>NC_055694.1:8026782-8370909 GCF_017639745.1 Melanotaenia boesemani | reverse complement strand
CAAAGCTTTAATATGGCAGGTATGTTGGAGCTGTTCTTTTTTACTAATCTCATTTAGAAATGTTCTTAAATTTCTTTCAGTTTTTAATGATGTTTCTGTTCCAGGAGAAAGCTGCAGTCACATTGTTGAGACAGCGACGTGCCTACAGACACGACCAGAGACTTCATGCTGCCTTGAGGGAAGCCATGGCTCTGATTGGATTCATAGATCCTGTCAAAGGTCGAGGCATCAGAGTGCTCTCAGTTGATGGTGGTGGCACAAGGTAACAAACTGTAAGAAAACAGATCATCAACGAATGATGGTGCATCAAAAATGCAGATGCTGTACGCAGAACTATACTTCTGGTTTTAGCTGTATTAACATGAGCAAATGTGTCTCTAACTGAAATCATCCTGATAAGAGATTCAAACTTAAGTATTTACACAAAAACTGAAAGAGATCTAAAAAAAACAAAAAACAAAAAAAAGTGAGTGTATTTATATGTGGCAAAACATTTAACCGGAGTGAAACTCTTTTGGCATGTAAAAGTCTGCCTGTTAATCTGGATAATACAACAGAAGAAGAAGAAAAAATACTTTTTTAAAAGTACATAAACTGACTTCTCCTGCTGTCTATAAACACTCAGTATCTTTAAAATTTTGTTAACCAATCTTTTTAAGGCTTAAATAATTGTCATGGTGAAAATGTTGGATATTAAACTTCTACTGAGCCACAACTAACAAAAATGACATAAGTAAATGGAAGTTTGTTTTACTGACTTTATCCTCTGTCTCACAATAACTCAAGATAATTAAATTATCTCCATTCTGTGTGCAGCAAAAATAAGCATAGCTGTTATTCAATATTAAACTTATTTAGTCATTTATTCCTGTCCCTTTTAATCATTCTCCCTTATGATCAATACTTTCTATGCTTTCATTCTCCAGAGGTGTGGTGCCTCTGCAGGTCTTAAAGCTGCTGGAAGAGGAAACTGGTAGAAAGATTCATGAGCTGTTTGATTACATATGTGGAGTGAGCACAGGTGACAAATAACAGACATTTATGCCTCAATGCTTTTTAAGTCAGAATCTATATGTTTATAAATGTTTGCTGTCTCTGTTAACTAGGAGCTGTTCTAGCCTTCATGCTGGGTCTGGCTCGTTTTTCTTTGGAGGAGTGTGCCGACATGTATCGACGATTTGGCTCTGAAGTCTTCCGGCAGAATCCTCTGGTTGGCACTGTGAAGATGGGCTGGAGTCACTCTTATTATAACACTGAAACCTGGGAGAGAATATTACAGTATGCAAAAAACTCAATTCCAACTATATGCATGTGTTTGAGTAAAAAGTACCATGTTAATGATTCAAGAATAAAATCTGCTCTGAATGTGTTGCTATTTATCCTACTCAGAGAGAAGATGGGTAATAGAGTACTTATTAAAACAGCCAGAGATGAGATAAGTCCTAAGGTAAGAGCACTACATTTTATCAAATAAACTCAATTTTTTGATCACCATCAGTGGTGCTAATGAGGTTTCAGCTGTTGTAGTAGAGCACTCCTCTGTGGTACATGTTTAAAGCCAAGGATTAATTGGTATCTCTGCAGGTGTCAGCTGTCAGTGCAGTGGTTAATTGGGGTACCAGTCCTAAGGCCTTTGTCTTCCGTAACTACAACCATAAACCAGGCTCTCTCAGCCGCTATGCCGGGGGCTCAGGGTACCAGATGTGGCAGGCAGTGCGGGCATCATCAGCTGCCCCTGGATACTTCCAGGAGTTCCCCTTACAAGGTGACATTCATCAGGTAGGAAGCACCACTACCTGCATATATAGTTCTCCTTAATGACTATTTGAGGAAGCTGATTGTCTTTTTTTTTTCTTTGCACTCACACAGCGTTTTTCTTATCTGTGGGTCAAAATCCATCAAAAAATTTATCCTCTACTCTATCACTATAGGATGGAGGACTTATTCTGAACAACCCCTGTGCCTTAGCTGTCCATGAGAGCCGTTTGTTGTGGCCCAACCAGCCTTTCCAATGTGTGCTGTCCCTTGGCACAGGTCGCTATGACAACGTTAAAAGAGGACCTGCCACCTCCACAAGCCTGAGAGCCAAAATCAGCAATCTGATATGCAGTGCTACCGACACTGAAGGGGTCCATACCCTGTTGGATGACCTGCTGGCTCCAGATGTCTACTTCCGCTTCAACACCATGCTGAGTGCTGAGGTGTCCCTGGATGAGAACCGCCCGCGAGCCCTGGACCAGCTGCAGAGAGACACCCAGAATTACCTGGAGAGAAACCGTCTCAAACTGGCCAGGCTCTGTTTGGTGCTCGGTGCAGAGCGCTCTTCTGTTGGCAGAGCTAAGGACTGGATGAGTGAAAGGGCCTGGGAGATAAAGCAGAGATTGATGTGAGTTGGTGAGGAGCAGTATGTTTACACATGGATTTTCTAACATGTGCATAGATGCACTTTTCAGACAGAATCAGGTGTACTTTATTGATCCCATACTGGGAAAATGTTGAATTTCACACATGTACTGTGACAAAAAAGGCAACTATTTCAATACAAAATAAATGCTGTTAAAATTCTGGAAAGTAGCAACCAACAACATTTTAAACCATTTTAAGGCCACTTTTAAAGAAGGAAAACCTCTGATAGAAAATAAAGACATTATGTAAGATGATGATTTTTTGGGATTTTTATCTACTTCCTTTTATGTGTTGTACTTTGCCTTTGTAGACACACAAGAACAAGATGCACATTAATGAAATAAGCACTTTGATGCACTTTATTCTAAAAGCTTTATTTATTATTAATCTGTTGCATAATATGTTATCCACCATAACTGCTATTTTTAAAATGTATCAAGACTGAATTGCAATATAATCACTGAATTGTTGTGAATTATTATTGTATTACTGGGCATTTTATTTTATTTGTATTTATTTTAAATAAATGAATACTAATGGAGAATCTATTAGCCACAAATAATAAATCAACGCATCCTTTAAGCCATTCATGCCACTTGAATGTGATGGGTTAAATCCCTTCCCCCCATGTGTCTGGAAGCTGTGTCCTCCCTGTCCACAACAGACTGACTTTGTTCTGGACAGAAACGCTTTTGTGTAAGAGAGTGTGTTTTCGTGCCAGCCAGAGTGAAGATACAAGGTTGGAGACACCCCCCCTGTCAGTCAAAATCAGAAACAGCACACATGATGAAGTCCAAAAATGATTTGACTTCTAGACAAAAAAGCAAAAAAAAAAAAAAAAAAACCTTAAGATGATTAAGTTAAGTTAAGTGTTTTAAGTTATCTGCAAATAACCCACTGACATGACAGTCTGCTTAACCTAACCCACACATAACAATGGAGATGACGTTATACTTATGTGTGGATTTCACAATGGATTTATTATGACAGTGTCTCAGGCTCTGTTTGTCAGGCGTGTGACGGAGGCCAGGGACAGTCATCCCAATGAGCTACATGTGCCTCTGTTATCTTGATCTGTCACCTGCTTCAAGTGTGGAGTGTGGAGATGCCGCTGTGACAGAAGATGAAAAGAATGTAGGCATTAGGTCTCAATGCAAGGACTATAAAAAGGGACCAATGAGCCGAAAAGGTAGGAAGCCCTCTTAATAATTGTACATTGCTGTGTTTGTTTGTTTTTAGATGTCTTTGCATAAAAAGTAAATGTAATGGAAGAACATTAAACTTTCATGGCAGTGTGTATGAAGGGATGTGCTGCTCCTTGCAGCTGAAGTCTAAGACAGACATCAGCAGCACACCAGGTTTTAATGATGTCATAGTCTGCATTGAGAAATGGGGCTGGTCCACACTGGCATCAGCAGATTTTTATGACAAGCTTCCACTCATGTAAGATGGCTGATGTAATTATCAACACTTTCAGTGACAACAGCTGAAGTCTAAATCTGACTCATATGAACTAATTATGTGACTGTTGATGTAATATTGATATCATTTTAAATTCAGAGTAATTTTGTGAACTATATGGTTCTCAACAGCAGAACTGCTTCATGGATGGAAGTGTGGGCCTGCTCAGGGTTTTGGCCCACACTCAAATTGATCAGCAGTTTATGTAAAGGTGGAATAGATTTCCATATTGTCAAGGGAATTAAACTTAATGACAGTCACACTCATCCTGTTTCTTGTTGATACTAATGAATTTTTCTTTCTGTTATACAACTTATTTTAAAATGCAAATACTAATAATTTACAAATGATTTCAATATATATGATTTCATTTCAATATATATATATATTATTTTATAATTTGGCTGCATGTCTTAAAAAACTTGATAGGGCAAAGCAAGGCAAGTTTTTCACATAGCACAAGACACTTTAAAGTGCTTTACATAAAACATTAAAGGCATCGCAGCAGTGTGCAAAGAGAGAAAAGAAATTAAATAAAGACAGAGAAAATAAATAGAGTAACATAAAATGCAAGAAATAAAAGTTACAGTGGGAGGAATTAGCAGTTGTTTTGAAATTAGGCAGCAAATAGAAAAGTTTTTAACCCTGATTTAAAACTGCTGAGAGTTTCAGCAAACCTGCAGTTTTCTGGGAGCCTGTTCCACATGTAAGGAGCATAAAAAATAAACCCTGCCTCTTCATTTTTAGTTCTGACTCTGGGTACAAAATAAGCATACCACTATGTTGCATTACCTATTTTTCAGTCAATATTTAAGTGCTTGGGAGCTAAGGAGCTCTGTTCATGTAATTCCATCCATTCGTTGTCTTTACCCACTTAGGTTTTAGATGTTTCCCTGCTCCAGTGCACCTGATTCAAATGAAATGGCTCTACTATTTCTACACAATGAGTAATTGATATTGGTCAGGTTTGTTGAAGCTGGGAAGCATCTAAAACCTGCAGGACAAAGGCCCTGAAGGGAGGGGTTCAGTTTCTCTTGGGTTTACCCAGGTCCCCAGTCATTATTAAGAGACCTTGAAAAGTATGTTTTTGGACTGTGGTATCCAGAGTACCTGGAGAGAACCAACACAAACACGGATAGAATATGCAAACGGAAAGGTCCAAGCCAAGAGCCAAACTTGGAACCGTCTTGCTGTGAGGCGACGGTGCTACCACACCACTGTGCAGCCCACACTGATGTAGACATGAAATCCTTTCCCATTCTCTCTCTATTTAGAATTTAACAATAAAACAGTGTGGGGCGCTCCTATCATATGATTTATATCATAATATGGTCACTTTTACTGGTACTTCTCACCAAGTGCATTTTAAATATTGTGTTCCCTCATAAATGATACCCTACATCTCTGGCTAAAAAGGTTTTGTATATGGTATGGAAATAAGTTTCCTGCTAGCTTTAAAATCTGTGCTGTGTGATAATCAGGTACTGGAGTTTTAGTAACTTGGACTGAATAAACAGAGTTTGTATGATTCAGATAACTGACTATGTGTAACAAAGACTGCCCTTTGTTGTAGTACTAATAGCGAGTAAAGTGTTTTCCATTACTGTTGCCTCAGACCTCAATACAGTACTCTAAGTAAGGTCATGTTAATGAACAATAAAGAAAGTAAATTGAGTCTTGCTTATATGTCACTGTGTACTGAATGTTCTTACATGAAGGACACCCTGAGCCAGATGAGCTCTATTAAAACACAAGTTTCAAACGTTCATATCAGAGCTAAAACAGTTCAGAATGTAACCAAGTATTACAGAGCCAAAAATTATTAATGACAACAGTGAGTGGTGGGTCTGAACTGCAGACAGGTCAACAAAGAATTAATGTATGTTTAGATTTTTATGGGTTTTTCCATGGATAATTCTGTCTTTGGTAAGACCTTCCACCATCCCATCAGTTTATCTTTTGTTTGTTTGAGTTTTAATCATTAACCAGTTACTTTAGTCTTTGTGGGTTTTTTTTTTTTTGGTTTTGTTTTTTTCCTTATCCAAACACAATGCTAAGAACTCAATATTAGTTCTATTTTCTTTCAGTAACAAGTTTGTTTATATGAAGAATATGTACAGTATGTTATGGACTGGCTTAGCCATTTAATGCACATATGGACGGTTCATGATGTTTCCTCATCTGTAATAAATTAAACTATATTAACATTTGTAATACAGAAACACACATTTCTCACATAACTGACTGCAATGACTGTAGTTCTATCTTTTTATTATGGCACCATAATTATTTCACCTTTTCTCTGTGAAATACCTTCACTATTTAATGAATTCTCCTAATTAATTCAACTATGATCAATAGGTTTATACATGTTAAAACAACCCCTGCTTTTTTAGATAAGCTCTTGCCAGTTTATCATTATCAAACCATTAAGTCTTAGTTTAATTTTGTAAAACAATATATTTCTGATTGTCTCTGATTTAGCTGATTGTCCTGCTCAACAGGACTATCTCTCCATCCACTGCACTCCCCCTGATGTAGTGACGTCAAAGCACTAATGGTAGGTGCTCTGAGTCTGAACAGGGAGTTTATTCAGTCAAACACTCCCTCTCCCATGCCATCTGCTCTTACCCGAGCCCTGGCCACTCGTGCCAGAGAAGACCTACGAGCATATAGAGGTCTTTTTGTCGTCACTCCGCCGGCTCAATCCACCTCTGTGCCTCTTCACTGTGCAATCTGGTGCATGGCACTGATCACTGTTCACTTTCAGGCTTGTCATGGTCCAATGTATGGGGAGAGCCAAGTAGCTCAACATACTCTTTCTGCTTTTGTGCTTAGTGTGAGCCTGGTCAAGCTGTGTTTTAGATGTTCACACATCAGGACTAGGGAGCAAAGACCATCAGCTGCAGCCATAATGATTCACATCCCTTTAAGTGGGACTGGAAAAGTAAGACTGTTGTTGGATTTAAAGCCTACAAGCTATTGTTTAGCACAGTGAATGCTGGATTTTGCAGCACCATGTAAATGCCTGACAGCCCACACAGGTCTGAACTGTGTCAACAAGTCATGAGATGGTTGTTGTCTAACACAAATGTAGCTACCCCTGCATCTTTGGCACAGTTTATGGAAAAGAAAACAGAAAACTCCCCTTCGCCCTGTAGGACTTTCTCAATGCATTCTTCTCTTTTCATTTGCAAATATATAGCTGTATTGGACAGTTGAAAAGTTCTGTTTGGGGTTTTTTTTCAATAAAATTTGAGGTAAAACAAAAATTTAGGGTGGATTACTTTTATCAGCATGTTTCCAACCCTTGTCAGGATATCATGTGACTTGAAAATTGCTGCATGTAAAATTCATTTGACAGAGACAAACATTGCTTTCATACTTTGTTGTCCAGATCTCTCCAGCCCACATTTTGATGTCATCAGAACCATTAAGAATGCAAACAGTCCAGAATCAAAGTTGTTTTGTGCTTGTATTAGACCCAAGCCTGCATACTCTACTGACACTGAACTGGGCCAAGGTAAATTTTATTTAGCTATGATAAATAGACATTTAGGTAAAAGGGAAATATATCCAGTAACATAAAAAGCTTCCCCAGATGTTGGTGTATATTCAGTTATTTCCTGAAGCTTTTGTTTTATGTCTTTGTGGCTGTATTTGATGGAGATGTTCAGAATTATAAGAGCCTGGCCTGAACAGTGAACTGGGTGAAGTGTGGGTGTTGTATGGTGCTCATTTATTATTCATGAGATGGGTGGGCAGAGTGTGAGTGGCAGTGACGGACAGAAACTCAATTACCGATGTGTATCAACTCGTCTAGGGTTCTTGACCTGATATTTGAAGGAGTGAAGCATTAATTGCTATACTGCACGAACAAGAATAATATCCTGGGAAAGTAATTGGATTATTGATGCACTGGGGAGGACAGAAATGGGGAGGAGAGAGCCCTGATTGAACTTTTCATGACAGAGGTGGGTACTCATAACTTTTTGTTTTAATCAAGCTAAAAATACAATGCATGATCTAATACATTTTTAGACTAATCAGCCCCATATTTATTCTTTTTTTTTCTCTTTTTTTTTCTTATAAAGCCCTGACACATAAATTATGTCACAGTTTATTCCTAACTGGCACTGAAGTTTTTCATTTTCTTGTATGGGATGCAATCAACTTGAGGCAACTTTTAAAATGTTCTATCTATCTATCTATCTATCTATCTATCTATCTATCTATCTATCTATCTATCTATCTATCTATCTATCTATCTATCTATCTATCTATCTATCTATCTATCTGTCTGTGTGTGTGTGTGTGTGTGTGTCTGTGTGTGTGTGTTTGTTAGGGTTTTTACCTTTAAATTCAGCTCTCAGTTATATAGCAATGTACTGACACATTATAACAAATTATCAAACCAGTAAAATCTTACATACATCTGACACTGTTGCATTAATAACACAATAAAATAAATAAAATAAAGGTAATTTCCCATAGATTAAGCACTTTTATTCTAAACATGGAGCATAAGTTGAGAACACATTCTTGTAGTGCACTTATAGTTAGATAGGATCACTGCTGTGGGATATGCAATTCAAACTTTTCTTTCAGTTGTTTGTTCTGGATTTATTTTTTACTAAAATCAATGATTTAATGAGTCATTGTTGTTCTTTCAGTTTGAAAAAAAAATAAAAAAAATAGAATTGAAGGCCCAAATGGTTACTGGACTAAATGAGCTGTTAAGATGAGGACACTGGGTGGACCAGGGCTGCTGCTGCTTCTTTTGCAGAGCGTTTGGGCTTTGGACATTCCTCTGGAAAGTGAGTCTGTAACCTCACTTGTGTCTGTTCACTGACTAGCAATGCATTTTTATGGACTGTGTTTTTTCAGATAAAATTTCAGCTCTTTTTGTTATTTTTCTGTCTGCAGCTAGACAACCCCCGACTATCATAAAACAGTCTATGCAGGAGCATATTGTGGACCCCAAAGACACAATGGTAATAGAGTGTGAAGCCAAAGGCAACCCTCAGCCTATGTAAGACCTGCAGCAGCACACCAAACAGATTTGTTTAATGTAACAGTCATTTCAATGCTGTTCTTTTTTTGTCTCTTACAAAGTTTTTCATGGAGGCGGAATGGGAAGTATTTCAACGTGGCACGTGACTCCCAGGTCTCTATGCGCAGGCGCTCAGGGACTCTAGATATCTATGCCTGGAAAAATCCAGAACAGTATGAAGCAGAGTATCAGTGCATTGCTTCCAATGAGTATGGATCTGCATACTCCCACAAGATCAGACTACAACTATACAGTAAGTTCAGGACTGAGACTACTGAAGACTGCTTGTGTCTATACAAGGTGGAAGATGATGTAAAGTGGTCTGTGTGTAGTGATGCTGTCATGTAGGACTAACTGAATGAAATGCCTGTGACATCTGTGGGGTCTGCATCCAGGATTCCATTGTAAAACATAAATTATTTTTTCCATTTGCTGGCTATAACTTGTATATGACTTAGAAATATTTGCTATTCATAAATGTGCCCATGAATAATTTCCCCATCTACTCCTTCCCTACACAGTGATTTAGCTTAATCCAGCTCAGCAGCATTACTAATTTTCATAGAGGCTATTTACTCAGGCAATACTTTCAAGGATGACCTTATTACAGGTTTTCATTATACATATATTTTTAAACCAAGGTAATTTACATATTTCATGGACAAAGCCTGTAAACAGAAGAGCTTGACTTTGGTGCTCAGAGGAGATGTGCACTCTTTATTTTGTGCAGGAGCTCCAGTGTGGCCGCGGGAGATTCTTGAACCTGTGGTGGTGAGCGCTGGCTTACCTCTGGTCCTGTCATGTGACCCTCCACCTGGTCCACCTAAACCTGAAACCTACTGGATGTCCAGCTGTAAGTGTGCATTACATACCTGTGAACTGGATCTCTAAAATCTGGGGTCAAAAAGAGATGAGCATAAAAAGGAAAAAAAGAAAAATGATTTCATACCATGTTTTTTATTATTATTTTTTAATTTTAGGTTCATATGCAAGACCTTTCAACTGGCCTATTCAAACAGCTTTTCCAACGATGCAGCCTGTGCGGCAGGACCGCAGGGTTTCCATGGGAGTCAATGGAGATCTTTATTTCTCTAATGTGTTGTTTAATGACTCTGCTGTTGATTACTGCTGCAATGCTCGCTTCCCTTACAAGAATGCCATTCAGCAAAAGATGCCTGTCATTGTTAAGGTGCTTACAAGTGAGTAACTTAACAATCATTATGATCCATTTACATAATCTCAGCCAACAAATGTTTGAGATGTTACTTTCCTCAGAAACTTTGAGTTTTTCTGACTGTCTATACCCAAAAAACTACTCATTCATAAGCACAGTGAGCCTCTGCTCTATGGCAACTTTTACTCTCTTTATGATTTATTTATTTTGCACCACAGAAAGAAAAGGTTTGAAACAAATGATTGAGGTATGTGTAACTTGTGTGTTCTGACTTGCTCCCTCTGCAGCTCATGCAGTGACTGAGGCTGCCCCCACCTGGTTATCTCCCAAAGGCTCATCTAGCTCTATAGTCGCCTTACAAGGGGAAGAGCTGCTCCTGGAGTGCATAGCTGCAGGGATGTGAGTGCAAAACAAGTTCACAAGTAATAACTGTGGCACTTTTGTAGATCTACTTCTTTTGTTGACTCAGAAGAAGGTGTGTGTCAACTTTCTGCTCAGCATGAGATGTATTCCCCTGTGATTTGATGTAAAGCCTTGTTTATGATCATCAAGGCCAACACCCCGTATTACCTGGATAAAAGATGGAGAGGATCTAGTAGTGACATCACGCATGAAAGTAAAGAACTTCAACAAGATGATTCAAATCTCAAAGGCGTTGTTTGAAGACTCAGGAGAGTATATCTGCACCGCTGCCAACAAGATAGGCTACACTGAGCACACAATAAATGTCAGGGTCAAAGGTGAGACATTCAGAAACACACAGTGTTTCATTCTGCTGCTGCAGAATAACGTTCAGACAACTAATATACAGTGTATTGGACAGCGGCTCCTTTCTGGGTGGAAAAACCCAGTGATTTGATCTTGGCCCCTGAGGAAAACGGACGGTTGGTGTGTCGTTCTGATGGGGCCCCTCGTCCCACCATCAGCTGGTTTATTAACGGGGAACCAATTGAGGGTAAATTTTCGAAGATCACACGTAAGAGCTGTAAAAGCAAATCCAAATAATTTGAATTCTAAGTCTGTCTTTCCTTCCTTGTGTGATTTTTCCAGCTGCTACACCACAGGAAAACAGACAGGTGTCTGGAGAAACCATAACCTTTCGCAGTGTGACTGTTGCAAACAATGCTGTCTACCAATGCAACGCCTCCAATCAGTATGGGTACATATTTGCCAATGCATTTGTCAACGTGCTACGTAAGTATAACTACTCTGACACTGCTTACAATTTTATTAATCGTTGCAACACCTTTAATCTTAAATTTGAATAAAAATTTTTATCATGTTATCTGACCCTGCATCATATCATATTAACTGACCCTACAAATAATGCGTAAAAATAAAAGTTTTATGAATGTGAAGTTTTTTTTTTGTCATCCCTAGAAAAAATTATGTGTACAGTTTTTTTTCTATACTTTTATTAATCCAGAATTATTGTAGTGCAAACAGTGTTTACCAGGGGGCAGATGACCAAAATCAGATCATTTCAAATATGGTTTGGAGCAAAGATTTTACCATTAATTGATCCAATAGGTCTCAGAAACAGTATGTATCAAAGTATGCGGGTTAATGGTCTTGCTCAGGGGTCAGTGGTTCATCTTTGTTGCCAGTCTGGGGATTTGAACTTGGGTCCACATCTCTAACCAGCCCCACCTTGTATAAAGTATAGAGGAATGTGTACTGTATGAAGCACAGGTCTACTTCAAATGTAAATTCAAAAGTTAATTCGCCCTTAATGGTAGCAATCACTGACATTATTGTGGTGACAATAAATTAAATTATTAACTTAAAAATAGAATTCCACCAATCTGCAGTGTCCTCTCACCAAACCCGACATGAGAAAAATACAAGTATATTCAAATGATGATGATGTTGCTACTGTTCTTCTAGATGCGACGCCACGCATTCTCGGACCCAGGAATGAACTCATTAAAACAATAGAGGGAAGTCGTACCTTATTAGACTGCCTCTACTTTGGTTCTCCTGTACCTGACTTGCGATGGTAAGATCACAGTGTACAACTCTTAATGTATGGAATGAGTTCAGCAAACCACTCCCTGGTTTGTGTATGTGTGTGGTGTATATGTTTATGAGTTGTCTATCGCAGGTCCAAGTACGGACAAGGAAATCTTGAGGGAAGTCGTTTTAAGACCCATAGTAATGGGACTCTGGAGATAAAACGCATACAGATAGAAGACCAGGGAACTTACCTGTGTGTGATCAGCAACATTGCAGGAAGAGATGAGAATCAAGTCCGAGTGGAGGTCAAAGGTCAAGATCCAAGTCACTCATATGGAAAATATTTGAGTCAGCAATAGCATTTTTCACAAATACTTTCTCAAATGTCTTAATTGTAACTCTTTTGTCATTTATTACTTTCAGAGCCCATAGTAATTGTCACCAGACCACAGAGTATGAAAGTCATACGTGGTAGAGATGTGCGCCTGGAGTGTGGAGTAAAAGCAGATATCACAACTCCTGTCACTACAACATGGATGAAAAACAAAAACCAAGTCAGTCTTGGTTGGAGGTAAGTGAAGTATTTATGTAAAATTATGTAATACTTGAAATATGTCATCAATTAAACCTTTTTTAATCACTTCCTCAGAATCTCTCTGGACGAATCAAACCTTGTCATTACCAATGTGAACAGAGGTGATGAGGGAAATTATACATGTGTTATCAAGAGCGAGCTAGACCAGAAGTCTGCCTCGGCACACCTAATGGTGATGGGTATGAGCCAACTGAAATAAAAAGGACTTTTCAGTAATCATACAGAATGCCAAGCATTTTAATTATTGACATATTTTTATGTTTATAGACCGTCCAAATCCTCCCACTAACTTGGAGCTGTCGGATCCATATGAACGTAGTGTGAGACTCAGCTGGGCTCCTGGAGACAGCAACCACAGTCCCATTACAGGTAAAGGCCACTAAATACAATAAACTATAATGCGAGAAATAAATTCTCATATTTTTGTTGCATTATCTTTGCCTACATTTTCTGCTCTCTGACAGAGTATTTAGTGCAATATGATGATGATGACTGGCTGCCTGGAAAATGGAAAAACCTTTCAACGTACCCAGGGAACCTTAATTCAGTCATTTTGCATCTCATACCATTCACCTACTACCAGTTCAGGGTCAGCGCTATCAATGAAATCGGAGCAAGTCGTCCCAGTCATCCATCTATGCGCTTCCAGACCAGCGGTGCACGTAGGTTTGATGCCAATGAAATACATATGAATTCTCAAAGATACCAAGTTCTGAGAAAGTCAAAAGTTGGTTTTTGCTGATTTTTTGCCAAGTAAGATAAATAAAGAAGGTGTGATTTTTCTTTATGCATTTTAAAGTCTGATGACAGTGAGAAAATGGTTAACCTAGCCACATTTAAAAGATAGGGAGGTGGAAGACTGAGCAAAAGCTTGGTTGGAGTGGAAATGACACAACAGAAGATAGCTTTAAAGAGTAGGGCTCAGACTAATTGGCTTAAAAAGTAGCAGGCAAGAAGATCATTGGGCAATGGAGGCGATGAAGATTATTAGGATGAGCAGCCTAAGCACCAGATGTGAGGGAAAAGATGTTTCTGTATTTAATTTATTTATGTATAAGCTTAAATTCAATGCAGTGGGTATGCAGGGAGTTAACACAGACATGGACTGACGAACAGTTACAGCCTTATCATATTAGTTTTCCACAATCCAATATGAGAAAATCTGCTTAAACACAACTGGAGTTAGTGCTTTATTGTAGTATTGACACATGGATTCTGTTGCTCATTGAGGTTCATAAGAAGAAAGTTCATATTTGTATATAAAAGAGGATGATGAAGAAGATGATGATTATCATCATCAGGCGACTTTTTTTCCCTTTGCAGAATCATTGTTATGGTGTTTTGTTTTTCCGTTTTCCTTTAAACTACTCTTTAGCTATTGATAAATTTATTGCTAAGCTAGTAAATGGTTTAGAGAAAAATCCACAGCTTACATAGTTTACAGTTTACTTGTGAATTAGGTGAATGCAAAGTTCATAAAAGCTGTTGTGTTCTTATAATCTCTTTAAGTGGTATTCATAGTCCTGAAGACATTAAAAAAAACTTAATTTCTGAAAATATTAACATATTATGTGATGTTTCTTCATGTTTTTGTGAAGAAGTCCTTTCATGATTATCTATGATACCTGCAGAGGTAAAGCTAAAAAGTAGTCATGGCAAACAGACCCACATAAAACTTAAATTTGTCACTTATATGAAGAGCACACTAAATGTAGTTCATATTTTCAATAAACTGAGAAATTCCAGGAGATGTGTTTACCTTTGAATGAGCCACGATTGCTCAGTGTTATTCTAAGATAAGCTCACACCTTTTGTATCCAGCTTCATACTTATAGGCTTGAATAAATGTACTTTCCTAAATCAGGAACAACCCCTTCTTAACCAAAATCTTTAAGCTTTGCTGTTTTCCTTTTTGTCTGTTTGTTTGTTTTGTGCAGCCCCAGATGTGATCCCAAAAAATCTAAAAGGAGTGGGTACATGGCGAAATAACATGGAAATAAGCTGGGAGGTAATTGGGACTCTGCTAAAACTGTAAAACTATTTATCTTCAGAATTTGACCAGTTAATTACCTTCTAACACAAATCTATCACAATATATGTCATTGTTGATTGCTGTACTTTCAGCCTCTGAGCTACAGAGAGTGGAACGGACCACACCTGAAGTATCTGGTGTGGTGGAGAAGAAGAGATTCCAGAGAGGAGTGGAAAAATGCAACCACAAAGTGGCTAAAATACTATATCTATGATGCAGATACCTTCACACCTTATGAGCTCAAAGTCCAGGCTGCCAATGACTTTGGGCTAGGGCCTGAGTCACCTGTTGTCATTGGTTACTCTGGTGAAGATCGTAAGTACCCAAATTCACTGCATTATATAGAAGACAGATGAATGAAAAATTGGTTAAAGTATTTATGAGTGTTTACCAAAACAGCTTGTCTGCACCTTGGCTAAGATTCTCTGGATCTGGACCAACAAAACTCAAGTTATTTTCTTAGTTGTTTATTTAATGATAGCATTCAGCACCGTATTAAGGCAAGTAAGACACCTTCAGCACCTTAAACTTCAGTCCTGTATGACAATCTGCCAGAGCAGCCATCTAACATTCACTTTGAAAGGGGTTAATATTGCTGAATTTCTGTAGGATTCTGCTCCCTACTGATTGTTCAGTTTTCTGCATGTCAGAAATGTTGTGCACCACCGTCCAATTTCCTTCATTACTGCTGTCAAAGGTTTGTTGATCAGACACCATGTAGTCTCACGTATTTTTGTCCATCGGGATCTTTACATTTTAATTTCCTTTTTCTCGCTTTATTTTTATTATGAATTGCCAAACATGATTAGAAAGATTATTTAATGACCATTCCATTTAATTTACATCTCATTAATTATTTAATCAGTGCAAAAAGTGTGAGTTCAGCTGGTGATAGATAATTAAATGGTACAGCATCATCCCAGTTAAATATGCTACTTCAACAGCTCCAGAGGCTATAGCTTTACAACTGTGAGGATAATACATGATGATTTACATCATTTATGCACATACATAACATATTCTTATACATCTTGGAATATGAGTCATTCCTAAAACATGTTTTATTCCTGCTGATAGCAAAGACAAAGTACTATGCCAGCTCTGTTTTCTCAAGGTCCAACAACTGCACCCCTGAACCTGAGAATCTCTGACATCGAGAGCACACAGGTTACTGTACACTGGGACCCAGTATCACGAGAATCTATGATGGGAGAATTGAAACAATACAAGGTGGGTCTTCTAAGGCTTCAATAGAAGATAATGTATCACAGTAGACAATAAAATAAAAGACAATAAAAGACAAGGACACTGTACTGGGACAGTCCGTACGGTGTCCTTTATCATAGTACTAATGACTGGTGTTACACCCCTTAACACTTAGACAGGCACCTAAACCTAAACAACTCAACTTTGTTACGGGATTAAAAATGACATGGTTAGGGTTAGTGTTGGGAAAAGTCACCTTACCTTGCAATAGACCTCTTTCACCTAAAACATATGTCTAGCACATATTAAAAATCCACCATTTCTATCTTATCAGAAAGTACCAACATACAGAATATGTGAAAGACAGAAAACATGTAAACATGAAGTGCCGGCAATTTACTGAAGTGTTAAAAACACTCCAGTATTCATTGGTAGACCAGCAAATTTGAAAGTGAATTACTTCTCATGTTTCAGGTTTACTATTGGAGGGACAGCAGCCAGCTCAGATGGCATAGGGTCAACAGAGGTATGAAGTCTAAAGTGTTTCCAAACGACGATCCAGACCCCTCCGGTGTCCTCACTGAGCTCATCCCCTACAGCAACTACAAATTGTACATAGTGGTGGCAAACAATCGATATGAAGGGCCGCCCAGTAATAATATACACTTCTCAACTCCTGAAGGAGGTACGAAAAATATTATTTTTCCAAATAAGCATTAATCTTAAAATTTAAAGAATGGGCAAGTTACAAATTTGTGTTTCTTTCCATGAAGCTTATTTGTATGATTTCTTGCATTTTTCTGCCTGCAGTACCATCTGCTCCAAGATCCTTCAGGATCCAACAGCGACATCTGGACACTATTTATGTTGACTGGGAGCTTCCAGCAGAGCCCAATGGTATTATTACAGGGTACAGCCTCAAGTACCAGACAGGTGTGCAACACATTATCCCACACACATCAAATGCACTTTCAAATATACAGAAAAGTAATTACTTACCGAAAATTACACAATCCGCCATCTGAGTATGGACATAATAGCATGCTTGAATATTCACTCTAAGACCAGAATACCTGTGAAGTATCCTCTAGAAGAGGTGTGGACGCTTGTGTAGCCACTCTCTTAGCAGACAGGCACTTAAAAGTTCACTCTACCTGTACCAAAATTAAAAGTCCATGCGCACTGAAAGATCCACACTCTTTACAGTGAATGCGACCAGAGGAGAGGAGCTGAGAGTCGAGGAGTTCACGCCTAATGTAACAAGCTTCTCAATCCGCCGATACGACCGCTACACTCGTTACAGATTCTCCATAGCAGCACGAACTCGGCTCGGACTTGGGGAATGGCATACAGAGGAGTCCCCCCACTACACCACAGAAAGTAATTTGCTATGTTCTCAGTGCATCAATACAGTCTCTGCTCAGTCAAATGAACACTTTGAGCTGCTGAGTAGACGTTGATTTTAAACCCATGTACCTGTGTCTCAGTATATGCTCAGGACCAGGTGGATATCACCACGCAGGGGTGGTTCATTGGCATCATGTGCGCTGTGGCTCTCATTGTGCTCATCCTCCTTATTGTCTGTTTCATCAAGAGGAGCCGAGGGGGGAAATACCCAGGTACGCAGCTGAATTCTGATTAGAATTTGCTGATCAATTCAGACAATTTTAAGATTTTACATTTAAAATTGCAGCTTGAACAAAACAGGACATCTGATCCATCATCTTAAACGGATGACATCCTAGGCTCTGTGTTGCTTATTTCTTTTGTCATATAAGCCAAATTTCTCTCAGCTGGGAAAATATCTATAATGTTGTCCAGCTTTGATTTAAAAGCAGCATATTGTTTTGTTTGTTTGTTTGTTTGTTTGTTTGTTTAGTACGGGAGAAAAAGGACATTTCACTGGAGCCGTTGGATGATAAAGATCAGGAGGGGTCATTTGATTATCGGTAAGCATTACAACTAACAGCTGGCTGATAATGAGTCCATAAAAATGGCAAATTCACATTAGGAAAAAATATTATTAATAATAATAATACAGCTACTTAATGAAGTAATTATAATAGAACAAAAGTAACTAATCAGTTTGCATTACATCTTAACTATAAAAGCCTATTTGAAGTTCAGTTTCCAAGGTGTGTATATTTATTACAACTGATATAACCACATAGTAATAGTAATCAACAGCAAAAAGAAAGTGATAATGTTGTGCTGTAACACTGTACCTACTGTCAATGTACTCAAATAACAATAGCCATCTGTTTGCCTTGATTTGCTCTGTATCTGTGCATTATCATTCACTTTGGGACATTAAAGTTGCCCTGTGAAGTTGTAAAACCCTACATCCTTCTTCATAAAACATAGACAAAGATGCTTTAATCAGGTTTGCCACAAACAGCTTAAAGAAGATCAACTTTTCCTCACCTTTTAGTTTGTGGACTCATGTTCTGAATGCTAACAACTAGCATCTTGGGTCTCAACATCTTCCTGTTAAACTGAATTTTGCGAAAACATAGACATACAAATTAAAATCTGACCTGATAACAGCGGTTACCAAAGAAGTAATGGAAGAGCATTCCTTATAAGTTTGCATTGCTGCCCCACCATGCAACACTGCATTCCTCATCTTTTCATTCTTAACATGATAATAAAGTATCATCTACACACCCATATATACACAAAATTTACACAAGGACCAACGTCATTGTTCAATGTGCTGTCGGTGATTTAAGTTCACAGGACACCTTTACTTTGGTGAAACTTTTAGTACTTTATTGCACAGGTGCAAAGCAAATCTTATTTTTTAAACTTTATTTTTCGTAACTCTTTGATCAAAATTAAACTAATTTGAGTTTTTACTCTACCTCTTCTATCTAAACCTTTCCCTCCCAAAACTTCAACCCTGTTCTTTTTGCACTGATCCACTCAAGGTCCCTCGAAAGGTATGAAATCACTAAAAGTTGACATACATTGACACTGTTGACGTCAGATGTCGATTCTTGAACACATGAAAAAGATCTTGGTGCTGTAAATACCATATTTCTGAAAATACTGGAATCAATATTAATTTTCTGTGAATGGGTGATCAGTAAAATGTAATCCATCCTCCTATAGTGATCCTAAATAAAATGTTTTCACATTTTAGGATAGCACGGGTCTCCACCCTGCCCTATCCTAGGAGGTATGTACATATTTGTACTATTTGTAATAGGAAGGGGAAAAAAATTATATTGTCTTGCAAAAACTAAATATATTTCCATCCATTCTTTTTTGTTAGAGAAGAGGAAAGGGGGCTTCAAAGATCCCAGCCATCTGTGGAAGCAATAATAAAGCGATCAGACAGCGATGACAGTCTGGTGGAATATGGAGAAGGAGGGGAGATACCGTTTAACGAGGATGGCTCATTCATCGGCCAGTATACTGGAACCAGGAGAGATGTTAGGGATCTGGACTTTGGTGGAGGCCTTGAGCTCCACTCACCAATGAATACTGTTTATTCCCTGGCATAAAGCATATAATTAGAATTTCCTTCCTTCATGTCAGCTATTTTTAAGACTTCACCTTGCTTATAAACTCCACATTGCATTAGAACCTGGAGCAACGGAAGGACTGTAATGGGGAAAACAGCTGGAGACTTACCTGCTTTTAAGGACTATGTGCATTTAAAAGTGAAAACTTGGAAAGGCTGAGATCGTCTCTGACATGTTTGAAAAGAAATCCCTTTTTGTTTTGTACATTTTATGTCCATAGATTGTACCTTCACATATGCTATGCTTAATTATCCTGACAATGGAAAGACACAGGCTGTGTATCACAAGAAAAAGAAGAGGATCAGTTTATCATGTTGATAAAAGCAGAGGCAAAAATATCTGTAAATGTTTTTTTTTTTCCCTGCTAATTCCAATAATGAGATTTACTTTATTTTTACATTCTTGATTTGTTTAAAAAAGGGTTTGATACTACTCATTCGCTATGAGAGGGGCCACAGTATCATCCCTTTATAGAGCTTTCTGATTTAAACTAGATGGACACTCCTAAAAGTGCACTTCTCTGCCAACATGAGCGTTTTATCTCCCGTTTTTAGAAAGTCTTTCAGATTTGTTAAATTCAGTGGGTTCTTTCTTTGCATCTTTATCAAGTTTCAAATCAAGTTGAAATTCAGCTTGGTAGATGTGGCATAAAGCTGTTGTCAAACAAACAACGCATCTTTCTGCTTTAGTGGAGGAACTAGAAGACCAACCATTCAGGGAATCAGCAAGCTGCCACAAATCAGCTGTAAAATCAGAAGTATCTCATTTCCTAACTTCACTGACAGCTGGGTTTATTTATCTGTATTTAACACTTCATTTTACTCCTAATGTCAGCTGTGTACTCTGACAGCTGTGTCTTAATTTAAATAAAGTCAAAGTATTTATATCTAGATTGTTGTACATGATTGTGTTTTGAATTTTCCTCTGTATCTTAAAAAGTATAATTCTGGGGCATGGACACAACTACACTAAAAGGAGAATCAACATCCAGCTGTGATCTGGGTTTGCAGTCATAAAGCAGTGTGACATATATTTCTTTTACCAAGACATGTCCTCTTTTTGAGAGCCAAAAAATGTGTGCAGGTAGAATTGAAAAATCGTTCTGGATTTTGCTCTTACAGAAGTGTAGAGCTGTCACCCAAATAAATAAAAAAAAAGGGGGGTCCTTAAAAAGTAATAACATGATAGTTTATTGTAAAAATGTAAAACATATCACATTGTAATGTGAAAGTTTATTGTGAAACATATTACGTTATAATGTGATATGTTTTGTGGTTAAAAGAAAAAAAGAGGATGTTGAACCATATTCGTCGTTGTATGGGGAAACGATGCATGATATGGTCAGAGACATGTCTGATCAAATGGGATTAAGTTGTACTTCACTGGAGAGATTTGATGAAGCTTGGAGGATACTGTGATTGTTGACATTGCACCCTTAAAGCAGACGGTTGGAAACTTAATTCTCCCAGTACTAGCAGTTTATATAGCCTTAAAATATTTTTTTATTTTATTTTCAGAAGACAGCCATATGCATAATAAATGGTATATGTTCCAAAAGCAGCACACACACTCTATGGCCACTCAGACACGCGCATGCACTGTAACTGTCCCACATTCCTGTGTGTACAACAATAAATCCGAGTAGAACATTAATCCATGACGAAAAGAACAGAAATGTCTCTCATTGAAAAAAATAGTTTCCACAAAATGTATTTTGCTCCAATATTTCTAGGTCGCAACAACAGTGCCTGCTTTTATTCATGTTCTTACATTAAAATTTATCATGTTATAACATGATACCTTTCAGGTTATTACAATAAACTATCACTTTATAACATGATAAGGTCCTAATTTTATTTGGGTGACAGCTCCATGCTTCCGTACTATCTCAGATATGTTTGCATTGGATTTTCATTGTGTGTGATTTCCAGTCTTACAAGTGCGGGTGCCTTTCCTTCCTCAAAGTCTCAGATGTCTCAGTTTTTTCCTGTGAGGGTTCAACAACCACATTTTTCAACAGCTTGTTAAGACAAAGTGAAGACAAAGTGCAGGTTTTGAACAGATGGCTTTGATGGCTTGGAGAAAAAAGCTGTTCAGGAGTCTTATAATTTTAGATTTGAGTGATCTTTAGTAAAGCTAGAAACGTGAATGTAAATTCACAAAAAAAAACTACAAAAAACATACTCATGCTTTTGTTTTGGTGGTGATGCATGGGAAGCTCAGTGCATGACATGCAAAGCAGGGTGCTGGAAGCTAAGTTCTATGGTCTTTATACAGAACTTTATTTTATTTATTTTCTTATTTGTGTGTGCATCTTATTTATTGTTACTGCCTAATAAAGGGACAAAAATTGCACAGGAAGAATTAACACCTGGTCATAAGTTACCTGCTTAGAGTACATTAAAGCACCACACTGAAAATAGAATGAAAGCCACAACGTTTTGTTCACACATTTAAGCATTCACTTTATTTAAATTTTTATTCAAAATAAAATGAAACAGAGGAGAGAGAGAGAGAGAGAGAGAGAGAGAGAGAGAGAGAGAGAGAGAGAGAGAGAGAGAGAGAGAGAGAGAGAGAGAGAGAGAAATTGGAAAATTTGTTCTTTTATGTAGGCAATACAGATTCAGTAAAGATGTGTTTTGCAAAGAAGTCTATCATAATATTTCCCAAAGATGAATAAAGGCATGCTATACTATTGTAGCCTTGACTGTGGATGTATCCACATGGTCACATGGACACTTCATCCACCCAACACCCTCTCCCTCCCGCTGCTAAAGCATCTTCTTTTTTCACCCACTGAAATCTGGTCACCCTGTGAAGCTACAGCTGTGGAAAAATATAATTTTCAAACAGTGGGGTAATTTGCATGATACCTATCTGTCATGTTTTTATTTCCACTGAGGCTGAAGTATAAAAGACTGAATTAAAATTATCAAACATTACAATAAATGTTGTATCTGCAAGGAATCTTGTTTTTTTTATTAGAAAGAAAAGACTCTTTGTGTGGTGAATCCAAAGCTAAAGGAGGTAATGAATTATTAGCATTTAGAGAGTTTTACCATCTCTTATCGCGACTGAAACTAAGAACAATCTAGGTCGTTTGAGTCACTTAGAAACGTCACTTAGGAAAGAAGACTGTTTGGCCAGATCCACGGAGTCTTACTTGTAACATCATAAAGGCTCAAATATCTCAGGACCAAGGACATCTTATCTCCAGATAAGATATAAGATATATCTATATTGCACCGTTGTCTCTGAAATTCTTATAATTGTAGCAATATTTTTATCGATTTTTTCTTATTGTTACATAATTCTGACTCAAAGAATGACTAACAGTAGTTTAAAGCAGAGATTAGCACAGTAGGGCTTTGTTTCTGTTACTTATTAATGCCAAAGTGGTGAAGACTGAGACAAAAAAAAAAAAAAAACAAATTAAATAAATGTTTCTTAAATTATCTAAGAAAAGAGTCTTTCAAACATTAGACAGTTTGATTTGCCCCATATGCTTTTTTTTTTTTTTTTTTTTTTACTTTTTCATTTTGTGTATCAGCATACATTAAACTGATATAGGAATGAAATCCCTTTTTTCCTTAATAACATCCTGCATATATAAGTCAGAGGTCAGGGTGAGATTTGGAAAATATAAAGCTTTCTTCAGAGTCACAGTGATTAATGATTTGACTGATTTACAGTTTTTTTTTTTAACCCCTTAAAAACTATAATTATGAATAATCATAAACTTCATATAATTTAAATTTTTTTAGGTCATTATGTGACAGATTGTGCTCTTCCTTCTTTTTTTCATTAGTGCTACTAAAGTAATTTTTTTTTTATTTGATCAATATAATCTGACAAAAGATTAAATTAAAACAAAATAAAATAAAACAATTATTTAGAAGAGTTTTTTTTAATTGGTTAATGGATTGGTCAGTTGATTAATGAACTGAGAAAAAATATCTGTAATTAAAACAATTAGCCATTGTGTAATATATACAACACTAAAAGTAACTTTAGATAGTATAAAGTGACTTTGTATTATCTAAAGTATCTTTATAGTAGCACTTTTGTTAGTCATTTATTTTGATATTTCCATGGAAACCTAAATCCTGTTTGTCTGTTTATAGGGTCATCTTTCCTGCTGGAATATGGCAAGTTTGCATAACCTTGTGCTCCGTTCCACATTTATCAGGCAATAAAAACAGATACGACCGTTGCTCATCACAGACTAATGTGACCAAATACAAAGCGACAATAATCCTGTTCTGAAGGCTGCGTTTAACTCGCTGGCTTGCAGCCTTTGTCCCCATGTTATCCTGCCTATAAAAGGGATTCCTCGTTGGATCAGCGGCACAACCAGCAGATCACTTATAAAGGTAATCATTCACACGCAGACGTTTTTGTAGCCTTTATTTTAAAAGGATGTATTGTGTGCAGCATTACTGCTTCTTACATGAAAGCAAATAATATTGATTTTATTAAAGCAAATCCTCCAATTTAATCTAATAATGACTCATGAAACAACCATTTTTACTGTTGTAGCTCAGTCTGAGGACTCGGGTGAAAAAGAAAATCATGGCGCGACTAACAGTCTTGGCTGGTAAGTTACTTTATTGTAGATGTTAACCTATTTAAGGGCTTGTTAAAGAAAAAAATTCTCTTTTTTTCCAGGATTGTCCCTTCTGTTGTGTCTTCAGATTGGTATGAATCATTACTATTGTCATTTATTTTTTCTAATATTTGCAACTAACACAAGAACAGAAATATATGTTAATCATTTCTTTCCTATTCTAAAGTGTCATCCACCAAACTGGTGTGCTACTTTACAAACTGGTCCCAGTACAGACCAGGTGCTGGCAAATATCTACCTTCAAACGTGGACCCCAACCTCTGCACACACTTGATCTATGCCTTCTCAATCATCAGCCCTTCCAATGAGCTGTCACCATACGAGTGGAATGATGATGTTCTTTATAAATCCTTCAATGAACTCAAGAATAAGTGAGTTTCTACTGGTGAATATCAATCAATCTGAAAAAACTGGAAACACAAGAAAAACTGCTTGGAAATTTTATAAATATTGTAGTATTATTTTGTTCAATTGTAATGCTAATTTTACTAGATTTCATTTATGTCTGATTTTTTATTCAGTGAACTAAAATATTGTAGAAAATGTTCACTAAAGACACTTAAAACATACACATGAACCATTTAAAATTAGCTTCTCTAAGGGAAAAAAAGAGAGAAACAACAAAAAAAAAAAAACAGAGCTCTCCATGCGCCTGTCATGTTTTTTATTTGCTGCGTGCATGCGTGTGAATTGTTGTTTGTTTCTGTGATGGACTGGCGATCTGTCCAGGGTGTACTCTGCCTCTCGCCTGCTAATTGCTGGGAGAGGCTCCACAAGTGGTATACAAAACGGATGGATGGAAACTTGTTGGTAGTTGAGAATTTCTTGGACAGATTCAGTTTCATCATTGTTTGCTCTGTTTCTCTGTAATTTGCGTTGCTGATGAGTGCAACATGACTCGCTGCACTGCTCCTTTCATTCATAGGGCAGACGTGAAACCATAGCAACTTTAATAAATAGTGTAAATACAGAACTTTTCTGGTGGCATTCTATAACCAAAGACTTCTTTTTTTCCACATCTGCATCACAGAAACCCCCAGCTGAAGACACTGTTGGCTGTTGGCGGGTGGAACTTTGGAACTGCACAGTAAGTCTACTAACTAAAAACTGTCTTCTGGACCACACTATTTCATAAAAAGTAAGAATCTAAACATTTAACCACTGATTTGTGTAAATGTATACAGATTTACCGTCATGGCTTCATCTTATGCCAACCGCCAGCACTTCATCCAGTCAGCCATCAAATTCTTGAGACTTCATGGTTTTGATGGACTGGACCTGGACTGGGAGTATCCTGGAGCAAGAGGAAGCCCACCAGAGGACAAGAAGAGGTTCACTTTACTTTGCCAGGTCAGTTTAGAAATGTACCATCAGCAGCTGTAACAGAGAAGCTGCACAAGAGTTTTATCTTTTGCATTTTTATTAAGATATGTTTGACTTAGCCAATATGTGTTCCCTGAGTAGTCTTTTGAAATAAACTGAACACTTTAAATCTGACCATTTCTCTTGTGTGTTTAGGAAATAATTGCTGCCTTTGAAAAGGAAGTGGCTGAGACCAAAAGGCCGCGGCTGCTGCTCGGAGCTGCAGTGGCAGCTGGGAAGGGAAACATTGACAACGGTTATGAGATTCCTGATGTAACTAAGTAAGTTAACGTGATGTAGTGTTGTTGAAAATCCTTATTTCACTCCATTTTGATATGGCAGCGCACACACAGATTTTTAGTGCTAGTTTCAGGAGAATAAATACTTCTTGAGTAGCAAAAGAAAAGGCTGTACATTTACTGTAATGTCAATAATACTGAGAGAAGGGTCAATAATTTCATCTTCATCTGGTACAACTGGTATAACATGTTCATATTGCTGAAAAGTTGGAGTAGTCATGCTCATTGTCTGCAGTTATATAAAATACAATATGTTGTGCAATATGACGCACTTTCCTTTGACCTAAGAGCAATTTTTTAGACTCAAATATTTTCTTAACAGATACTTTTACAGTTACACTAAATGATAAACATAATAATAAATTGCAGTAAACACTAAATAGCAACAAAAAGTACTGTTGAATGATAACTGACTGTGAGATAGTTACAGAATCTAAATAGACTTTTTTTTACTGAATAACAATTTATGTTAAAAATGGAGTTTTATTCAAAGTGAAATGTTAAAGATTGTAACTTTAAAGACCATAAATGTGCAAATTCATTTTGTTTCATCATGTTAACAGGTTCCTAGATTTTCTGAATGTCATGTCCTATGACTTGCATGGAGCTTGGGATCCATTCACCGGTCACAACAGCCCTTTGTACCGTAGCTCTGTCGATCAGGGCGACCACATCTACTTCAATGTGGTAAGTGGAATCCTCAGCAGCACTCATGTCAGTAAATGGATCAAAGAATATCTTTGTTTTTAACATGTCGCCCATTTTTGTTGTTTTAGGACTTTGCCATGAAATATTGGAGGGACCAAGGAGCTCCTCTTGAAAAGCTTTTGGTTGGATTTCCGACATATGGCCGCACATTTCGTACATCATCAGCAGCTAATGGTTTAGGAGCACCAGCCAACGGACCTGCCTCTGCTGGGCCTTACACGCGAGAGGCTGGATTTTGGTCATACTATGAGGTCAGTCAACACAAAGCAACACATGCAATTTATTATTTGAATTACTATGATATATGTATAATAGATCATATTTGTTTAAAACAGAAATATAGCAAATTATTATGATGTTTAAGTATAATTTTCTTTTTTTTCTTCTTCTTCTTCTTCTTCTTCATTTGTTTTACAGATTTGCACTTTCCTCCATGGTGGCAGTTTGAACTGGATTGAAGAACAAAAAGTGCCCTATGCCACCAAAGGCAATGAGTGGGTGGGCTTTGATAACAGGCAGAGCTTTGAAATCAAGGTAATTTAAATTATTCTTCACATTTATGTTTAAAGAGATAAACACATTAGATAAAAGGCTATCATTAGGAGCCAGTTATGAGTTACGTACAGTTTATTAAATAAGTCTTGATCCTGGACACAGGTGATGATACATAAAGGCACATAAAGATTTTAATAACTTTGAGCAGAAGGTGGCACTCTTGTTACAGTTGTTATGTTGGTAGAAATGCCATCTCAGGTCAGGTGAAGTCCTTTTTTTTAAATCTGGTTGATGGGATCATGAATGAAATTATATTTTGGACAGATTTTGTAGGTTTACTTTTGATTCAAGCTGTTTTTGTTACTGATGATGTGATTATAAGGACAAATTAATAATGTTTGAACTAGCAAACAAAACTAGCATTTTAAAACTGACCACTGATATTTCACAGGCACAGTATGTGAAAGATAACAAATATGGAGGAGCATTCGTGTGGTCTCTGGATCTGGATGACTTTGCTGGACAGTTCTGTGCTCAGGGAAATAATCCCCTCATTAGCCATCTCCGCTCTCTTCTGGATTTGGGTAAACAACATTTGCCTGGGTTATTATTTCCTTTTAAGAAAAATCTTCCCCCCATAACCTCCTGTCCTTCTTTCTATTCATTTAATTTGCTAGAATTTCCACCTGCCCCTTCTGAGACCACACCACCACCAGTCGCCAACGCAACCCTCCCTGATCTAGGTACTACCACGACAACTATAACTACTACCACTGCAAAAACAACCACAACTGCTGTCTCTGGAGAAGGTTTCTGTGCTGGAAAGGTCGATGGCTTGTACAAGAATGACAAGGATGCCAATACCTTCTATCAGTGTACACGTGGAAACACGTTTTTGCAGAGCTGTCCAGTTAATCTTGCTTTTAACGAGAGATGCCAATGCTGTGACTGGCCTTAAATAAATGTCTCATTCAACAAACAAGATGTTGTACTTTAATTTTGTCCATGGGAGCCACATAGACATATAGTCCATACAACCTTTTCTTCTGAGATGAAACCCTGCAATACACGTGTTACAGCCAATATTATGACAAGTAAAGGCTTGATTTGATACTTGGATGATCAGCTACCTGTAATCTCTTCATTTGGATCACAGTTTTTCATTGTTACAAGACATTTATGAAGCCAAACTGTACCACCCAATGTTTATAAAGCCATCCATCCAGTGGTAGATCATCAAATGAAGGAGAGGAAAACAAGTCCTTACAATTAAAAAAAATAAAAAATAAAAAACGCGTCCTTCCTACCATCTTCTGCTATTTTGTTTTTATCGTTGCACATTCCCAGAGTTTGTTGTCCATCCATCCATCCATCCATCCATTATCTTGACCGCTTATTCCATTTCGGGTCGCAGGTGAGCTGGAGCCTATCCCAGCATTTTAACAGGTGAGAGGCAGGGTACACCCTGGACAGGTCACCAGTCTGTTGCAGGGCCAACACAGATAGAGACAAACAACCATTCACACACACATTCACTCCTAGGGAGAATTTAGAGTGTCCAATTAACCTGACATGCATGTCTTTGGACGGTGGGAGGAAGCCGGAGAACCCGGAGAGAACCCACGCATACACGGGGAGAACATGCAAACTCCACACAGAAAGGCCACCACCCTCAAGGTTCGAACCTCCCCCCAGCCGAGATTCGAACCGGCGACCTTCTTGCTGTGAGGCGAGTTTGTTGTCCATGCTGTTAAATTGAAAATGAGCATGATTGTTCTAGATTGCTGCTGAAGGCAACTGGCAGTTTGTTGTATGGCTTTAGCTTCGTATAATACTACATACATATAATACATTATTGTGAAACAGAACTGGGTTTAATACCTGCCAAGTGTCTAATTTGGCATGCTTAATTAAAAAGCAAAAACATCAAATCTAATGGGAAAGTGTGTCCAAACGGCTCTGTATAATTAATTCAATATAAAAGCAAAGAGCTCCTTTAAGACCTTCAAGTCTTATAATACATAACACACTGATGACACTGGTTACAGAAGTATTTCTAAACTTCTGATTGCTACAGTGAGCACTGTTGTAATCAAAAAGTGGAAATAACATCATTTCACTTTAAACCACCCCAAACTAGGTGCTCTTTACAATATTTCTAAAAGAGAAGTAAAAATGCATAGCAGAAAAGATGTCCAAGGTCTGGTAACATTTTTTTCAAAATAAGAAAGTGAGTGAGTAAGAAAATAAATAATGCACTCAACCGTCACAGCATGTTAGCATGCTCACCTTGCAAGACTGTTTAAGTAAAAGCAGGTTGGAATCTCTTTAATGTTTTTTGCATAACATTTGGACAAGCCTATGGAATACCAGGGAAATATATTTTGGTCAGATGAGACCAAAATTAAGCTCTTTGGTTGCTATAATACTCACCGTGTTTGAAAGACAAATTAACATCATCCTAAAAACACCAAGAGTGGAATCTGCAGGTGGAAACAGCCCAGAACTGTTTCACAGCTTTCAGTGCTGGCAAACTTCACATGAAGGAAAAAGGATGAATGGAAAAATGTACGGAGGCAAAAATATTTAATCCAATTAAAAATCTATGGAAAGACAAAAAAGATAAAAGTTCATAGAAGAGGCCCAGAGAAACTTGATGATTTAAAAAAGGTTTGTGTGAAAGTGAGCTACTAATTTTTCAATACAGGAGGCATCTTGAAGCTGTTACAAATTTTGTATGAAGTAGCAAATATATAAGTACTTTCCCCCCGTGTCATTCCATTTCATTAGAAATAATTTAATTCCTGAATTTATTTATTTTGGTTTCACTTTGTGTGTGTGTGTGTGTGTGTGTGTGTGTGTGTGTGTGTGTGTGTGTGTGTGTGTGTGTGTGTGTGTGTGTGTGTGTGTGTGTGTGTATTTCTTGGGTTATCACCAGCATCTCTTAAAATTTTTGTTATTTTTGTGTTTGGTTCTTATTTGTTTTAATTATATTACTTTTTATTTTAACTCTTTAGGCCAACATTATTGGTGATAATATTCTGATCTAATATTCATCTTTATCTCCAGATTTGCCTCTCCTTTCCCCTCTGTTCTCCAAATTTCATCCCACACCAACAATCACTACTTTTATTAAGGCAAGGCAAATTTATTTGTATAGCACTGTTACGGCCCCTGGCCTTTTTGGATTGGCCTCCGGCCTGTCACTCCAGACTTGGATATGCAAATACTGCTGAGCCAGTGCTGCCTCAGGATTGGCTGTGGACCAGAAGCTGCAGTTCCTCCCCTCCGCCTCACCGATTGGTCGCTACTGCTCCCGCTCATCCCAGCTGGAAATCATTGAGAGATGCCTGGCCCTTAAATAGGAGGACCTGTCATTATTCATGGCAGCTGTGTCACTAGGACACAGTTCGCCTCGTGTTGGGTTCTCTGAATAGTTTGTACATTGTGTGGTTTCTTTGAGCTGTTTGTATGGTTTATGTGTCTGAGGACACTTGGTGGCTCTTGGACCTTTAGTATTCTGACTGGACTGTTCAACAGACGGATTGCAATTTCAGTGATTATAGTGATTGATTGTTTGGGAGTCTTCTCATTAGGAGAAACTCCCCTCCTTTTGTTATTTAGGATTGTTTGTTAAGTTATATGGATTTTTGTTTGACTCTATAGTTTCTTGTTTGGTTAAGTTTCCTTTGTGTTTTTTGTAAGCGAGTTATAATTTGCCGCCGGTTAGCTTGCGTTTTCCTTTTATAGGTCACCTTTTGTTTGTTATTGTTATATTCAACCTGAAAAGGACACTTTAAGTTTTGTAACTATTGAACATTTTTATAAATAAATTATTGTTATTTTTTAACTTAACACCGGCTTGTTGTGTTACTCAACCCCTTCCACTCCTAAACCAGAAGGGGTCCGTAACAAGCACATTCATGTACAAGACAATTCAAAGTGCTTTACATAAAACATTTCAGTAGGGTGCAGAAAGCAATACAAGTGCATTAAAAAAACAAAGATTAAAAGAAATGCAATTAATGAAATAAAAACAGAACGAAGATGCTAAAATAAAATAGATGAAATGCAAGAAATAAAATTACATATGTGGGGAAAGACAATATTAAAACATGATTCCAGCTTAAAAAAAACAGATGTAGCTTTTGACTTCTAAATAAAATGCATTGTGAGCTGGGCGGCTGCCAGAGGTGGGGACCCTCGGCTGCAAAAGCTAGCTCTAGGGATGTGGAATGTCACCTTTCTGGCGGGGAAGGAGTCTGAGCTGGTGCGTGAGGTTGAGCGGTTCCTGCTAGGTATAGTTGGACTCACCTCGACACACGGCTTGGGCTCAGGAACCACTGTCCTTGAGAGGGGCTGGACCCTCTTCCATTCTGGAGTTGCTCCCAGCGAGAGGCGCCGAGCAGGTGTGGGCATGCTCATTGCCCCCCAACTTAGCACCTGTACGTTGGGGTTTACCCCGGTGGACGAATGGGTAGCCTGCCTCCGCCTTCGGGTAGGGGGATGGGTCCTGACTGTTGTTTGTGCTTATGCACTAAATAGCAGATCAGAGTACCCACCCTTTTTGGAGTCCTTGGGGGGTGTTGGAGAGCACTCCTTCCAGGGACTCCCTCTTTCTGCAGGGGGACTTCAATGCTCACGTGGGCAATGACAGCGAGACCTGGAGGGGCGTGATTTGGAGGAACGGCCCCCCTAATCTAAATCCGAGTGGTGCTTTGTTGTTGGACTGTACTGTGCTTGTCATGGACTGTCCATAACAAACACCTTGTTCAGACATAAGAGTGTCCACATGTGCACTTGGCACCAGGACACTCTAGGCCGCAGTTCGATGATCGAATTTTGTAGTCGTGTCGTCGGACTTGCGGCCGCATGTCCTGGACACTCAGGTGAAGAGAGGGGCAGAGCTGTCAACTGATCACCACCTGGTGGTGAGTTGGCTCAGAAGGTGGAGGAGGATGCCGGTCAGGCCTGGCAGACATCCCCCTGTAGTTGGAGCACACTCCTCAGCCTCCCCGGTAAGGTCTATTCAGGGGTGCTTGAGAGGAGTGTCCGTCGGATAGTCGAATCTCAGATTGAGCAAGAGCAGTGTGGTTTTCGTCCCGGTCGTGGAACAGTGAACCAGCTCTACACCCTCTTCGGGGTCTTTGAGGAGGCATGGGAGTTTGCCCAACCAATCTACATGTGTTTTGTGGACTTGGAGAAGACATTCGACCGTGTTCCCCGGGGACTCCTGCCGGGGGTACTCTGGGAGTATGGAGTGCCGGACTCGCTTGTACGAGCTGTCCGGTCCCTGTATGACCGGTGTCAGAGCTTGGTCCACATTGCCGGCAGAACTGTTTCCAGTGCAGGTTGGACTGCGCCAAGGCTGCCCTCTGTCACCGATTCTGTTCATAACCTTTATGGACAGAATTTCTAGGTGTAGCCGAGGTGTTGAGGGGATCCGGTTCGGTGGCCTCAGGATTGGGTCTCTGCTCTTTGCGGATAATGTGGTTCTGTTGGCTTCATCGGGCCGTGATCTTCAGCTCTCACTGGAGCGATTCACAGCCGAGTGTGAAGCAGCTGGGATGAGAATCAGCACCTCCAAGTCCGAGACCATGGTCCTCAGCCGGAAAAGGGTGGAGTGCTCACTCCGGGTCTGCAATAGGGTCCTGCCACAAGTGGGGGAGTTCACATATCTCGGGATCTTGTTCACGAGTGAGGGAAGGATGGAGCGGGAGATCAACAGGCGGATCGGTGCGGCCTCTGCAATGATGCGAACTCTGCATCAGTCTGTCGTGGTGAAGAGGGAGCTGAGCCAAAAGGCAAAGCTCTCGATTTACCGGTCGGTCTATGTCCTACCCTTACCTATGGTCATGAGCTGTGGGTAGTGACCAAAAGAACGAGATTGCGAATACAAGCGGCCGAAATGAGTTTTCTCCGCAGGGTGGCCGGGCTCTCCCTTAGAGAAAGGGTGAGAAGCTTGGTGATCTGGGAGGGGCTCAGAGTAGAGCCGCTGCTCCTCCACATCGAGAGGATCCAGATGAGGTGGCTTGGGCATCTGGTTAGGATGTCTCCTGGACGCCTCCCTGGTGAGGTGTACTGGGCACATCCCACCGGAAAGAGGCCCCGTGGAAGACCTAGGACACGCTGGACGGACTACATCTCTCGGCTGGCCTAGGAACGCCTCGGGATCCCTTCGGATGAGCTGATGAATGTGGCCGGGGAGAGGGAAGTCTTGGTTTCCCTGCTTAGGCAGCTGCCCCCGCGACCCGACTCTGGATAAGAAGCAGAAAATGGATGGATGAATTGATAACTCACAGTTATACAATACTTCAACAGGAGATATCATGAACTTATTTTTTAAACAAATACATTATGCCCTTATTTAACAAAAATAACCCAGAGGTTACAATGGTTTTTGCTAATAATGTCAGAGAAATCGGACTCTCTTGCATTCCTTAGTTGTAAATTGTAAGAGTGAAGTTTCTCTTTATACGTTTCATAATGAACCTGTAGATGTGTTTTTCTCCATCTACGCTCGGCTTTCCGACAGTATCTTTTTCCATGCTTCACCAGTGTGGAATTTCCTCCATGGAGACTTTTTCTTTCAAGAGACAACCTTCACCTTAATAGGAGCAATAGCATCCATAATATTTAACATTTTAGCATTAAAACTAGCAACAAGTTCATTGGCTAAACCCCCTGATAGGGCAGGTGTTAAAGAGAAGATCTGGTAAACATCCCACTCGTGTTTTCAGTTATACACCGTTTTGTGATCATCTTTGTTGAGACATTTGTGTGAACAGGAACTGTATACTCAAAGAAAACACAGTAATGATCAGACAGGCCCACATCATACACTGTAACCATGGAAACATCCAAACCTTTACAAATCACTAAGTCTAGAGTGTGTCCTTTAATGTGTGTGAGCTCTGTTATATGCCTCATCAGCCCAAAGTTCTCCAGACTGTTACCCAGATTTTTAGTCACTTTGTCCTGAGGGTTGTCTACATGGATGTTAAAATCACCAACAATAATTACACAGTCAAAGTCTAAACAGATTGCAGCCAGCAGTTCACTAAACCCATCATAAAATTCTGCACAGTGCCCTGGTGGTCTATAGAAATTGAGATAAATTATATTATAATAAGCTTTCAACTTGGATGGCGTATGATGAGATGAAGGGGGTGGGTCCTCGCTGAGAGCATTGGGTCTTTCTTCGGGAGGGGCTGAGATGGTTTTTTCCTAAGGCTTCCTCTAGGCTCTGTCTTATCACATTGTTTTGGTCTCTCTTGTCTGTTGTCCTTGTCCGAGGGAACAGAGTGTCTTTTCAGGAAATAAACAGGTTGGAGGCGAACAGCTTCACTCCTGATCTGTTCAGGCAGAATCCATCCATCTTAAAAAAGTGCCTGTGGTTCCAGAAGAAGTTGAAGTTGTCTATGAAATGTACTGGATGTGTGGTACATACAGCCAACAGCTGTGCATTCAGACTAAACAGCCTACTGAATCTCTCCACTCCTCCTCTGATATGAGGGAGAGGATCAATGATGAATATCCGGGCATCCAGACAGCTGATCGTATCCAGCAGTTCAGTAAAATCCTGCTTCAGCACCTCAGATTGTTGTTCCACAACATCATTCGACCCCACATGCAGGATGAGGTTTTCCACAGTTGGGTGCACCACCACCATTTGCGTAATTTTGCCTCTCACATCTGATACCATATCCTTAGGAAAGCACAGTACTAGGGAGATTTCATTCCGATCATCAGAGTACAGTACTTTTGTATGTTTTCCACACACATTTAGTTTAGTTTAGTTTAGTTTATTTTGTTCTGCACATATCACTTAAGATATAGTACAAGGAGGGGAACGAAACCCACCAAGGGTTTATACAGAGTTCCACTCCTATTACAAATTACATTTGAATGACACACAGACAAAACAAGGAACTTATGAGATATAGGAGAACAAAAATACTAGTTCTCACGTCTTTCACACCGAAGTCACCAACAATCAGAGTCTGAGGCCCAGTCGTTTGCTTTTCTTGTCACCTTTTACTTTCTGATTAGTTTTTTGGTCTAACCTCGGTGTGTAGGGAGATTTCATTCCGATCATCAGATGTAGATCCAGAATCCTGCAGCAGTGGAGCAAACCTGTTCTGTAGTTGCATGTCCGGTTGTTGTGGAGAGGATTTGTTAGTTTTCCTTCTGATAACTGGCCATGACTGTGTCTTGCTAATGAGAGGGGTTGAGGATGTGCTTGGTCTGGATGGCAGAGCAGGCCAGCTGGTCGCGTCGCTAATCTCAGCAAACTGGGCTCTGCCTGTTACTCGTCCTCCCATTTCCCTATGAGATGATTTACTCTTTGGCTTTGCACCAAGAGCATTCCAGGGAGGACGATCAGTGAAAGAGTTATTACCTACTGGGGCAGCTGTAGCTCAGGAGGAAGAGCAGTCGTCTTTTGACCGGAAGGTAGGCGAATTGATTCCAGGCTTCCACTGACTACATGCTGAAATGTCCTTGGGCAAGACACTTAACCCCACGTTGCCTCCCAATGTGCCTATCGGGGTGTGAATGTGTGTGTGAATGGGTGAATGTGATAAGTATTGTGAGGCACTTTGAGTGGTCAATCTGACTGGGAAAGCGCTATATAAGTACAAGTCCATTTACCTTGTACATTGTCCTCCTTTTTTCTTTCCAGCTAAGTTTGTGCGAATTAGCTGTGTGTTAGCACAATCTTGTCCGCTGCTTTTTATTAAAGGCAAGGTTGTTTCATTTCCATACAATCCATTCACTTCCACATTCACCTCGAGCTGTTGAATCTTTGTTTCCAGCATGCTGATCCTCTGTAAAAGTTTGTGATAGTTGTAGCGGATTCCAGCATCTTCAAAATAAAGATTGGAACTTTTGTTTAATCGTGACTGAATTAAACATCTTTGAGGATTTTTCTCCTTACAGACAAACAGTCTCTCACTCCCAAAGTAGGGGTCTGACTCAAATTTATGACTTGGTTTCCAACTCCACAGGTCAACAAAGGTCGACTCTCTCCAACATGGACTGGGGAAGACTTCATTAAGTTATTTACGAGATCTGGGAAATTTCTGAACTTTAATCTTCTGCAACACAAATTTGTTTTTAATTAACAACCAAAGGATCCCAGATGCAACTCCTCATCCAAGATGTCCATTTTGAAACAGTTTCTTTCTAAACTTGTGTTTTTCTTTCACTGATAAAGAAAACCCCCTTTTCCAGGCAGTCTTATCTGGAAAGAGGACACCTGGACACGCCAAGAAACGTTTATCTTAACGTTCCAGAGGGTAATAAAGTGATTTAATGTTTCTCTGTGTTCCAGCACAGAGAAGGCAAAGACTTTGGGTGAAGAGCAAAAGATAATACTTTACTATTTTAAAATGTTCATTTAAATAGATACATATATACATATGTGTTTTATCTTGATACCATGCACATGCATAGATATATTCACAAAATGTTTGATTTACAAAATGATCAGACCAGCCCTCTGTATCTGCTATCTGACCCAAAACCAGCCCACAAGACTGTTCATTGGTCAAGATAATAGTCCCACATCCTTTCCTGGGGCGGGTCATCAAACTAACACTTTTTGAACTCAGAACAAAGATTTTAGTCTGTCTTCTTTAAGTTGACTTCAAGTTGTCTTCTCTTTGAGTTCCTCTCCTCTCTCCAAGTTCTCTTCAACCCATCCCCTCTTCAGACATGGCTCTTTTCCAGAGTTAGGACACTTTGTCTGAACGCAAGAGAGAGAGAGAGAGATGCTGCCGGAGAATTAGGTTTGTAGTGGTGTGAAAACATCACTTCAGATCCTAAGTTTGTGCCTGCATTCAAGATGCATGATTGATGGTTTTTGTCCTTTTTGACTGATTGATTCCGGAGTTCATGCCTTTTTCCAGCTAATACTTCTCTCTTCTTTAGTTGGGTTTTTATCTTTTGGACTTTTAATATTGATCCTAAATTTTGATCTTTACTTTGGATAACTGGTTAATGCAGGCTGACCAAAGCTTCAGAACCAGTTTGATTCATTTTCCCATGCGAAGTCCTTTGTAAATATTTCCTTTTCATTTATGCATGATTAGACTAGTAATAAATATTTCATATTTATCCTAAACTGGTCAAGTTATTGTGAACTCCTCCTTTGAACCATGTCATGGGTCCCTTCGACTTAAGAATTCACGTTATTAGCATCCTGAGATTGACTGATTGATAACTGATTGATTTGACTAGCTTGAACTAATTAATTTATCAAATTAATTAATTTAGTACTCTAATGGTGTCCACACAGCCATTAGATTAGGATAAAGCTATCTGTGTGGTGGTGCTCCCAAGGTAATCAACATCATAATTTTATGAAATTATCAGAATTAATAATTTTATTAAACATCTTTAATGTTTAATGACGCTAAACGCTACATAGTCATCTGTAGAGAAGGGAGGCATCTTGCAGCTAGTTAGCTTTAGCTCCTGAGTAACTGTAGATAAGGCTTCTGCTATTTGTAGTCCACGCTGACGTGACACTGACAAGATTGTAAAAGTCTTAAAAAATAGTAGTATCCAACCAAATCTACCACAGAATACGGTCCCGGTGATTAATAAATATCCAGGAGCCATTGCTCATAAGTTTCTTGATTAGAAAAATAGGAATATTGGCAGAAAAATGCAAGCAGAGGAGGAGAGCAAAGCAGCAAGCGTCAGCAGGGGACAGAAGCAAATATTAAAATCTCCAACAACAACTTCTGATTTTAGTTTTTCAAGAAAGCTTCAAATGTTGTGCCTGGCATGAAAGACTCCAGTTGGAAGACCAGTTGTCTTCCAGCTTATTTAACTTATTAACATTTCATAGCATTCCTCTGCAGAATTACAAGACTTCAAGTCAAGTCCGTGGGGCATTATTGCAAAATTTTACATCTTTTATTAAATTAAGCTCCTGGAGATCATGAACATGTCTGTATCATAGCCAGGATGGTTTTAATTGTTTAATAATTTCTGGATTCTTAATTAAATTCTACCAATAAAATAATGTCTTAATTACACGACGTAGCATGTAAAAAAAGTTGTATATTTGCAGCTGTTTCTGCCACATTAAATGTTAAAAGGGTACAGTAAATGAAGCAACACTGGCAAGCTAGTTCAGGGAGACAACAAGAGCTACTGTGCCGTGTCTCATGTGATCTGCCTCAAGCGTTTCATTCTACATGTCAAGCGTACCCATCCAATGTTTCTGGTCTATTTAAGCTGCACACTCCCTCCGTTACTCTGCCCCCTGCTTGCTGCCAGTAGCTGCTGCTGCTGCCTGAACACTGCATACTGCCTGTTTTTGAGCCCCTCTGCCACTGCAGCCTGCACCTGAAGGCTCTGGGCAAAAGAGAAAAATATTGTTCAGTAGTCACTCCAGTATTTCACAGATTTAAAAACACGTACTAGGAGTGATGGGATTAAAACAAGTTTTTCTTAATAAAGCTTTTACTCAACTCACGTGTCATCTGACTGAACTCCTTAAGAATGGTTCTTATCATATGCTGAGTGTATTAAGCTTTTATAATGGATAACACAAGGTTGTGGCTCCTGCATATCTACAACATTTACATTGAAAAACAGAATATGTCAAGTTTTAAGGATTTCTTGGTAAGGTCAAAGGTCTTTTACTATCATTATTTGATTTATGTGAATGATGCAACAGTGGAACATCTTTAACTTTGGACGTTCAGTTTGTTTTGTGTTAATGATTATCGTGGTTTGTGTATTTTTCCACCAATTAAAAAAGGTTACTCATGGCTTTAATTTTTACTTTGCAGGAATGAGCAGCACAACTGTCATGAGGAAGCTAATTCTAACAGCAGGTAAGTTGCAACACAAAACATTTTTCTTTTTCGGAACTATTTGTGCCAAAAAACAGTTTTCAAAGTCTAAATCTGTAACTTTACAGTCTTCTGCCTGTGCCTGAGCAGTTTGGGTGAGTTCATAAATCATATTGTAGTCTTTAATCCTGGAAATTTATACAGTAGCTATAAAATAACAAACTAAACCAAATTTTTCTTTCACATTTAGCATCATCATCCAGACTGGCTTGTTATTTCACCAACTGGTCCCAATACAGACCAGGCAATGGGAAGTTTATGCCTTCAAATATTGACCCGAACCTCTGCACCCACCTGATCTATGCCTTTTCTGGTATTAATGAGGCAAATGAGTTAGTCACTGTGGAATGGAATGATGAAGAACTCTATAAATCCTTCAATGGACTCAAACAGAGGTTTGTCATTTTCTTTCTGGCATTATCACTGATAATTGTTACCATAAAGCAAAATAACCCTTGCTTCCAACTGAATCTGTTTATTTTCACAGAAATCCCAATCTAAAAACACTGCTGGCTGTTGGCGGTTGGAACTTTGGAACCCAAAAGTAGGATATTTACCATTAAACAATCAATAAATGATATTCAGTCATGGATACTGTTATAAGTTTTTTTTATGATAGCGTTTTTCTTTCTTAACCTGCTTCTCAGATTCACTGCAGTGGCATCAACACAAGGCAACAGAAAAACATTTATCCAGTCTTCTATCAAATTTCTGAGAAAACATGGCTTTGATGGACTAGACTTGGACTGGGAATACCCGGCAGCAAGAGGAAGCCCTCTGGAGGACAAGCAGAGATTCTCTGCGTTATGCAAGGTCACATCTAGAATGAATGGTCTGATGCTTAACGTGAGATTTGAAGTGATAATCCTTCTTTGATTCTGTGGTTTTAGGAGCTCCTCGAGGCCTATGAGGCAGAAGGAACGGAAACTGGGCGGCAAAGGTTAATGATCTCGGCTGCTGTGTCTGCTGGGAAAGGAACCATTGATGCTGGCTATGAAATTGCAGAGTTGGCAAAGTACATTCATTTTATTTCCTAAATGATCCATTCATCTTTGATTGGTTGTTTTATTGAACTTGATCTTGCATGCATTTTTTCAGGTATGTGGATTTTATCAATGTGATGACGTATGACTTTCATGGCTCCTGGGAGGGAGTCACTGGCCATAACAGCCCTTTATACAAAGGATCCCATGACATCGGGGACAATGTGTACTTAAACACTGTGAGTTCAGGTGTTTGTAGCTTTAGCATATATTTACTTATTCCATTTTTGCGCTCATGGCCTTTCTCAGCACATGTATTTTAATTTGATGCATTAAAAGGATATAAATCTAAAAGCAAATATTTTCAGTTGGACTAAGTTGACAAACGTTTTACAATGAAAAATTGTAAAATGTCTTATTTACAATGCAGGATTTTGCTATGAGGTATTGGAGAGATAAGGGAACGCCTATAGAAAAGTTAAATATGGGCTTTGCCACATATGGACGAACATTTCAACTTTCAACTCAGTCCAGAGAAGTTGGAGCCCCTGTCAGCGGTTCAGCTGCTGCTGGTACTTTTACAAGGGAGGCTGGCTTCTTGTCCTATTATGAGGTGAAGGTGTCACTTTATTCATTTCATTCAAAGTTATTTAATAATCAAGTCATCATGCAGTACTTGAAGTGGTTTAACGCATAATAAAATCTTGTTTTTAGATTTGCACTTTTCTTCAAGGAGCCACTGTTCAGCTGATCGAGGATCAGAAAGTCCCGTTTGCCACCAAACAAAACGTGTGGGTTGGATATGACAACAAAGAAAGCTTTTACACCAAGGTAGTTCAGTTTTTCTGTTAAGGCACTTTTTAATAATTCTACCAGAAACAAAGAAGTGTGTTTAAGTTAAGCACACGTAAGGACAGTGTTATTGAAGTGGTTTTATTGTTTTTCATGCAGGCCCGTTATCTTAAGGACAACCGATTTGGAGGCGCCTTCATCTGGGCTGTGGACCTCGATGACTTTAACGGACAGTTCTGTGGTCAAGGAAACTATACCCTCATCAGCTATCTCCGCTCTCTTTTGGCATCAGGTTAGAAAAGTATATGTGGGTGGCTGTACTAAAATAAATGAAAAATGAAATAAAAAATCTATATATAATATACACACACAAATATATATATAAGAATAAAGCTTTTAATCATTTGACTTTATTTAAATAGTTTTAAGTAAACTTTAATGTCTAATGGCAAAAATAATCAAATTTTATATCCATTTATATTTCCAGATCTACCTCCCCTCCCTCCTACAGAAACCACCAAGCTGGTCGCCAAACTTCATCCCACACCAGCAGCCACTACTTCAACCAAAATCTCTGATGAAAACTTCTGTGCAACAAAAGCTGGTGGAGTGTATGCCAAACCAGATGCACCAGGTTCTTTTTACAGCTGTGCCAACGGGATCACCTGGATCCAGTCCTGTGCTGGCAATTTAGTCTTTCGAGACAGCTGCAAATGTTGTGACTGGCCCTAGACACTCTCACTACTGTCAGCAAGTCACAATCTCTTTTTTTTGTTTTATGAACATTAAATAAATTGTTTAAAATCATTACAGAGGTTATATTTTCATTTGGCTTTGATTGTTATAGATGTGTGATAAATCATCTCCAGTGTTTGTGTGGCTCAGAGTTGTTTTAATAAGCAACAAAACACCTTGTCTGAGGCTCTTATAATGCAAGATGTTCTTATATGATAAATTCTAAAGGCTGAAGTTGCTATTCCCTCACTGATATTATCCATGTAAAGAACTGTTCAGTGCTTGCAAATTGTTAGTTTTTACATAGCAAGAACTTGGAATGATGGTACATATTTTGCCCTTTTGTTGACTAACATCGAAATCTTCTGTTTTCTACTTAATCAACTTTCTTATCTTTCTCACCTTCTGCAGAATTAGTAGACCTAAAAACGTTACTGTAAGGCATTCATGCAGATTTATTTCCTTTTTTAAAACCAGCTTCTGAAGATTACAAACATGACTGTATCATAGTCAGGACAGTTTTGTTTGATCATTATTTCTGGATGTGCTCCATTTGTTTTATTTCCTGCTCTGGATCTGTCATAGTACTGATATTAAGTTTTACTTGCTCAATAAAAAAAACTTTTCTTTAAAAAAAACATTTTAATTCAAACATCATACTTGTGTCTCACATAAGCTTATCAGTTCGGTCAGTGAATACATCCCCTGAGGCTGCTGACAATGAAGGCAGACCCAGAGTTTCTTTATAAAGATTAAACTGCTTTTAACATCTGATATTAGTTGTTGCAATAAAAAAAAATGTACTTGGAGACTCAGTCTGTGGTGTGGTTGTTGAAATTATGGTTTTGATGAAATGTAAATATTACCATTTAATTCCCATTTTCAGCATTAGCCTGTGATCTTTGATGGCAGCTACAAAATAATTAAATAACATTGTGGTGATGGGCAACAGAAATTTTACTGGAAATAATGACAGAAGACTTTTTATTGACATTTTGCTGACACATTGAGAATCAAAGGATTTTTCACATTGATCAACATCAGAAAAGCCAACTCAGCTGCCATTTAATAAGGACAAAATAGCAACTTTTTCCATTTTTGTCTTTAATACAGGCACATTTTATTACTGAAAATGTCATTTCAGTGGATCTTCATAAATTTTAGGCAAAGTTTAAAGTTAGCAAGTGCAATTTATTTTTTTTTAAATAGTATGCTAATTCCCATGTAAAACCCTGAATAGGTTTTAATGTGCCAGTCATAAATTGCTTATTTCAAAATATAAATATGTTCAGCAATAAGAAACATTCACATTTTTAATCATCTCCACAGACAGCAGCATATTTTTGTATCATCTTAAATGTGCATAGCACCATCTCTGCAAAGTATTTACAGTATAATCAGAAAATAATTTCCATATCAAATGCTCCATTTTTAAATTTGGTCAAATCATGACACAGTAGTGTACCACAAATCCTTAATCTCCACACCTTAACCTCTCTAATGGTCCTCCACGATTAGTCATTAATGTATGTACATAATCATGGAAATTAATCACCAATTTCCAACAAAAACCACACAGAAATAGTACTTTTCTGTAGTCTGTAGTCAAATGTACTGCTTTTGAAATATACTGATACAGGACTAAATTAATCCATGGTCTCATCTGCAAGAGTTTAAATTAATCCAGTTAACAAGTTTTTAAATCCATTTCAAATAAATTCAAGTTGATTCAATTCAATTCTATTTAAAAGCCACCAGATCAAAGCAAATGTAAATCTCATCACTTTACAAGAGCTCGTGGACAGAGCTGTGCGGCTCAGGGAGCTTCTGAATGTCACAGTTTTGAATAAGATTAAAGTAAAAGACAACAAGTTCCTCGTAGTTCTTTATAGAAATCCTTTCATTGATGCCGTGGAATCTAAAAAAAAAAAAAAAAAGAAAAAAGAAGAAAATTAAAGAATCTCTCCTCAACTTGATTCCCTCCTGCTGTTCTTGCTGGTACTAGCTGGGATATAAAAAGAGGTCCCATTTTCACACCACCAGTTTTTGACATTAACATATGACTAGCTGCAACAAGCTGCCTTCTAGTCACGAGAAGTCGACACTTTGGAAAACCAGTTTCTGGTCACTGCAGTAATTTTTTCCTAAACTATTTCTCCTAAAATCCTACGTTCTTACCTCTGAGCATCACCTGGTTTAAACCAGACAGGAGCAAAGCGATAAATGTCATTGGTCAGATCTTTGAAGTGTCGACTGTCCGTGTTCCCGATACAGATACCTGCACATTTAAACATAGAACATGTCTGAGAAAAGGTTTTGACCTAAATAAATTTAATTCACACCACTGAATCTACATCTGGATTGTACCTGGAGCAACTGTAACTGGTGGAAACATGTCCAGCACAGTTTTCTTAATTATCTGAAAGCCAAAGGACCTCTCATCAGAAGAGCTGACAGGCAGAGGATCAAATCCATCAATAAGCTCTATCTTAACTCGCTGGTCCGCTACTGTGGCCTCGATGAGCTCCAGGACCTGAGCGAGACATCATTTTTATAAAACTTAGTGTTCACAGTGAGACCTCAGTTATTCCAGAAAAGAATAATCAAACTTCTGACTGTACCTCTTTTAATGAATGTGCTGAGTGGATTCGAAGATTCACATAAGCTTCAGCGAGGGAAGGAATGATATTTACCTTAAAGAGGGCAGAAAATGTTCTCATATAGGGGAAAAAAACTTGTTATCTTAATTACTTGCTGCTTCAAAGTAATAACTGTACCTTAACACCTGCATTAAACATAGTGACTGCTGTGGTTGTCCTCACAAAAGCATTAGTGTCTGGTTTTCTCTCAAGCACCCTGCAACATAAACACACGATGGGTTTACTATAGTCAGGGCTCTGGAGTGTGACCATTACGGCCAAAAGTGCAATCAAAGACTTGTTAAGTGTGACTAATTATTTTTCTTGGTCACACTGGTGCGTCTAACAGTTCACAGGTATAGGAGTAGGACTTTTATCTCCCCGAATGTATGTCATGTATTCTGTGTTCATTCCCCTGAACGACACTGTTATAAAAAAAAAAAAAATAATTAAAAAAAACTGAAGGGTGGGTCTTCTCCTCTAACTGGCTCTAAACACGCATAGATGTTGCATACAGTAATATTATGAAAGAGTAGCTGTCTTTCACAAATTTCATCAAGACTGATCAAATAACCATGAACAATTATCAAAAGGATCAAAAGGCAATCCTTAAAAATATATTTAAATATGAAAAATTGGGTATACCTCAATTTTTTGCTGGTGTACCCAAATTAAAAAGTTAGGTGCACCAGTGCAACCAATGCAAAAGTTAGTCTGGAGCCCTGATAGAAGAAACAATATGAAGGAAGCATACTGAGTGAATCTCAAGATGTGATTACCTGCTTAGAAGTGGGGAGAACAGCCATAAATTTGACATTACAAACTTCAGAGGGAGACTAAACTGAGGACAAAGAATAAAGCAATTGTAAGAACACAGAGAGGTCTAAAACACAACTAGTGATCCTGTACTCGTCTCTCCCTACCTTGTGGGCCAGATGCTCAAAGGTGTCCCGTTCAGGCCCATAACCAAACAACCTCGGCATGGGGTTCTCCTCCAGTCTGAGGAAACGGCAGTCTTTTTTATCAAAATGTATAAATACATCAATTGTGTCACAATATTATGATCACAGTTACTAAACAGAAGTAATCACAGGAAAAATGAGGGTTGAAGAAATGTACCTCTCACCTTTTAACTGCTGCAGCCAAGATCCCAATGCTGGACTCCCTGGGAGGCATTGAGGAGTGACCAGGCGCCATAGTCACACTAAGCTTCACATTGGCTGAGCCTTTTTCACTTACACCAATTCTGAAAAGCAGGTACGCACAATTAAAACTACGAATGTGCATCAATAACCTGTAGCTTCTTGCAAAATTTAAAAAAAAAAAAGAAATGCAATGTCATGATACGCTTCTCTCTGTGTTTTCTTTTTAAACAAAGTCTGCAGACTTAGTATCATGATGAGCTGTTAAACCAGAATATGACAGTTTCTCACAGAGCAGCAGGTCCTTCAAGGCCACTGATGACTCCATCAAGCACAGCCAGGCCCTCGTCCAGGACAAATGACAGCTTGGCACCACGCTGCTTCAGCAACCGCACAATGTTCGTAGCCCCGTTGTAACCCCTGACCTTTAAAACAAAGCATTGAAAAGCAAACACATTTAAACCTGAGATTTTAAAATCTCAATATTATCTTTGCTCAACGTACTTCTTCATCATGACCGAGACCAATGTAAAACCCCCTGCGTGGAGCGTAGCCTTTAATCAGCAAGTACTCCAACGCTTGAAGTATTCCCTAAAAGAAAAGAAGCATCAATTTAGCCTGGATGTACATTTATAAGAACATAACTCAACTCTATCTGATAGTAAGAACATACAACATATCAGCTGGTCTCCTACCATTACAGGGCTCTTGTCATCTATGGTCCCTCTACCATAGATGAAACCATCCATCTCTCTGGCAGAAAACGGTGGGGCATCCCACCCATCCGACTCTGTGGCAGGTACTACATCAATATGGGCCAGCAGCATGTAAGGCACCAAGTCAGGCTGCGATCCTTGCACCCAAAACAGGTGGCTGTAATTAGCCACCAGCTCATGACGAACCAAGTTTGAAGAGAAAACTGTGGGAAAAGCTGACAAAGAAAAATGAGGACACTCTTAATGTGGGAATCTTTCATTTCCTCTGGTGGAGAATTTACTTAGAAGTTATTCCAACATAAAAGCAGAGTTTAAAAATGGGGTTAGGTGCCCTCAACTAATAATACTTTAGCTTATATTTAATAAAAACCACAAATACAGTTTGAAGCATCGTTTTATTTTTTATATATTTGTTATATATAAAATTAGTTGTCTAACAAGAAATTTTATTATATTCTTTAACGCTGATTGTGTGGTTAATTTTAGACCTGATTTTTTTTTATTATTATTTATTTAATTTTTCTGATAAATATTGCTATTGGGTTCTGTTCAGTATTCACGATGAAATATATATTTTTACATGAGATGGAGGATTAACAAATGAGACAACTTCAAAAAATGAACTACTCTACATTCTAACACAAGGACACAAAGTTGAGCTCAGAACAGCTGCATTTACCAACTAGAACAGGTTTACAGGTTTAACTACAGGGACAAAGTCTGAAGTTATTTATCTTTGTTGCACCACTTCTTTATTGTTGCTTAAGCCACATGAAAAGTGAACAAAAATGTGTTTTTTAAACTCTCCCAGGGAGGTGAAGATGGCAACACTCATGTTATGTTGAGAACTTTTTTAAGGCCCTTGATATTTTACTGATATATATATAAAAAAAAAAAAACATTCTTTATCAAGCCACATGTGTTCCTCATTCTTCACCAGCTCGGTCCCTTAGCCATGGTGCACATAAAAAAAAGGCAATGTATTGACATCCACATGCTTCCATGTGCCATGGTGCCGTAAAGCAAACCGGACCTTGTGTTGTGAAGTGCTGTTTCTCAGCCCTGGCACCCTGCAGGGCAATGATGGCCCTATAAAGGTGCATAATGAAGGCCAGTGTTTTGCATCCTAAGATAAGCCTTGTGCACTTGCACAGTAGAATTTTCTTCATCAAGAAACGTATTTTGTGATCATCACAGCTGTTGGGCCATTGCTGCACTCTGTAGTCTTTCAGGATTCTGCAGTTTGCCAAGAAATCATGAACTCATTAAATGATTAATGCACCTGTTTCCTCATGAAATCCTAAGAAATAAGGACTCATTGCAATGAAATGGCTGATCAATAAATTTTCCAATTACTTCTGAGCCTCTACGAACACAGACCATTAAAAGAAAGTTTGTAATTACAAAATAACTGAAGTATTGTACTTAAATTTCTCAATAAAACATTAAAGTTTGAATCTGAAGTCTGAATCACATATCACATATAAAACGAAAATGTTGTGTACTTTCTGTAGATGTTTTTCTACATTACAAGTTGAAACAAATCGGGATAGTCGCCAAAAATGGTGGAAAAGTACTCGACAGATTCCAACTGCATGGATTAGGATTGTTGCAGCCCCATTGTTTACAGTTTACTAAAGTCCATTAGTGGATTGTGAATACCATTTCAGTTAACTTAAAAGAGCATCACATGAGTTATGGAGGCATGAAGCCTGACCTTTGACAAAAGGTTACAACAAACAGCTAATGTTAGCCCAGGTTTGCAGCTAACTCGATGTAAACAAGGTTAGCATATCAACACTTTACAGTTAGCTACGAATGACAGTCCACGTGTTAGCGACTTTAAAAGCGTGCATCTTTGAGTATAGACAAGACACTTAAAATATACATCTCCATCGATGGAAACTTGAGGTTTTACCTTTCTGGAGGAGCTTGTCAAATTCACGCAGCGCTGTGGTGTTGCTCTCCGTCTCGGAGAATGACACTGTGGGGATCCTGATCGCCTCTGAACGCGAGAGGAAACACACCGTCTCTTACTGAAGACACATGATATCTACATTTCCTTTAACTAGCAGCGTACTTTCTATTCAGTTACAGTAACAACCAAGCTTTAAAAAGTCTCAGTAGCTATGAATGAAATTACCTCTAAAATTTGCAAGCAGCTCCTCTCTCTGATGTCGGTCTATGACAAGCGAAATGTTATTAGTTTTTTCCCAGCGTGCGAGTTTAAGTCCGACATTCACGTCCAGTGAAAGAGTCCTGATGGATGCTACAGTGAATAATACTAATACTGCAAGAAACAAGCTGCCGATAAAAACCTTTACAAACTTAAATACTCTGAGCTTGGAGTCTGTCATGGTAAAGTGTGTGCGGTGACAGCGGAACTGCTTGACTGAATGTGTGCGGACTCCAGTGCTCAACAAGGGCCACCTGCTGGACTAAAAGGAAGCTACTATATGTGCAAAATTACTTCCAATAGCAGCTTTCCTCGTTCATATTTTCAGTTTTCTGTGTCAGCTCTTGCAGGATAAATGTTTAATACTTTGAGAGGATTACAAAGGAAATGCTTCTACTTGATTTAGCAATTATTAAATATTTTCATTTGCATGAAATTTTCTATTAATGGCACAAAGTACGCAACAAATCATTTATTGAAACACATTTTAAGTATTAAAAACATTAGTACAGTGATACAAATTGAAGGCATAAAAGTAAATCATTCAGGTGAGGAAATTGCTCTCGTTTTCATTTTGAGCAAATCGCTCCCTTGTGATCTTTCAGCAATGGTTCAGAAGATGGGGAAAAAAAGTAGTACAGGACTTTGAGGATGGTGTACATGCAGGCAGACAAATACAGCTAACAAACATTTTCCTTGAAAATTTCATAGGAAAATGTTGTCATGACCTGTGCTACCAAATAAGCAATTCTCAAACCCCAATAAAAAGACAAATGGTGAGTAAAATTAATTCAATCTTGTCCAGAGACTACTTGTGTGTCCTGTGTCTCAGATTGAGGCAAAACCCCTTCCTTACTGTCTGAACACTGGTTAAAACTGTTCAGCAAGGCCAAAACCGAGCTGCTGTCTTCAACATTCACATAAATGAAGTAAAGGATAAACGCCACAATAAAGAAGACCAAAATCTGTATCTGGATGGGAACAAGATGGCGCTCCACTTCTCGCCTCTCAAGGGTCATGGGACTGACAGGAGTGTCTGGGTACGCATACTGGATGGGTCTCCGTGCCGCACCTTTGATGGGTCTCCGAGAGGTGGCGCTTAAATACAGCAGAGTAAATGTGAGTTTTTACAGATTTTAAAACTGATTATAGTTCTGTTATATTGATCAAGCCGCTGAATATCTTGCTCTTCACGAGTCTCACAAATTTAACATAAACTGTGAGAAGTTTTCAGTCTGACAGTGTTGGTATGGTACTTACTAGATCCCTGTGGGTGTGGTTATGGTGTCTGGGATTAAATCCTTTAAAATCTCTTTCACAGGTTCTGGAGGAAGCTAGGAAATATGGGGGGGAAAAAAAGATTGTCAAAGTAGACCAGAGAATAAATAAATAAGTAAAAGCCAAGTTCCAGTGATAGAAGCCCAGCAAAAGACCTGGAGAGTTATTGGTGTTGAAGAAATCTTAAGTCCTGTTCCATTGTGCTCTGTGGTGTTGTTTTTAGTTACCAAAATAATCATGTAGGCTAAGAGATGTGAGAAAGCTTATTTAGAAATGCTGTATAACCAACATCAGTAGCAGCATTTAGTTTCTCAAAGTACCATAAAATAAAAATTACACAATTAGAAATTAGAATCTAAACGTTAGAAATTACAGGTAGCAGAAAAAAACTTAAGTATAATAGCTCCTCCTGAAAAGTATTCTAAAACTTTTTATAGGAACAGATGTACACTTGACAGGACCTGGTTTCATACAGATTTGTCAAACAGAAGCAGCTAAATGGATTTTATAAAGTAATTAAAAATTCCAACAATACTCTAGTAGAGATGTGGGCAACGTCAAGCTCACAGATTCTTTAATCTGATTTTTAAAAAAGAAAATAAAAGGCATAATTAGCAAATAAAATAAAGTTTCCACAATCCCCCCCATTTTAAAAGTTAGAACCAAGAACACAAAATGAACTGGATAAGCATCAAATCAGCCTTTTTTCTTACAGCAATGATTCATATTTAATTCAGATTCCTAATTTAATACATTCTTATTATAAATACACCTGGTAAACAAAAGTGCTTGCAATGCAAACCCTTACATTACAGCAGCCAATTCATTTAAAATAAGGAATTTAAATATTTAAAATAATGCATCCTTACGTTAACCTTGATTTCTGGATATTAAGGACGTACTATTGGTTCAAAGAAAAATATACCGAGTATTTCATTTTTAAAAGAAATGGCTTATTCATTAATTGTGAAACAATTATATTTTGAAATGTTGCCGTCTTGGCTGATCTGTACCTTAGTTTGCACAACAGTCCTTGCATTTTGTAACTAAACCATCGTTATACAAGTTTCAATTGATAGTATTGAAGTGCCAAAAGTGTCAGATCTGCCTGCAATCTGTACACAAAGTACATTTTTGCCGCGTAAAGATAAGGATACAGCATTTCCACATAGCTTTTTGAAAGCTCTGAATTTGTGAAGCATGCACAGCAGCATTAACAAACTCCCCATTAAGTGACATTAGAACAAAAACAAGAGAAGCAAGAAGGTAAATATGCCTTCATTCCCCGTCCTTGAGAGGAATCCTTAGGAGTGTAGTACAGGGACTGGTCCATGATTCTGTTCTCATCTGCAATCTGCATGTTCAACTAAGAAAAGTACAAACAAGATTATGACTCACTAGATTTTTGAGATCTGTATCACCACTTCAAGTAAACCTAACAAACACTTTAAGCCCACACTATGGTGCTGGTTTAAGTGTGGCTGAACAGCCTGAGACCTGAGTACTACTGACCCTGCTGGACCATGACCGATGTTCCGGCATATTGCTCCTGTTCAGCTCCTTGTCTGTGCAAGAAGGGGGTGAGCTCTGGCTCGCCATCTGTTGTTTACAGTGAGAACGTGAGCAGAGACTGTGCACAGCTAAATAAAAATTATACATCTTAAACATGTGGAAAGTGGGTGTTAGATCTAGTATTAACTTTCCTCCTCAACCATTTGAGTGATGCTGAAGGCCTGAAGGGAAACTGGTGAGCAACTTTTGGACACAACTGATTTAGATCCATTTGGGACCTGCAAGGTTTAATATGAACACATTAAGAACAACAAAAATATCACTTGAGTCTATACACCAGTGAGATACCCATACCAATATGCCATTGTGAAGCAAACTTTCATACTAAGTCTTAAAAGGAGCTTGAAAGTTAAAGGCAATCTAAACAAGGAATGCAGAGAATTTAAAACCCACAAGTTAAATAAAACCAGCCTACCCCTGATCTTAATCCTGAACGTTGACCTATAGATGTTCTGCTAATTCCTGCAGGAATCTGTGAGCAGCGAGATCGAGTCTGCTCTGATGATTTTAATGCATTCCTTGAATTCTTCTTGGCATTACGTGGCCCGTTTTTAGATGAACAAGCACGCTAAAAAAGGCCAAAAAGAAATTTAAAACATTGCAGTCACCAGAAACTTTAGTTTGACAGAACCTTCAGCAAAAGATGAAAACCTGCAGTATTTACCAGCCTTGATGACAGTAAAAAGCACTGTGGGTAAGCAACGTCACCCCGCTGAAAACGCAACTCTCCCTGGAAAAAGTAAAACAGGCTCAACAAGCAAGCGCTGATTTCAAAAGGACTGAACCCACATTATTGTTGTGGGCTTTGACCACTAGATGGCACTATAGGAAGGATTTACAGGCATAAGGTTGAGGCTAAAAAGTGGATATATTGACCAGAGGTGTAGACAATTCTAGAAAAACCCAAAATACCAAAAGCATACCAAAAAGTTATTTCTCACCTCACTGCTCTGGATCTGCTCTGGTTCTTCAACTGTATCTTGCTGCTCCTGTTCCGAACCTGTGGAGGCCAAAATAAATAACCCAGTTATCTGAAACTGACCATGAATAGCTTAATTTAGGAAAACAATTCTGGTCATACCAGCTTCTTTCTCCTCCTCTTCTGCATTTCCCTCCCCCTCCTCTTCTTCTTCTTCACTGTCCGAGTACAGAACAGCTTTCTCTGCTCCATTTAATCCGTCATATCCATCACGATGAAGAAGTTTCCAGAGCTTCTTCTCATACAAGGCCCTGGTGGAGGCTGGCATTTACAAATTCATATCATCACATTTTTGTTGTTAGGAGTAACTAGACCTTAAAATCAAGGTCAACATAATGTGTTTATATAATCAATAGCACTCAACTACAATACTGATGACAATCTTAGTTTTTAAACAAACAAGTTTTTTTAAAGAAAAAAAAAAAAAAGTCAATCTTACCTACTACTGGCCCAGCTTTAACCCCATGGTTGAGTAATGCAGCTTTGAGATCCCCGTCAGTCAAACTACTTGGGTCAGACACCTTTGCATCTTCTGCATCATTTCCATTGTTCTTGAAAGGCATAAAAAAATAAATGAATACTATAATTAACTTTGTTTATGGGACAAAAGCGACAGCAATTTCCAGGTGTGGGAAATAAAGTTATGGAAAGAAAAAAGTAAAAGTCTCAGATATGCGACATCAGATCTGTTTAGTTTTAGCTACCATTATTGCAGAAAAACAATACATTAAAAGGAAAAAAAAGGTTATAGTCAATCATCTACAATTAAATCTACTGGTATATATTTTATTGTATCCACCTGCAGTAGTGATGAGTTCTACCAAAATGCAGGACTAACAGACAAATACTCTTTTGTCCCTGCAGCCACTGCCCTGTTGCACGTTTTATTTTTATTTTTATTTTTTTTTAAATCATAGTCCTTTTAAATATTTATTGTTATTTGTGTATTTGTGACTGATTGTTTTTACTGTGGGCTGAACAACAAATTACCCTCACGGGATAATAAAGATTCCTTGAACCTTGAAACTATAACAAATAGTTTAATGGTGTCAAATTAAAGTTTTTAGCTGAATTCACATTTAGTATTAGAAGCAAAGTTAGCTAATTGTGCTACACTTGTCCCTAGCTTCAGAGCAAGTCATCGTGACTTTACGCTGCAGAAAAAGCAACACATCTGATCAGTATTCTGAAATATTGGTACTGTTCTGTGTAGTGAAGTACAGTATTCAGACTTTCTTTTAATCCTCTGAAGTGGTCACCAGCAGTAGTTCTCCAGTCGTCCTGAAGGTCTGTTTTTCTTAGGAACATTGGCAGCTTTAGTCCAATTATCATTCCAGTACTTATACTTTATCTTCAAAGAAATGTTTGATTTTGTTTGTAACACATATTACTCTAAGATGAACCATGTTGTGTCTTTACATAAACAGACAACTTAAAGAACTCATCTTAAATTGTTTTGGCACTTTGTTATTGACAGCCTCTCACAAAGACACAGCTTGTTTTATTTTATTTAAATTTTTCTATTTATTTATTTTGTTGTGATATATACTGATTTTCTATTTGTTTATTTGAGGTGCTGCACCAGTTTTTCTCTTGGCCCTATACAAAGAATTCTGGGGCTGCTCAAGGCTTTTGTAGATTTAAGCTTAAGGAGAGGCCTGCTCCTGCTGTCTGTTGACTATTATTAATCATTCACTGCAAAAATCCATAAAAACTAAACGGGAATGTATTATACTGAATTCTCAGCAGGGTAGCCAGTTCTGAGATTTTTTTTGTTTTTTGCATTGTCTAAATATTGTCTAATCGTTTTACTACAATCGTTTAGAAAACATAGTCAAACTGAACATCAAGTTTTTCCAAACACATGGCAAGGACATTTTGCACACTTCAATTATTAGTGGAGCTCCTCTTGCTGGCACAAATAACTGAGTGTGACAGGTGTGCTCGTGTCTGTAATGACAGGCGCTAAGTACAGAAACGTCTCATGTAAATCTATACCAGCTATACAGCTGGTGGCTTAGCGTGAACCTCAAGTGTGCTGCAAGTGGAGGATTGTTTTGGAGGCAGTGACTTAGACGCCCTCCCCACAAGTGGAGTTACACTTATACAAAATCTGATCATTAAAATTATTCGTATGCACAATTGCTTAATTGCTCTTTATTATAAACCAAGTGTCCTACCAGAAAATGCAAAACTGCACCAAATTGTTTAACCTTGCCAACTTTTGTTTATAGAAAAATACTCAAGACCAAAATTCACCAATATTCTATCGTTTAACTCACTTCCACATCTTGCACTGGATCCTCGTCATCGCTGGAAAAGTCTGCTGCGTTTTTCTGATCGATGTGTTTCAGGTGCAGCTCTACATAAACCTCCTTTTTGCTCGCTGCAGCTGGCAGCTCGACATTGTGAGCAATTAAATCTGACTTGAGGCGAGTTTTAGAGAGATGAACTGGGTCCTCAACAAATGGCATGTCACAAAGAAGAGAAGTGCGAAAGCTATACTTAAAGTTTAGTATCTTTGAAGAAGTCACGTGCACCAGGCTGAGCTGAGCGGAGAAAACCAGCAGCCTGGTCCGAAATCACAGGCTGCATTGAGAACAGCTGCGCCTGAGGGCTTGATTGACAGCAAACAAGCTAGCTTTACATACTATGGCCCTGCTAACACTGTTGGGGTTTATATATATAATATTGGATTGAACATCTGGGCTACCGTACTGCGCTACTATGCCTGTTCAACCTTTTTTTTAGCTAATGGTGTGAAAGGGAATTATCAACTGTTAGCAAACTAGCATGTACTTCTTATTCATGAAGGAAAATACAAGGGTAAACGAAAGTGTAAATCTGATTTATGATATGGAATTTCTTTTCTTTCTTTTCACTTGGAAGTGTGTACTTTCATCTCCTCCACCTCAGAGCTGATGGAGGAGATTCATGGATTTTAGTATGTCTTCTAATAAAGAGTAATTCCTTTAACTTAGTTGTTTTGATTAACATAATATTGATTGTTAATGTTGTCGTTTTAGGGAGTTTAGTTTTCTTTTTTAGCTGTGAAATGTTAAGAGTGAGGATGTGGATATTTTTCTATATGCTCACTGACCTCAAAAGCCCCTTAATATGCATAATAGTATTTGATGTGATTTTTTTCGTTTCTTTTGTTTAATAGTTGACATTTGGAAGTTTATAAGGAATTGCACATTAAAAAGCCAAATCAGTTTTTCAAGTGTAAATTCATCCCACAGTAGCAGTGAAGTAGTGTATACCTTTAGCGTGTAGTAGTGACCCAGGCTGGTATGGCAGAATTTCTGGTATATGTCGCTGCATTTTCTCTGTAGTGATGTATCCTCCTAATATCATTGGGAAGTGGTTCCTTCTTGTCCCCTGTAGACAGATGAAGAACAAAATATGAAAGCTGTTGGCTTGTTTACTTATACCCAAGATACTAAATGGGGTCACATTGATCCAATTAAACCTTCATACTTAGAAGGTGTCTATATTTAACTTAAAAGGCAACTTAGATTGTTCTATTCATCACAAAAATGTAAGGATTATATAATAATTCCTGAAATTTTATTTATTTTTATATGCAAATGTTCTTAGTTGTCCATAAGTCCAATGGCTTCACAAAAGTGAGTTAGTACACAGTTATATAAATTAAATAAAAATAAAGCTAATTTTCACCTGCCAACAAATTCACACCACAGTTTAACAGAGAAACAATGCTGCTTAATATTTGGTGATACTCCAGAAAAATACTGGCAAATGTAACTTAGTGAGGAGAGGGCATTTCACTTAATGGGATTTAGCAGTGATGCAGGAAATCATCAGATCTGCATAACTGAGTCCTCAGTTTACTAATATTGATTAATAAAACATCAGTATGGAAATTTCAACAGTGCAAACATCCCCGAGCATGTAGAAACCATTTGCACCAATAACAGTCCAACAGCACAGATGCAGCTATCATATCAATGATTATTTCTATATCCCAGTGAATGCTGCTAAGCATACAGACCTCTACCAGCGCACTCCATAATGATAATTTAAAGCTGATATTTAACTGAATCCATGCAACTTCGAGATTAAATAGACCGGTTCAAATAATGCAGCTGAATTAATCAAATTAAGCTCATGCTCTGCTTGTAGTGATTACAATCTGTATGTAGAGTTTACTGTTCTACCTCCAGGCTCACACTAGACCCTGAAAAATTACTGGTCACACATTTATTTAATCGTTACTCGGTTCCTTGTGCAAACAACTCTTACTTTGTTGAACATTTTTAAGTGGTAAATTCCTTTTAGCCTTAAATGTGATGTGGATTAATTTGTTGGTTATTCTTTCTTAATAATCATGTGGGATCATGTATGTTTCATTTCTCACATGTTTTGCTATTAAATTGAATCGCCCATATGGGAGCTTAGTAAAGCAGACCTGAATGCCACTTAATGCCATTCAAAAATTTTAAAAAAATGAAGCAAAAGTGGATCCTCCTGAACAACAGATGGGTTGCTTTAATTTTTTTGCAAATCATACAAAACAGCTCCAACAATCATTTTCATGCTGCTCTATGAATGAAAACAAGGAATGACAAGACAGCAGGTGTTTAAATCACTTTGGTGAGAAAACAGACTCAATCACCTGCTGAGTTGTTTACCACTTTGTGCTTCCTTTAGTTTCAATCAACATACTGTTACGTGAGAAAAAAAAATAAATAAAAAACTTTTGTTTATGGCTGGTATTGAATAACCTTAATAGAATTGATTTGCTGTGAACATGTTCTATGAGTTAGAAAATATCACTAAGTGGATTTCATATTGATCCACACCCACACAGTGGAACTTGTTGTTTCATGAATTAGAGCATATTATTTAAAAATAAAAAAATAACAGAACAAAAACTACCTACATTTTCTTTTCCTAAGAATTGAAAATGTCTAATATGAATGCATCCAATTTCAAAGTCAAGTGATTTTCAGCAGGCAGTTTTACGGTCATAAAGCTAAATGCTCATTGAATCCGTTTGAAATGTATTCAGCAGGGACAGAGAATGAGCCATGCCAGTGCCGTGATGGTTTGGTGGGCTGAAGTACAAACCTACCCTGTACGATTACAGATGAACGCCATAGAAAAAGGTGCAAAAAATACTAATAAAAACAATCCCCTCCAAAACTGTCTAAACAAAGACAAAAATTTGTCTGCGCCGATGTCTGCAAAAAGCTTTTTAGAGACTCATTCATTGCGTGTTATTTAGTTAAAAAAATCCATGATGAATACTGAATAGCCACCACACCTATATATTATCCTACTGCATCAGATTTTTACAAAAGCACTTTAATGTGTTTTATTTTTTCCCATTGATACTTGCTGTATCTTAATAAAAGTCCAGCAGTTGCTCATAACAACATGGCAGCCAAGAAGTGAGGTTTTTTTTTTTTAGGGGGGGATGCACCTGTAAGTATGATTTACTTCTTTTACCTTCAAAATAACAGCCAGTAATGCTGGGCATGGAGCTTAACTGGTAAACTCAAATTTGATGGTAAACTCAGCAGCAGTAGCATTTGGTATCATTAGACTTTGAGTTTAATAGTACTTAATCAACCTAAATTAACCTGGATGGAAGTAGACGCATGTCATTTCCTGAGGCAGTGGTGTGAGCAGAGTCTGCAATTGTCACAATAAACTGAAGAGTAATTAACAGGCTGAAAAAGTAGAATTTCCTCTACAAAAATGGCAGATGGCAAAAATATCCCATTCAATGAAAAACATCTCTAATTAGTCTTGACTTCCACAGTAATCTTCCCTGTGGCTCTGTGATATAGGTACTACAGGCTTTATCATTTGTAATTACACAAGATTTCATATGTGACAGATGCCACAACAGCTAAGTTAACATAAATGAACTTGAATAACTTTAAAATAATATCTGCAAATGATAGAAAATCATATTAGAGAAACCTTAATAGCGTTTCAGTCTTGTGGCAGATCTTCAGCTGATTGTCCACTGTGTATCCAATGGCTTTAAACCCTACATGACAAGTTAGAAAAAACTCACATAGGAATAGAAAGCCATAAGACGCATATGTGGTTTGATATGGAAGGCACTTATACAAAATTGTGTGCTCAGATTTGGTTAGAAAAATCATGCATTTTAAGGCTGAGAGCCTGAAAACAAAAAGGAAAAACAAGGGCATGTTACAGACAGCATTTAGGATTTAGAACTCGCATCTGCATGAATAATTAACCAAAGAAACTGGAAGTATTCATCTAAGGCCCAGAGGACTAAAGTGAAACTGTCTTATGAGTCCTTAAGTAGTAAAGATTGTATTTTTCACAGCGCAGACTCACATAATCTGACCCATTCCTGGAGTCTGAATCTTTCAGCAACATCCCTCTAGCTGCTCAGTTCCTGAGGGGGCTCGTGGAATATTCTTTGATTAAAAATGCGCTTTTAAATCAATGTCTACAGGGAAAAGGTGCAATGTTAATCAAAAGGATTTTGTTTCCAAGTTCAAAACACATTACGTAAACTCTTTCTATATTCTGTACACCCCCCACCCCCCACACCCCCACCACCACCTTCCTCGCTTGACTTCCTTAAGCACAAAGGAGATCATTACCCCAGTCTTTCAGTTTAACCACTGAGCACAGAAAGCTGAACCATTTTCATTATACCACAAATTATTTTCACAAATAGGAAGTGAACATTACTATGTAGCTGCAACTCTTACATAGTTAAAAAGTTAACTGTATAACTATGTAAGTTATTTTAGCTGGATTATTTTCACAAATATGAACAGTATATCTTTCCCATCCTTATTTAATCTTAGCAAAACCAAATAAATATACAAACTTGTACTAATTCAGGATTTTCCTACACTCACAACTCAAAGACCATTAACAAGACATTACAGCTAACCTTTAGAGAAGCTTTGAGCCTTTTCCAACCCCTCTGCAAGTGGAGACTCAGCATTCAAAGCTTTGCAGGCCAAATCTGCTCACCCAGATGTCTGCTCAGAAAACAGTAGCCTTTATAAAATCATGAAAAAAAATCCTGTGGACAGAGAGGAAACGGGCTCGTATGGAGGACAGAGGAGGCATTTGTTGACATTGTATCAAGTGCAACGCTGAGGTATTTGAGGCTCAGAGAGGCCAGGTATTTGTCAGTCAGTGTTTCTTGTGCTTTTGCTGTCTCCAACTCAAACAACAAAAGCTCCATTGAGAGCCCCCCTCCTTTTTCTTTCTCTCTCTCTCTCTCTCTCTCTGAACATGCACACAAAGCTTCCTGTACTAGGCTGCAACTGTCCAGTACTGAGAGAGCCACACATAGCCGTCTTTTTATGCACCTGTTTCAAGTTGTTAAAGCAATGCAGAGATGATCTTCTTAGCTTTTCCCTGTGTATAAATCTTTTCATGTCAAAATCCTCAAACAGTTCTAAGATGTCAAAACTTCATGACACATTTTCACTTAATACCGCGAAGCACAGCATTGTTTTTTGAGGTTGTCAGCTTTACCAGAAACAACTATTTACACACCTAGATCTTTATCACATTGGCCTTAAATGTGCTGGATGTTCTCATGACCTTTGTGCATTGTTTATTTATGGAATGGGTGGAAAGTATTTTTTCAATCAGCCTATTCCAGGTTCAAAGACCACTATCACTGAGTTTGAGGGAGCTTGTGCTCATGCATGTCTCAGCATAAATTAGTAAAGCCCCTGTGTCAGACTGTGTCCAGACAAGAAGGTGAATCTCAGCCACAGGCAGGATTATCTTTAATCCTTAAACATCGTACATGGTTCCTCTCAGCTGGGAGCCAATTCAGCCAATCATCAGTAGCCAGATGTTTCTAAAGGCTTTAGATTACAGCCACGATTTAATATTGAACAAATTCCATTGTTCTTTTAGCTACTCATATGAACTGTTTGCAAATGTTTTGTTTTTTTCTGAAAAACATAGATACTGATTTACAACTATATAGCAAATTATGAACAAATTCATATTAAAGCACATTTTGACTTGCAAGTAAAAGATCAAGGGTAGCACCCATTTTTTTTCTTTTTTTTTAATCCGTCAAACTACTTTGTTTTAATTCATTTAAAAACACACCTTCAACTAGCAGACTAGAAAAGCAAAACACATTGAAATACTGCATACAACACATGAAATCCACAGAGCATCACTAAAGCTGCTTCCTACCTGGACTGTCAGTTGCAGTTAAAACAAATAGCTATTTTGACCAGCACCCTCTCCACTTCACAAAGTAACAGTGACATGCATTTAATGCCGGCTGCATTCCTGTGCTATAAATCTGCCTCTTACCTCCTTCTCCCCTCTCTTGCGTCCCTCGCTGGACCGAGTATGGCATCCCCTCAGCCAAATACTGTATAGAGAGACAATGGGTAGTGGGGGGGAGGAGTTACTATGTGAGCAAGAAGCGAATGTGGGGAGACAGAGAGAGTAAAAGCAGAATGAAAACTGGAGGAGAGAGAGAATGTGAGAGGGACTCAGGAGGGAGATCTCTCACTCACAATACTTTCAAAACATGAATGTGACGAAACGTTACATGAATTGCAATTTCAGTCCCCCGGCCTCCCCCCCCCCCGTCTCTTTCCCTTCTCAGATGCAGTGTCAGAGAATTCAGCAACCAGAAAATCCCTCTTCACGTGGGAAATGTAAGGAAAAACAAGAGACTGTGAAAGAATGGGTCCTGGTTTTAAACAAGTCCCTTTCTTTGGCTTTCTTTGAATGAGTTCTTAAGATTCCAAGTTGGCAGAGTGCCCATGAGTCCTGGATGGAAAAGGATAAAAGAAGGGCTGAGTTAGGGGGGCTGTCTATTGTGTTTGTTCCCTTCCTTTCAGCCTTGGCATTCTAGTTGATCTTTGCAGCCAGTTGCTGAATATTCCAGTCAGTTGGTCCCTCAGTTGTACATACAGAAATGTATTTTTATCCGGATGTTCTTCTTGTCTCCTTCAGACCAGACAAATTTTGTCCTCATACATTTGCAGTATTGACAGTGAGATTTCAAGGCTTCAAACCAGCAGTGATCTGAGAAACTAGGCACTTTTAAGAGTTTCTTGTTCTTTGTTTGGGCTTCCTTTCACCCTTCTTTGTCCTCCTTACAGTCCATCACTAGTGAAGGGAGACTGCTGTTTTGCCTGGTGAATCTGAGCTGAAGACAGCAGGTGTTGCTGCCCCTTTTTGAGCCACATTTACTCACAGCTTTCTCCGCCTCCATCCATTTCCTTCACTAAAACACCCTTCTCTATTTCTGGCAGGGGATGGTAATGGAGGAATAAGCTACTGTAATATAAGGGAAGCCAGAAACCCACCCAGAATAAAGATCTGGTTTACTTCAAGTTTAATGAGTGATGTCACCTTGGCCTGGTTAGAATGGCTGATGAGCTGTGTGACAGAGGCAGTTATGGAAACAGTGTGTGGTATTAATGCAACTGTATCTCTAGTCAATCACTTCTTTGCTCACTGCTGCTTGTGCTGCATCAATGCTGCAAGAAAAGTCCTTTTTTCTCTCACAGTCCACCCCCTCCTTCTCTTCCTCCTCCTCCTTACCCACAAACCCTTCCCATACCCTCTCTGTCTTCCTCTTGCTTTCCCTCAAATAGACACACAGGCTTGGTTCATTACTATTCACCAGGTTTCACTAAGGCACGCATCATTGCTCTGTTCTCTACAACTGTGTCGGAAAAGGTGGGGGAAAGGAGGACAAGAGGAAGAGAAGAAGGGAAATGCAAGAGACGTTTTATGATAGAAAATAATAAATCATTGTGTTTTCTGTATCTGGATGTGTGTACAAACATATATTACCAGACAGCTACACGCTTGAGTTCTCTCTTCTTCTGATAGAAAAGTCTTCGGGGTACAAAGCTGTTTCAGTTCTTGATACAAAAATATATGGCCCTGTGTATATTTTGAATCAATCTTTTGCCTTTCATTAAATCTATTGAGGTTGTACACTCCATCGCAGCATTCAAATTATTATCTATTCTGTTAAACTGACAAAGCATGTCATCCATGAAAATAGGCACAGTGCTTCATTTCTTGCTCATGTGTTGGCTCCAGATCATTTCTAGATCATTCAATTCTGCTAAATTACTTCACTGTGGAGATAATTCTTTACTATGATGCTCTTTTTCTGAATAGTCAGTTTTCTCCCTAAATTATAACCACAGGGTAAACATGGTAAGAAAAAAATATACTGTGCTGTTCTGTGTGAGTGTACAGTAGAGCGGCAGTAATTAGTCATTCCGTGAAAATCAATTGAAATTTCTTTGTTTCCATCTCATCTGATATTAGGGTATTTTTTAGAGTCTTCACTTATATAAAAATAGATATTTGTAGTACAATAATAATCTAATTTATTGGTAATAGAATCATTGTTCATTCAGTACAAGAAATACTGAGGACTGGACTTGAGTGGCGTCTGAAGAGTAATAGAGTATGTTTTTCTGATTTGCAGTAGTATTCTAAACTATAAACTAAACTCCGGATACCAAAGTTACTGTGCTTGACAGTAAACGTTTGGGTGTCTGAAGCCAAAATTAAAAACTATGGATCTGCATTATAAGTGATGGTTAAAGTCTATTAATCAGGCTAATTGAAATTGATTTGTTGTTGAGTTGTTGATTTTTTTTTTTTCCCCCCCTGGTAGCTGTGACTCCATGGTAGGTAGACAGGAAAGGGGGTCAGAGATAGGGTGACATGGAGCAAAGTGTTGTGGGTTTGGGATTTGATCCTGGGCCAGCTGTAGTGAAGAGCTGTAACCTATGGGATGGTTGCCCGACCAGGTGAGCTAGATACCACCCACACAAGAGTTTAGTTGCAATAAAACCTGTCATTATTCATTGTCTTTTTGTTTAGTGTTCGGGCTCTGGAAACACAACAATTTTGTGATGGTTTAGTGAGTGTGTCTTCCTCGTGCTGCTCTGCTCTGGTCTGTTGCTTTCGCTATAGATGCTATAGGCAGGAACAGACCGTGGTCAGGAGACACAGGGGACACGATTCCTCCTAGACCGAAGCTGCAGCTAGCTTTGGGAATAACTCCCCTTACTTCATACAGCAATGGGAAAGCAGACTCGGCATGCAACCTGAGGAACTGGGGCATTTATTGCCACTGAACTAGCAGTTTCTTACACCCAACTTTACTGCTCCGATTGCATGCTCTGCTCTCACTCAGACATGCTATGTCGCTCCCTGTTGCACCACCACCTCGCACTGTTAGTGCTTACTCTCAAAGATAAGCACTTACAGTGAGATTTGTCGACTCTTGAAAATAGAGGTCAACTATGTGCATTGTTCCAATTAATCGACTAATAGACTAAATAAATCCCTACAAAAAACCCTGCTTGCTTTGTTTGGGGTCCTAGCAGGTCAGAAAATGACATTCAGAGAGCTGTCTATGTTTGCAGGGGAAATTATCACAGTTCCAAGCGTAAATTATTATTGTTCAGCCTCCTTCATTTTGAAATTACGATGCATTCACTGTACCATATAATTGAAAAGTTAAAACTCTTCCTCCTCTATGTTTCCTTTCATAAAAAACTGGGATCGCTGGTCTGGTATGGTATGGAGTGATGGAACAAAACAAACTAATAGTAGTCTTTTTTTACTCTTTAGTTTAACATGTGTATCTTACTTAAAGAGGATGTAAGTATCATATCATAAATCATATATCATATCATATCAGCTGAATCATGTTTTCATTAACTCTGTAGCTGTAGCAGGCACCCTACCCATTGCAGTGTGAATATGAGACATCTGATAATGACTAAATATTTTAAACATCATGTGACAGCTACACTTAGCCGTGAAGTCATGTTGCATTTCCAAACTTCATCGTAGACCAATTGTCCATAAATGACTTAAATGCTGTAAACAAAAAAGAAGAAAAGAAAAAAACAACAATGTAAAAAAGTTTAACTTTTTAAATGTCCTGATGAAAACTGTTTCATTCAGTGGAGCTGCTCTAAATATTAGGTTCAGATTTAAGAAAACATGTCGACGTTTAAAAAGCCTACAAAATATTGGATAAATTTTAAGCCGTAATACAACCCAGGAATTGCTACAGTTTATCTACAGATGGTAAAAGTTGGCTTCTTTAGCTCTGTGCGTTTCCGTGATGGACATGAAGTTCTTGGCGTAACACTGAAGCAGAAGAAATACTCTAGCTGCTGCTTGATGGAGCATAAGTGTTTCCATCGTCATCTCCCTGAGAGTTTAAAAACTCATTTATTGTTGGGAATAGATACTATAGTGGTGCAAAATAAAGCATTCCTACAGCAGGAAAAGGATTAGTTGTATAAATTCTAACTGTCATTAATTGTATTGAGTGTATAGTTTTCCATTCCAAGCATCAACAGCAATTCATTTGCAGAGCTGAGAGGAGAATGATATATCGAGGCTATCACTGTCAGTTTTAATGATGTTCTTTCTGAATGAATATGCATCACTAATTCAAATTGCCACAAAGTCTGTCCCAAGTCTGTCAAAGTTGGAGATGTAGTAGACTAACGCTCAGCTCTAACAATCAGGTGAAGGCAGTTTTAAGCTTTACACTCACTCACTGGTTAGGTTTCATCAGTGAAACAACATGGTCAGTCAGGACGAGATCATGTTTCAGGCTGTTAAAATTTAAGACATGTCAGATGCTCATTTTCAAGTTTCCTGAGTGATGTCTCCACCTGTCATTTCACATGAACTTATTCACACAAGTTCACATACAAGTTTTAATAGTAGCTTACAATAAAGACCTATTTATGATTTTTATTATATTTTGTGGTTGTTCTCCTTCAGCTGGAACCAGATGTGATCAGCAGCTGTGCTTTACAACTGGTGGGAAATCCTGATGTCTTTGGATAAGCATCAGTGATGAAGCGAACATAAACTTCAGTTTATAATTTTTAATCCTGGAATCTGAGAGAGAAAGTATTTGTACTTAGTCCAGTACTACAGCGTCATAATGACACTGAAAACAATGCAGACCTACATACAGATACATAAAAATGATTTCGCTTGAAGTTCAAGATGAATTCTGGAGCCTTGTTAAAATAAATTCTTTTCTGCTTTAATTATTTACTTTTTTCATACTGGCCAGCAGGATCCATTTCTAATGTAAGGCAGAGGGGACTAAATTCACAGTCCTGGTTCTGCATGAAATAACTTCCACAGTTTAATGAAGCTAACGTCAGACTTAAGCAGATAAATTGCCTGGTTATCTTTAAAAACAATATTCTTTGATCTGATTTGGTGCAGTCACACACCAGCAAACTTACACGGATCTTTCTCAGTCATAGGAGTACGAGGAATTATCACACCATGAAAGTCTTTAAAGATGAGAACCTGATTATTTTTCTAAGACAGTGTCTCCTTTGTGGTTGAAGGCAGGTCATGATCTTGGATTAATATTCATTAGGATAAATATTAATTGAACAACTCTTGATTGGACAAGCATGTGTTTAACAAAAAAAAACTGCTAGGACATGAGGTAAAACTTTTTCTATATAATTAGTTTCATTCAAGCATTAAGTTCATCAGCACCAAATGTCACATCACTTCCAACCTTGCTTTTACTGCCCTGTTTGTATTTCTCATTTACTTTTAAAATAGTGTTCCCTTATAAAATGGACTCAGTTATCAGTTTTATATGTTGCTGAAAGTGAAGCTACATTTTTTTCTCTTTCCTCTGGATAGCTGTTACAATACAAGATCTTTTCATACAGAACCAACACTGTTAGTGTCAGTGTGGACCATCACCAATATGCATAGAGAAACAATTGGAGCACTTCTGATGCGGTGGCAGCTGTTATTCATCATGTGCTCACCCACCTGGAGAACAGAAAGGCTTATGTCAGGCTCCTTTTCCTAGATTTCAGCTTGGCCTTTAATACGATCATTCCGGGGACGCTGGTAGAGAAGCTTGCACTGCTGGGAATTTTACCATCTCTGTCCAGCTGGGTGCTGGACTTCTTTACTAACAGAACACAGATCTTTAAGATCTGTGGTCGCTTGTGTTAACCGCTGACAATCAACACCGGCTCCCCCCAGGGGTGTGTCCTCAGCCTCCTGTTGGTGTATGACAGCTCAGCTTCATTGAGTATGCTGATGATACAGCTGTGGTGGTGGAACTGATCTCCCACAACCATGAATCAGCGCCCAGAGAGGAAGTCCAGCATTTGAGCTGGAGTGAAGCGAATAATCTCAGTTTGAACGTAGTGAATACTAAGGAGATTATTGTGGATTTCAGGAAGCGTAGTCACTCCCATCTACCTCTTTTAATTGCAGGCACAGAAGTCCAGGCACTGTCCAGCTTCAAATATGTGGACATATACGTTACAGATATCCTCTCTTGGTCCACCAATGTAGACGGTGTGGCAAAGAAGGCACAACGCCTCTTCCTTCTTCAGAAGCTTAGGGCTTCTGGTCTGGGTCCCTCAGCTCTTCCCTGCTTCTACAGATGTGTGGAGAGTATACTGTCCTACTCCATCACAGTATGGTTTAGCAGCTGCACTGGACAGGACAAAAAGGCACTGCAATGGTGGTCAAAGCTGCAGGGAAAATCAGTGGGTGCAGCTTCCCATCCATTGAGGACATTTGCATCAGTTGCTGCAGGAGCAGGGCCTCTCAGATTATGGGGGACCCCACCCAGCCTTCTGTTGAACTGTTTGCTCCCCTTCCATCTGGGAGAAGGTTGTGCAGCATCAGAGCAAAAACATCCCGGTTGAGGTCCAGCTTCCTCCCAGTGGCTGTCAGACTTATAAACAGTAAGCAGCACTCAGTCAGCCAGGTGCACAGGTGGCCTCACACTGACTCCAAGTTGCTATTTATTTATTGATCACAGGTGGAATACCCGTTTTTATCCTTTATGGTTTTAATATCTTTTATTTCTATCTTTATGTTGCTTTTATCTGCTGTCGGTGTTCTCCCGGGCTTTTGGGCTTTTAGGCTTTTGGAATGTTAATATGAAGAATGACAATAAAGAATGTTTGACTTCTTATTTTGACATATATTTATAAACTATAATAACCCAGAGTATTAACTCCCTCAGCACACACCCTTGTGGAGTAGTTCTGTTTTGCCCTGCAGACATGTCTGTTTGCATGCCTCATATCTGTTCCTCTATTTTGGGCCTGAGGAGATGTGCAGGGGGTGCTCTACAGGGCATTTCCATCCAGAGCTACAGGGGCAGGCTGGAGAAACGTGGATAGGTGACAGAAACATTTCTTATTGCTCCACAAGGAGCTTTTGCTATGTCTACACATCTAACCTCTTCACTTGTGTTACTAATGGATGAGTTGCCTGCAGACTTATTGACACCTTCTCCTTCTTGTGAATTTTAAAGCATTTCACTTTGCTTTGGGAACAGTAGAGAGGGGAAAAACAAAGGGAAAAAAGCAGAAATCATGTTAGGATTCCTGTCACATTGTCCTGCCTCTGCCTCAGGCCACTGACTGAGGGCTGGATAAATGTCAGCATATGGAGATGAAACGTTTTAAACAACGCTATGCTATAAGAGAGTTTATGATTTAGAAATGTGTTGATTCCTTCATTTATTTACATAAATCCTTAAAGAGATCTGCTTACATATTCAGTTTTCTGTGAAGGCTAACCTGAGAGTTTGATGTAAATGTGCATGAAAGCAACCCTTTCACACCATCTAGTGTTGGAGAGAAAATACACTATTAGGTTCTCCTCTCATTTCAAAACATTACTGTTTGTTTGTTTGTCCACTTGAATGGTTGACCACCACTAAGCCGAATAATGCGGATGAATATTTAAAGCCTGTGTTCATAATCCACTTGTTTAACAAATTTGTGTTGTCACTTGTTTAATAGAGAATAGTTTATCTATAATAAGTACAAGAGATATCACCACATACTTGGCACAGGGTGAGCATGACCGTTATCCTTAAATGAGCTCTGAGTGTTTTTGAAAAATTAAGGTTTTTCACGTTTTTCACCTCAGGTTTTTTTTTTTTTTTATCGGTTTTAATTAAGCCAAGTGCCTTTTTTAGGCTTCTGCTGAAATTTGCATATAAATAATAAAATGAGTACACCTCTGCAACAACAATGTCTGTTTGAATACTTCTGGAGTCATGGTAAAGGGAACACTTTATTAAGATGTGTAAATATCAGTATGTGTTACTGGTGAAGAATAAATGAAAATGGTACATAGCTCAAATGAAAAAGGTTTCAGGCTTACTTTTTTAAATATTTAATCTTACTTCTATTCTTAATGTACTTCTTACTGCTTTTTGTTCACCCTGCTGTAACGTTTTTATTTTATTTTATCTTTTTATGTAAAGCACTTTAGATTGTCTTGTACATGAAATGTTCTATACAAAAAAATTAGCCTTGCCTAAAAAGAGCTGAACAAAAACACTTTCAGGATTAATAGAAATGTATCCCTTTGGGATGATGTTGCTGTTGCTCTAAACCGCTATCAAATTATTGTATAATACATAAACATTATCTCTGCCAACTCTGATAAAGTGAAGTATAAAAGAAACAGAGAGGTCTGACTACAGACAGTTCAAGCAAGATCTCCAAAATGGCCATTTTGGCATAGTTTGGCATCATCTGTTCCCAGTTCCCCATTTGGGGGAACTCGGTTTTTAAAAAGGTCAAGACGGCACATTCAAACTCCTCCTGATTTCTCTGGTAAGACTGTTTACAAGAAAGAATAAGCTGTTTTATTTTAATGGTTACCTTTAATAAGTATGAGATAGAAAAGTACAATTAGGTTACTACTTTAATGCAAATAACATTAATGCAGAAACAGTATATGTGGCAATGGTCAAGCAGAAAAAAAAAACATCGCAAACTCTTGCAGACATAAAGATGGAAAGAGAGTCTTTACTCTTTCTCAACATACAATGTTAAGGGTCATCAGTTTGTGAGGTACAAAAAGATCATTAAAATATTCAGAAAATCAGTAGAAATCTATGTAAACTAAAGTCAAACTGAAAGAGAAGAGACACTTACCACCTTGTTATCAGGATATAGCTATTTATAAGTGTTTGGGCTCTTATGCACCAAATTAATACAAAGAATCAGATGGAATGAGAAACTCCATGCTGGTTCTCCTAGAACATACAAAACTGCAGAAGGGAATGGTATCAAAATGTTATAAAATATAGGAAACAGGAAAACCATGTAGACTTGAAAACAAAAAATAAATACATAAATAAATAAAACACACACAGCTGCATGTGTGTTGCAGTTTTTAGGAAAGCTATCTCTTTAGTCATGATTGTTAGTCGATCCTTCAGTTTTTTCATTCCAAGTTGTTGTGAGAGCGTTGCTTGTTTTGGAGGAAGGAAAATCCCAAATTAGAGAAGACCGTGTGTGACATGTTGCCTTATTTCAAATCATAGCCACCTCTCATCTGTCATCATGAATTAATTTTTAAAAGTGAGATTTCTTACCAACCAATCAAATTTTGATTCTACTGTTGGAGTTCAACAATGGTGATGTGGTGCATGCATGGAAAATAGAGATAGAAGTTCAGAGATGTTCCAGATGTGGCCGACACTTTGTGTCAGCTTGGTGTGTAAGACTTCCAGAACCAAACATGCTGCAGTCCAAAAGAAGTCTTTTTCAGGGAAACCTTTGCTTTCAGCAACACAATTTCAGATCACATTATGTATGTACAACTGGCCTGCCTGCAATTCAGAGCTGTCCCCCACAGAAAAAGATTTAGAGTATCATGAATACAATACAATTAGATAAAGGAAGTCCTGAACTGTTGAACAGCTGCATTTGTATATCTGGTTTGGTTGAAAAAACTACAGCAGCTGAGTTCAGTTCTCATACAGTGGTAAACATCAGCATCAAGCTCAAAAAGTTGGTGTATTTTTTTCTGAAATCAACATGTTTTGATTTGATGTATTATCTTTGTCATATTTATAAACTTAATGCCAAATATATCATAACTGATGCGCAAGTTGAGACTGCAAATCAGTCAGAATATTTCTTAAAGTCCTGTTGTTTACAATGTGATATATATTCTGCCCCTATTTATATTCTGCTGTTAAAAACTGATCACAGTAAGTTACTTTTTTTAAATGCTGATTTTTCAAATCATTATCCATTATTTAAAAAAAATGCTTGGATTTTATTTAGGTCCAATAAAGTTTAAAAAAAAATGTATTTTTTTTCTTATTCATATGTCAGGCTTTACTTGTAGTGACTGGTAATTTTTGCATTTGTTTTGTATTTACATGAACATAAAATCCCATCCCAGTGTTTAAAAACTGGGTCATTATATGTTCCAGCTCAAAAAGAAGTTGTCCTATTTCAGCAACTAGAAATTACTGTTTATTTTTAACATTTCCTCACAGGTCCCTAAGATTATGTGGGTTGACAATTACCTGAAGAAGTCTTCTTGCGTTGCTGCATCTCCTGAGGAGGAAGTGGATGTTAATGAATGCCTGTTGTACAAACATGCATATTACTCAGGGTTTAGAACATAACCAGAATGTGCATCTGTTAGCAAATCAGTTACACAGCTGTGGGCTTTGAATGTCTGAATCTTAAAGATATCACTGTGCAGAGATACAATCACAAAGAAAAATAACTTGTGCTTTGTAAAATTGCTGAAATCAGTTCAAACAGAAAGGAGAGAAAAGATTTTCCCATTTAGAAAAGACATCAGACACATGTAGATAGGCATCATTTTCCTGTGTTTGGAGGCAAATAAAATCCCTGCAGAGGCTAGATAAAAACCAGGCAAATACCTAGTATGCAAAAATGATTTACTGACAGCATTACATGTCAGCAAATGCAAAAAGATATTGAAGTAAATAAAGGACACATGGTTTGTGTCACAATTTACTTATACAGAATACACACAACTGCCAACGTTTATTGTTTACCATGAAATGTCTATTTTAAGATAACTTAAGTTTACTGTAGTTTTGTTCTGTTTTTTGTTGTTTTTTTTTTTCATTTATAAAAGGCTTTATAAAAGAAAAAAACCTTCATTGTGATTTCTTTTCTTTTACCTGTTAAGATCTTGCCGGAAGCCCATATTTGTCCACAACCAGCAGAGCTTTTCCGTTTTTTATGCAATCATTAAAGGGATTAGGTATTAAGTCCTGTCTTTCAATCATCCTCAGGATGGTCCAGTTGCTTAATTCAACACAGTATTCCTCATTAGTCTTTATTGAATGTACTTATATCTATTTACTGTTAAGTCCAAAGAATAGTCAGATGTGAGTTTTCCAAGTATCTAAATCATGAAGTGACCTTGAGGTTCACCGCATCTGTTATTCTGACATCCAAATTGAAATGCAGTTAGGCTGAAGACTTTACAATGATGCACATATTAAAAAAAAATAAAATTAAAGATTGTGAGAAGAAGAAAGAAACATTTTGTGTCACCTAAACGATATCCATGTTGATATATATAAATAGATCACTGGTAAACAAAAAATAAAATAGTTTTTAACTTCTCGCAGAGAGAAATTACCCGTCTACATTTTGGTGGTTAGTTGGTCCAGTATAACTGCTAACATTTTCATTATTTTAGTATTTTAGTGAAATGTGAAGATTCGCCAGTCACTCATGTGGCTGGTTTGTGGTCCTAATCAAAAACACTATACAAATAAGACTTTTTCACAACAATGAAAAATGTTGAAATCTGAAGATATCCAACGCAAACCTGAAGCTCTTCCAAAAGACAGTGGTTGCTTCACAAAGTCAAAGATGTTTCCTTGGTAGGATAAAACCTTCAAAGGATCTGATTGGAACAGTCGTTCGGTGGGAAAATGTATCCTTCCTTGACTTTGAGAAGCACCTAGTCTCCACGTAAACCCTGATGCTAAAATGGCACATTTATAGCAGGAATTAGCATGGTTGAAGCTTATTACAATAAAATGGCTTTTGTCTTTGGAGCTAATTTTGCCATTTTGTAAAAACTATAGGGATTAAAATTTTTTACATAAATCATTTCAACTGTCCTAAAACAATAAGGAAATCACTATAATAGCAGTACTCCTTTTGGTGACAGGTGAATTGTTTTCTTTAGCCAATAAACCTGCATAGAATAATTTGATTGCTGGTCAGATACATCCATCCACTTAATAATCCCAAAAAGGCAATAGCTAAATCACAAACCGAGGCTTAAAATTAATAAAACATTAGTGGACATTACAAAAGGTAGAGCCATCTTTTACAAAAACAATATGGCTTAATGAAAAGGTTTGATAACAAATCACAGTAACACCAAAATTTGGCAGTTCATCCTCTTGGAGCCACAAATGTATTAATTTAATGTGAAATTTTAGATAAACTTTGACATCATCATGGGTATAGTATAATAGATACCAGGATCCATATTTTGGGCACCATGAATAACATCAAAATAGCTTGAAATGAAAAACCAGCATGCCTCATTCACTGTAATTAATGGCGATCTTACAAAAGTCAATGGAAAAGCAAAGTTAAGGTATGTCTATTTCTAACCTCTTATAAAATACCTATGCAGTATGTGATGGTTAAACCTATTTTAAAATAAGTGGCTCTGTATGGAAGACCAGGAGGGTCTTTTAAATGTCAAAGTATTTTTATGATGAGTAATTAATTGTGAAATAAAAATATAAAATTGCATAAAGGGATTTAAAAAATACAGGCGTGGGGGAAATGGCTATTTCAAAGACCCTCTTGGTTATCCATAGTTCTAAGTTGTACAGGTATTTGAAGAAAAGACAACCTGTACCTGAGAATCTGTGTCATTGCTTCCTAATTAATACATTTTCCATTAAAATGTCTCAGTGGTCCATGCCATTTAAATCCTCACTTTCTTGTGGCATTTCACCACATTGTTAATTATTGACACGATTTCAATACGGATATCACAGTTGTAAAGATCTCCATTTCACCCATTAACTCAGTTAAGCAACTCAAGGAGGAGGGTGCACAATGCTTTAAAAGAGATCCAGAAATCCCCGACAACAAGCATCCGTAGATCCTTTCAGAACTGCTTTCATATTTTGCTACTGTGATTCTTGATAGTTAAATCAAAAATATAGAAAGTGTTCTGTCTCACAGAAGTACATCTGTGTCTTTGGCCCAAGATGTTGGTAGATGAGCGTATTGTAACCCTCTTTAAAAGGAACGCCCATCACACACTGACTTATTGGAGTGTTTTCTTCAGCTTTGGACTCTGCATTGCTTTCCTTGGACCTACAATTTTGGACTTGCAATGTCAAACAAACTCAACACTTAGTGAGATCACCTGGGTATTTTTTGCCCAGCAGTTCTGCTTGCTGATTGGTAGCTCTGTTGGTGGCGTTTTCAAGAGAACGTAGGTGTCGTCCCTCTAATGCACAGGTGTTTTAATGGCATAGATTATCTAAAGAAGTTAGTTATCACTCTAACTGTTTCTGTCTCTGCTCTTTGTTAAAGGTTGTTCAGCGCTCTTGCTGCCCTGTTTGTCTCTGCTCTTATCATTTCTGTCGTTTTTGCCATCATCCCTGTGTGCAATAATGTCATTGTGCTGGCCATTGCCATGGCTGTGTCGGGTTTGGCCATGGGTGTTATCGACACTATTGCTAACATCCAGCTGGTCACCATCTATCAAAAGGACTCTGCTGTTTTCTTACAGGTGAAAAGGCAGTAACATTTGCACATTATGTGTCAAAAGTAACAAACTTAGGTTCTGATAGATAAAAATGCTTTCTTAAAACAAAAGATGCTAAATAGGAGTGTTAAGTTAGAAACTGATGATATGCTGTAGTTCTTGAAAAACTGCAGTGAAACAATGTCCTTGGCCTTTCTACACTTCTGCAGGCTCTGCACTTCTTTATTGGGTTCGGCGCCCTGGTGAGCCCATTGATTGCAGATCCTTTTCTTTCGGAGACTGGCTGTGGGAATCACACAGGGAATGAGACTGAGATGATGCATCATTTCAGGAACATGCTGAGAAACAGTCCGATTGCAGGGCACAACATAACTCAGAGCCCCCTGCCCCATGAGGGAGGAGAAGAGAAAAACTCAAGCGTGCACTATGCTTTCTGGATCATGGCACTTATCAATGTAAGATATAGAGCAAACATACAATCATTAGATCTGGACGGGATTTATTTGGTCATCTTTTCATTTGACAGTTGAGATCAAAAGTAAAAAGACTGACAATGTGTGCACTTTCAGCTTCCCGTGCCTATTGCAGTCCTGTTTCTGATGTATCGGGAGCATCTGATTCCGTGCTGCCCTAGCACTCCACGGCTTTTGGACAAAGATGAACTTGCAATGGAGACCCAACAGGGGGCCGAAGGTCCAGACTTAGAGCATAAGGAACAAGAAGCTGGAGGTAAAGATCTGAAGGAATTGTTTTGTTTTAATGATTAATGTAGTCTATCCTGAGACTAAGCTAAGATAAAAACAAAATAATAAATGTTCACTTTGTGCACACTAATCTGTCATTCCTGACTTTTTGCTCTTTTAGGTCATGGGAATATCTTCAGCTGCTGTCAGAATGATAACCTGCGCGGACTGCCAGTATCATTTTTTATGATTCATATTCTTGGAGGGATGGTGCTCTTTATGACCGATGGCATTGTGGTGAGTGAGAAGTGCAGATAATTCACATAATAGTCAGGAGTATATACAAAATCAGCATCCCATTAAGCATAAAAAGTAGGACACATGAAATAACCTGGCTTTTCTTCTTAGGGTGCATACGCTGGCTTTGTGTACACTTATGCTGTCACGCCACCAATGTCACTGCCTAATAAGACAGCAGGTTACCTGGCTAGTATCTTTTGGGCAGCCATCACTGCTGGACGTCTTTTGTCTATACCTCTCTCATATCGTTTCCAGCCTGTGAAACTGCTCATTTTCAACCTGGTAAGGCCAAAGAAAAGCTCCAGCACTATACATTAGACATACCAGATTTCCAACACTGAATTCTTTTTGTTTACAGGCAGGAGCTATTGTTACTGGGCTGATGCTGCTTATTTTCTACACTAGTAGCATCTTTCTTTTTGTTGGAACGTGTTTATGTGGGCTTTTCCTGAGCAGCATTTTTCCCTGTATGCTCGCCTATACTGAGGACATCCTGGACTACCAGGGTATAACAAAGTGTTTATTGCACAATAATAATGCCACAGAAGTGGAATCAAAGGGACAGAAAATGATGTAAATCGTCCATTTCTTTTTGCAGGCTGTGCGACGTCAGTTCTGGTGACGAGTGCAGGGATGGGAGAGATGGTGATCCAGGTTCTGGTTGGCTCAGTAAGTCTTAGAAGTATCTACTTCTTTATAGACAGCCTGCATAACATAAGCCTGGTGCTGATTTAGATTTATGTTCAGGAGTTTAATGTTGCTGTCTTATCCCCAGATTATTCAAAGTAAAGGCAGCTACAGCTTCCCTCTATGTGGAATGATAATCGGCTGCATTGGTTTTATCCTTTTCATTGGACTCCTGCTGTTCCATCGAATGCACAGAAATTATCTCACAGGTACTGCAACAGCCACAATCTTCATGCTTAGAAACCAATTATTATATGTGTGCACTGAGCTGTGTGTTTGCTTTTACCATGTTCCCCTTTTCCAAATCCCCTTGCACTCCAACAGGAACATCGAAGAAATCGGCAATAGTAGAGGAGCCAGTAGCAGAGCAGAATGGGTCAGCAAAAACAGAAGAAACAGAGAACAAGGACACCAGCTGAAAGAGGAACAATCAGTGTTGTCTGATTATTTAGTCTTTTAATATTCCTGTTCTAATGACAAGGTATTCACAAAGCTGATAGTGTGCCAATGTTGGAGATAGTTCCATTTTTCTTTAAATTAGTCTTGTCTTTTGTAAGTTCTGGGCAGCTGTCATCAGATCACATGACACGAGGAGAACAAAACTGACTGTTCAGGGATTAATTAACACATTTTTCTATTTGTTTTCACATATTTGTGGTTTGTATGTATATTATGAGTGTAATACAAAGTTATCCTGATACAGTTTAACATCTCAAATGTTTCTTACTTTCTAATTATCTATTCAAGAGGACTGCCTTAGGTTTTACATCCATCTGACATGTAGAGGGAAGAACTTTGTACTTAGAGAAGTTAGCCTGAGAGAATAAACTACAAACCTCAAACAGAGTTATACCATTTTAAACAGTTAACCTGACAATCTATAACTTCAGCTGCCAGAACAATAGTGGCTGTCAGTTTATTGAAATAAATAAATTTCACAGTGTCCAGTGATTATACTTTTTTATTATTATTCTTAAATATTTGTCCTAGATTTAGGCTTTCTTTGAGAATATTTAGTCCCCAAGCCGTCATCCAAATCAGTGGCCCCCAGCATGGCTCCAAAGTAACTAAAATAAATAAATAAAAGGTATAAACAACATTTTAATTGTGGTTGAAAATGTAACTTTTCTCACAAGAAGCAGAAAAGAGGACATTGTAAGATTGAATGTATAAAATCTGAAGCAGTTATTTTTGACTGGTCACTTGCTGTACCACACAGAGGCAGAACGGTCACTTTGGAGTACATAACTTTTCCCACCGAGACGTGGAAGTTTCATCTGTGTTATTGAACTGGAAGTTCCTTTTGCTCGAATAGTCCACCTACAAGTCTGAAACCTTGCCTGGTATCAGACTTGTTTATTTTTATTTTCCTTAAGTTAAAAAAAAGCCACAAATCTGTAACATCACAATATTGATGTCAGCCTTGGATAACATTAATCATCTCAGCTGGGGGCCTGCGTTGCTTTATGTCATGATGACACTGATCATATTCAGGACCTTGGAGGCGAAAAATGAGCATAAGAGGTTAATGTACTGACCTCAACAAGCTGACATTCATGATTTTACAATCAAAGTCAAATCCTATTATTCTGCTGGGTACAACACAGACATTGTTTCTAATTCTGGCCTATAGCTGAAGAGTCTGATAAGCAGAATCAATTTTGTCCTTTTCAGCCGACACATCAGAAGATGAGTCTTGTTGCTCTGCTTGGCCCCATCTCAAGGCAGCTCTCATCTCCTTTTGAATGTCACCAGATATAAAATATTTAGCCCTGAACTTCAGATTTCATAATCCATAACTTTTAATATGTCAAAGCTGTGCGTTGGACACTCAGTGAGGATTAACTACGCCACAGTGTCATATTTTGCTATCAGGTACAAAATTATTTAGACATTGTTAAGAGATAGTGAAGTGTATGAAACAAACCTAATAGAAAACTGAGTCATTTCGCTTATTACCATTTTCCTGTGACTGTCAAACACATTTCCTCAGGAATTAAGTGACACATTTCATGATGGTCTGAGAATTTTTGAAGCGCTAATGTGGGAACGGAAATTAGTTAAAGCAAAAGATAACCAGTTGTAAAAATCTGAATATTTTAATTTACTCAGCAGAGCCAGTGAGAAGAGTCAAAGCTGTCTTTTCTGTCAAGGAATCTGTGACAACTAAAATAGTAAAATGTCTTTCTTTTTAGGGTGAATTTGTTTAGAAACTGACTTATTACTCACTTTGGCTTGACTCTAAAGCTTTGGATCTTTCCACTTTTCCTTGGTTTATGTTAATGGAGGCAAGGGTTGTTCCAGTTGCATGTGTAAATGGTTGAATGTAGTCTGTTGGTATATAAGATGAACCTTTACACATAAAAGGGAATTATTAAAAGACCAAATGCCATTTCTTATCATAAAAAGACAGATAAGTATTCGCTTTCTATGTTCCAAAGTTGTTTAAGTAAACTTTATATGCAGCAGCAAGCCCAGAACTGTCAAGGTAAAGGATATACTTATCGCAAAGCCCAAAGAAACATTAAACTTTAATAGGAAAGTGCTATTGCTCTTTTTTTTTTCTTTTTTTTTTTTTTTACTTTTTTGTCCACATTTGCCTTATGCAGAGAGAAGTAATCTAACAGAATTTAAACCAAATTTACTCAGAGTTACTTTAAATGGAACATCCTTGTTTTATCTTTTTTTAAAAACAGGATTGTTACATAGGAGATTAACAAACTAAATAAAAACACATGATTGTATTTTTTCTAAACTTATCTCAGAGCTCATACTCAGTTATTGTTTAGAAACATATCTGGATGAAGGCAGCAAGACAAAACAGAGATATGCTTATTCGCAATAAATTTGCTGATGAGCAGTGACACAAGCAGTCAACTTATGCAGTTTACAGGCAAATTACCACAACAGCCTGTTTAAACTGTAGATTCATTGGCTAAGATGAGGCGTGGTTAAAAAGCACTTTGAGTGAGACAGAGCCCAAAAGCAGAAGTAATGTTTAATTTCCCACAGCAAGTATGTCTCCTTTTCTGTCCAACAAATGTCAGTGGGCAGATGCTTCCTCTGATATTTTCTGTTGCAAGAGAAAAAATTCAGTCTGCCACTAATTTTTAGTTTTCAGTCTGTCAATTCAGTCTGTCACCATTTTTAATTATTTCAGGACAGTTTCCTTTGTGGGATTCAGTCCTCTTCACTGCTTTTTCATACATTGTACGCATATTAATATGGTACGCCTGAATATTCACAAACTTTGAAGGTGCAGCGTGAAACAAACTCAAAGACAGTGACAGAAATATTTAATATTAATATTTAAACTGTGTCACTTTACTAAAACAACTGTTGTGTTTTTATTCTCTTAAAATGAGCCATTTATATCTACTTGCCGAGGGTCCATATACAGCACATGGCAGCTGTTATATTTATACAACTTTTACTATGGTGTCTCTGAATGGACAAACAGCTCTGTGTGTGTCAGTGAGAACTCACTAAGCTTTAAAACTGCAATACATTAATGTTTGATATGTGCCATTTGGGATAAGTAACACCTTAGAAAGCACATAGATGAAGGCAGTACATATGTACAATTTTGAAATTACGTGCAGTACAATCATTTCTGCAACTGAAGCCACTGGATCAACTTGCAGATAAAAACATGTCTGGAAGAATTTTGTCCACTGACGACCACCATTCATTCACAACAATGCTAGACATATAAAGTAATTTCTATGCCCATCTTTGCCAGTAGATGTTACTAATTCTTGCACACTGTAACTTTAGAAGAGTTTCGTAAAACTGGCAATTCTCTGATTAAGAGATTTGCTTCTGTGGATGTTGTTGCAACAATAGTTCTGTTTTTTTTTTTTTTTTTTTTTTTTTTACCCTGTACTACTCTGGAGTAGATTTAGACTGTTAGTCTATTTTTCACTTCATATAATCCAGATCAGCTCTGTGCCCAGTGGGGACCATATCACACTGCAAAATCAATTTTAAACCATCCAATGTCTCCCAAGTCATAATGCATGACGGATAAGAACTGTCCTTTCAGGAGGTGAAACACTGACATATCTTATTGCTATTGATGCTTAAACAAGCTATTTCTTTGCCATTACTAATAAATATACATCCATAAAAGTCAAGATAATGTCAAAAACTAAACTGCAAAATAAACTGTGACAGAATTAATAATATCCAGTCGAGTCAGCAAGTTTGTGATCCTCTTTAAAAAAATAGAAAAGTCGAATGTGATATGGAAATGAAACATAAAGGCAGTGAAAAGGGATCATTTTTCATTATAATACTGGAATCAGCTACATCATTATTAACCCATTAGAATGTACAGTGCCACAAAATGGCAAATTAGTCTAATTAAACAAATGAAACCCTGAGGAAATAGTCGGGCAAATGCAGTAGATGTAAACAGTGAGGCGAAAGATAATATTGATCATTCCACAGCAAATTATATCTGCAAAAGATTTTCCAACATGTTGCAAAGTTTAATTAGACCATGCAACTGAGTGTAGATAAGCTAGAGAGAAATCAACTGAATATTATCTCTAGGATGACAGGCTGTTCTGTAGTGCCACCTACTGTTGAAGAAACTAGTTTTTAATGTCCCTTTGCAGTGGTTCTCACAGATACTCATACTAAGAAGATTCAATGTGGTTGTTTTTCTTAAATACTCAAAAGTAGAGACTTGGCTTCTTGAGTTTTCTTATGCAGTTGTTACTTGAATTTTATGTCCACTTAGTTCAGTTCTGTCAATATGAAGATTAAAGAAGTTAAAATTAAAATAAAGAAAATGTTAAAGTAGAATGAGGTGCACAGTCTTTGTGAAAAACAAAATTCACTTTCATTTGTGAAGAAAAAGTATTTTATTCACATTGAGAATAGACAACAAAAACATTTTTTTCCTGGAAAATCATTTTAAAAAAGACTTTTTGATGGTTTATCACATAATGCAAACCCCTTTTTCAGCCCAAGAAACAGAAAAGACCAGATTGGTGTTTGCAAAAACCCACGTAAATAAACCAACAAGGTTCTGCAGTAATGTTCAACAGACTGATGATATAGAAAAAAAGATAACATTTCTATCAAAACAAAGAGGAAATAATGTCCAATGGCCCAAAGCAAACTAGCTCATCTGTCATCTGACAAACATGGTGAAGGTTTTGTAACCCTGTGAGATCTAAATACAAACACAGACCTACCCAGCTTGATTTCGAATGAGTAACATTATTGCAAAATGACAAGGAAAAGAAGGAAGCCCTCACTTGATGTACGTTACTTCTGCTTCATATTTGTGCTTTTCAGCCACACCATGAAGACTGCAAGGATATTTGTCAGCCTCTTTAATGGTAATTATGTAACAATATTACTATTTACTATAGCTATAAACAAAATCTTAACATGATATTTGAGAAGCTTACATGAGAAATGTTTTATACTAATATATTTTACAGCTCTGGTGCTCAGTCTCTTGCTGTTACCTGAGCATAATGTGACCTCAGCTCAGCTGTCGGCTCCAGATGAAGTGACAGGACCTCTCAGTGGTTCGGTGACAATTTCTTGTCAGTATGACCTTAAATTCCAAGAAAATACAAAGTACTGGTGCAAAGGACCAATATATGATTTCTGTAAGATAGTAGTGAAAACACCCAGGAACCGACCTAATAGCAGAAGCTCCATCGTTGATACGGGAGCAGGAGTCTTCACTGTAACAATGACTTTGCTCACAGAAAGTGATGAAGATACATACTGGTGTGTTATTGCCAGAGGAAGAAGAAATGTCCATAAAGGTGTGAAGCTCTTCATCTCCAAAACAGGTCAGTTGAGTAAGCTCAGCTGCTTTATCATCACACACAAAACAATACTACTGCTGCCCCTTCATATCTTTTGTTCTGATAACCAAGAAAATCTTTTACTAACCTACTGTAGTAAAGACAAGTTCAAATTAATGACTCTATACAAGCTTTATGAGTACTTGAATATTTCCCACTTGTATCATTTGAGATGCACTTGTTGACAAATTAACAACACCTAAATTAAAAATGGATGATTGTTGTGGGGTCTGTTTATGTTGCCAGGCCACTGTAATTTCTTATCTAATTCAATCTAATAAAACCCACCGTCCTTATGAAAGATTAGATCAGTACCTTTGACTCAAACTTTTTCATTAAGTTTAATCCTTAAGATTGGAAATCAGCTTTCAGATTCAACTACTGGTACATCTAAAAGCTGTTCTACTACTGTGGTACAACATATAGAAGTACATTACATTGCTGCAATGTGATGTACTTGTATTCACTTTTCATTCACTTTATTCTCAGAACATGTTGATAGTTGACACAGTTGCGTATAAATATAAAAGATTACATCATTTCTTATAAAATGGAGTGTATTTCCATAGTTTTTTCTAGTCACATGTTGACCACTCAAAGAGCTTTTACACTACATTCACAAACACAGTACTTCTATTGTTCTATACTAAGTGCCTTCGTGCCCTCATAACTTCAGAACTTTAATCACACTAAGGTTTGAAACATATACTGTATGTCTAGTATGTCCATACAGAATTTTTTGGAAGTGTGTGAAACCACCCAAAAAGAGCATTTAAACTGTAGGATAAATGATTTCACAACATTTTCTATACACAAAAACTCCTGCTTTTTTATGTGTCTGTCTGTCTCTGCTCATATTACTCACGTTTGGGGACTTTATTTTGTGTAATTACTAAGGTCATTCGTTGAGGTTTGTTCCTGTTTTTTTTTCCTGTGCAGTGACAATTCCATCCAGCACAACAGAGAGTAATTTATTACTGAAAGTGGCAGAACTTGAAAGAGAGTAAGTGTAAGGACCCTACTGTTTAAAAACTGCAGTCATAGCAAATGCTATACTGAAAAAAAAACATTTAATATATTTGAATGAGTATAAATGAAAATTTGCATGTGAAATAATTGATTCCATTGCACTTTCATTTCCCTGTTTCTCATAGTTGGTGGGCGATTCTGCGTTGGATCCTCTTTTTTATAATGCTGGGTTGTTTAGCATCAACACATATTGCTGTGTGGTGGATAAAAGCTGCAAGGAGCATGTAGATGAGGTACAACAAAAATTTAACTGTCAAAACTCAAACACATGATTAAATTAGTTCATGGTTTTGGGACATTGACATTCAGTTAGGAAAATTAGCATTCATTTTAGTACCAGTTTAGCTTTGAGTCCAACTTTTGAATAAGCTGTTAAAAATTAGTACCACTGGAGAAGAAAGGCTATTTTATTTACTATATTTGCAGATCTTTTTGGACAGTAATGGTTATTATTATCTCCAAAGATCTGAAAGTAGATTAAAAATTCCTGGACTAAGGTTGAATTGTGGTTATGGCTCCTTGTATAACTATACATAGTACTACTTGCACACTTGCTTAAATACCTCTGCACTGCTGTCCTGATTAACAGTTATTAGCTGAACAAAATAAGCAAGCAAGGTAAATTATACAGCTAAATTACTTTCAGATTCCTCAGAGAAAAAAATAGTTGCACACATTCTGTGTTTTGTTAGATAATTAGTGATCCTTGTCAAACAGACTTCATTATTATGTGAGTTGTAACTGCAAGAAATTGGATAATTGTACCTGCTGGTTTTTCAAAACAATCACATGATTTCATTTCACAAATCTGGTAAACTACACCTATGCAATCTCATGCAATAATCCTGCATTTAATCTTATTTTTCTGTATAACTTCTTGTTTGCTTTATATGTAACACAGAAAACTTTTAATTAAGTTTGTAAAAGTGTGTGGAATTTCATTAAAGGTTGTTTGTAAAGCTGTGCCCCCCAGGTGTATGGGTTTTGCTTTGTTTTGTTTTGTTTTCAGGACCATGAAACAAATTCAGCCTTGATTAATGTTATGACTTTGATGATAGCATTCAATATTATGATGTCAAAAGCTTACTGCAAAGCAGCTGTGTTTACAAAACATGGACAAGCTACAAAAGATGAGGAAAGAAATTGGCAGCCAGCATGGATATTGCCTTTATCACCTGTTTTCAAAGAGCATGTTTAGTTGTGAGGTTATAACATTTTTGTTGTGCTTACATTTTTTGATGTGATGGGGTACAATATCTACAGTCCTCTTTTTGGTGTAAAAAATGCACTTTTAAGTTATGGTGAAATAATCTTCTCTGAGCCAGTGTGGCACCAGAGAATAACAACAAACGATAGCTATTTCAATCTACAAAAACACTTGTTTTATGACAAACTTGGAATATATGTTAGGTTAACTTTATTTCAACACATCTATCTAAGATCTATATCTAGCCTACTGATGTTCTCATTGACAAAGTGGTATGCAGTCTGTAGGGGTGCAGAGCTCTCAGAGTATACAAGGTGAGAGGTGACATCATCGCTTCTGCTGCATGAGCCACCAACAGGAAATGTTGTCAAGCTAACCAACATGACTAAAGGAAGTTACTTTCAAAAGTAAAGGCACAAGTGGAATAGTAAGGAAGTCTTTATAAAGTGTACGCAATGACAAAGAGCTCAAAGAAATGGTTTTATGGCTAATTTTAAGTGTCATGTGTTCATTTGGGCATACATCTTATATGATATGTGGGTTTGGTTTTAATGATTAAATAAGCATATTTAACTTTGAAAGCAATATCCGGTGTTGTTTTGGGTAGCTTCACAGTTGTGGAAGTCGGGACTCGGATCCTCACTGACTGAACCAAGTTTGTGCTCGCTGGTGTCAACGCCCGGCGAAACAGACAGCTAACATTAGCAAGCAGTGATAACGGAGGAACCCAGGTACGTTGCTTAAACATATTCTATATTCTAAACATATTCTATTGACAGATACAAACCGGCGTCAGTATTTACTTCACCCTGTGAAATTAGTCAGCAAATTAGTCGCGTTTTTTTCCCCACAAACTATTAGCCGGTGGTTGCTTAGCTGGCTAACTAGTTAGCGTTGTGTGGCAATAGCTAGCACTGCATAGCATAGTTTGGTAAAAGATGTTAACATGTTTTCAGTTCCCTCTACTTGTTACTACAAGTACGTGGCGTCATATTTTCTTACTGAGCTCTTAACCTATTCTCAGTAGCTCAACTCAGCAGGATAATGTACCAGATAAGTAGGTGGTGAAACGTCGTTGGCTAACGTTAGCCTCTAGACAGTTGCTAATGGGGTGTGACTGAACTAATTAATGCGAGGGAAACATAGGTTGTCTCCTCCTATCCAACTGGTTTTTATCACATTTTTAGTAGCTCTAAAAGCCGAACATTTATATTACTTAATGTTGGAATATTTTTTGTAACCATTTTGAGATAAGGATAAGGAATGGCCTAATCTAAGACTGCTTTCACCTCCCCTATCCCTGCAGCAAACCTAATTGCCAGCAGCAGAAAGCACAGAGATGCAGACTATCAAGTGTGTGGTGGTAGGTGATGGAGCGGTGGGAAAAACCTGCTTATTGATATCATACACCACCAACAAGTTCCCTTCTGAATATGTACCAACAGTAAGTGGTGTTTATTTATTTATTTATAACCAACACAACTTTGTTCTCTGTTTTGTTAGCATGCACATTTTTTATTCGGTTATACAGAACATCATAAACTGTAAAGTACTTTCAAACTTAAGCATTACCTTTTTTGTTTGCAGGTGTTTGACAACTATGCAGTAACTGTAATGATTGGGGGTGAGCCATACACCCTTGGATTATTTGATACAGCAGGTATGATTATTTTCATTCTCAGTTTTATTAATTTCAGACTAAAAATTGATGTCGCGCTCCATGAAATCTACTTTGTTGTGTACCTTAAAACACTGCCCAAGAAAACTGACTTTCACAACATATGTATGTTTGGTGTATGGTGGTAACTTGGCACAGCCCCTTGCTGAAAGTTAATGAAAATGCAGTAAGTAGTACTCCTATTGTGTGGTTGTGTACTCCTCTTGTTTAAAAAATGTCTTCCTGTGTATAGATAACACACAGTCTTACCTCAGTTTTGTTTCTTTTAATATTGCAGTAATTTAGCAGAAATGACTGGTCAATATTTCTGATCTCTGGGGACTACCCATGCACATGTAGAATTTGATGGCCTTTAACTAATTACTGTATTCAGCCATCATTGTTTAAATTTCATAAGGAAACTAAAAAAGTGGGATAAACACCCATTATGTCAACTGGTGTTTGTGCATTATAGTAGCAGAGGAACACTACAAAACTCCTTCACATCCATTTTAGATTCCACAGTGACACAGGCTTCCACTTTGGCTCCGTATATTCTTAAAACAAGCTTAGATTTTGTACTGCAATTATTCTGTCGGGTAATAAACCTTTATTTTGTCTTCTTTTAGGTCAGGAGGATTATGACAGGTTACGACCACTAAGCTACCCTCAGACCGATGTCTTCCTAGTCTGTTTCTCGGTTGTTTCACCGTCCTCATTTGAGAATGTTAAAGAAAAGGTTGGTACAGAATTTTTTTTAACAATAATTTAATTACATAATTGAATTTTCTAAGTTGAAATGAACTTGCCTTCTGATGGGATTGAGCATTATGGCCTAAAAATAAAACCTCTCATTCTTTACCATTAGACTCAGACTTGATTGTAATAGTTTTTTATTTTCCTTCTTTAAAACAGCTAACTGTAAATGACCAAAATTCCAGGGATCTAACGTCATTATACTGGGGAAAAAACCAACAAACCAACAGACACTGACCTGTGATGTAGTGCACATTCAAACAGTCTTTCAAACACAAAAGTTTCTTGGAAAGCATAAGCATTTATCTTTAAAGCACTTGTAAACATAAGTTTAACTAAATAAGTAATCACGCATTGGGTGCAGAAATCATTTTCCGATTTCTTTTTTTTTTTCTCTCTCTCTCTCTCTCGCCCTCTCTACACAACTATGATAAAACTTTCCGTTTACACTCCTACCTATAGTGTTGTGCAGCCTGTGTCCATAACACTGTAGGTTAAAAGGAAGAGAGAGTAATGGCTGCCTTTCTTTCCCTGTGTCTTTATAGTGGTTTAACTGAGGCAACTAGGTGTATATTGCCTGCCTGGGCCTCCAAAGCAGGACCTCCTTTTCCTGCTATTGTGAAATGGGATTTTATGCAGCCAACCACCATGCACTGCATGACAGCACTCCCAAATGACTGCTTCAAGGTCTTGACATCAGGATGCCAGTGAAATATAGTGCAGGGTCTCTATTCCACAAGCCCAGGCCCACCCCTCGGAAGCTAACCTCAGTGCAATGCAACAGTTCCACCCTGGCTGTCTATTGCATGTCCTTAGATACAAACTGTATCCCTTGTCCTTCCTCTTCTTGTGGGAGGAGAGGGAAAGAGGGCTGGGAAGGCGGAGACTTCCAAGTTAAAAGTCCTCAATGTTGCATATAGTTTATAAGAAAAAGTTATCTCACTTTTATAAACTCTAAAAGTGAGATGAGAGTCAAGACTGAAAGAATAAACATAACCCCTGTCATTTTGAGTATATGATCTGTGAGTGATCAGTGTTTGTTTGGGTGACTTCATGGAGAGTATATTACTTGGTTAAGCTGTCATTGCAGTTTCCTAATTCTTAGGCTTGTATGATTGCAATTATCCCTGTTGATTACTAGTCACAAACATTTCACTTTGTGTTTGGGTTCCACAATAACTTTTTACATCTAAGGCATTTTGAACATATCAAAACCTGTCTGGACTTCAGATCTGTCCGTTTTGCAACTTCTCTACTCCTTTTGCTAAAACTTCAGCATCAGGTCTTCAGTAATTTTAAGCAAGACTTCTGCTTCTTTAGCATTGCAGGTTGTATTCATTCAGCAGATGGCATTTACACTGCTGTGCTACAGGAACAGCAAATTCTGCTTACATTTGATCTTTTACAATAATCCTATGTAAAACAGTAAAAATAGAAATTTGCCTGCCGTTTATCTTTAGTTGTTTTGTATTTTAGATCACAGAGAGTTTTGTTTACCATAATCTGGAGAAAATTGCTGTTGCCTTCAAAGCATGTTTGACAGTGATAATAATGGAGATGGCCCGTGGGAAGAAGCTATTCCTGTGCATGGATGTTTTTGTATTGAGAGATCTGAAGTGCCTACCAGTGTGCAGCAGATCAGAAAGGTGGTGGTCTGGATGAGAGGGGTCTGAAATGATTTTACATGAACATCAATGATCTTCTCAGCACAAACTTTCTGTTGCAGTCTTTTCTGTTTGTTTCGGTACCTTAACCAAACCAGAGCTGCTGGGCTCTTTTTTTTCTCTAAAAAGCACAGTCTATGTGGCTCTTCCATCTCATATCTTGAGAGATAGTAATGCATAGGAGCCTAAATACGTCCACAGCTGCAATAGTGCTATCTAGGACAGTGAGTGGGGTGTTTCTGAAGTCTACTACCAGAGAGACAGGTCCACAAACCGAATTCTGGCATATGTCCCTGGTTGGTCAAGATGTTGCAGTACATAAGGCAGCCCCATGTTGACTGCATCGTCCACGGAGTTGTTTGCTCAGTAGGCAGACTGTAGGGGGTCCAGCAGGGATCCAATGATGAATAGAAATACAATCTATAAAATAAAAAAATCAATTGTACAATTCTAATGAGCTTGAAATTCAGTATTTGATGAGCACATCTTAAACCCTCCTAGCCAAGTTTTTATTTCCTAAAGTATCTTTAAGAGTCGTTCTTTAAGCTTCATAAAGAACATTCAAACCCAACACTGCTTCAGTAATGTGGAGGTCTCAGTGTTATTGACACCTGTTATTGTTCCTCATCTGACTCAGCAGTCAGGATCTGGGCTCTGGGGAGGGTTTAGTCACTTTGCCAAGAATTGCATTGCATATTAGAAGAGAAAAACAAATCCAGTCTCTGAGCAGAGCAACATCTTCCTCTGGTGTTAAGGGCAGACCGGATGCTACCGTGATTCATTATGTTGTTATTACCATGCAGTTTCAGTGGATATCTCTGCAAAACATTACATAGATATCTTTGTCATAATTTTATAGCTGTCATTTCTTCACAGTTAGCATCTGAATCTTTCTGAAAATAAGTATAAAAATGCACCTTTAAGTATCTATTGTATAGACTGAAAGGTTCTTAGTGAAGCAATGGCTAACTGGAGATTAGCATTGAACAAGAGTACAGGTAATTTGTGAGATGACTGTAAATGAAGCAGTATCCTACATGTAATTGATGAATTCATGTATCTATTTAACTCCTGATTGTGGTTTTTTTTTTGTATGTGTGTGCCTCTTCTAGTGGGTTCCTGAAATTACTCACCACTGTCCCAAGACCCCATTCCTGTTGGTAGGCACTCAGATTGACCTGCGTGATGACCCCTCCACAGTGGAGAAGTTGGCTAAAAACAAGCAGAAGCCAATCACCCCCGAGACAGCAGAAAAGCTGGCTCGTGACCTTAAGGCAGTCAAATATGTCGAATGCTCAGCTCTAACTCAGGTAAGATTTCCCCTTTAACGACCTTGAATGGTTCTCTAACAGCCAAGTGGTGATTGCGTTCCTAACAAAAAGGCTGGAAATGCTTTGCCCTGTCTGTTGCTAACAGCATTTGGCTAAAAACTCCATCTAACTGTGTGTACCCATTTCTCCTTTCTTTTTCCTTTTTCTGTAGCGGGGATTGAAGAACGTATTTGATGAGGCTATCCTAGCCGCTTTAGAGCCCCCTGAAACTCAGAGAAAGAGAAAATGCTGTTTGTTCTGATGTCTTCTTGCATCTTGCTTTGCCTCTCGATCGTCTGCTGCTTAATCATTGTAACGAAATGTCTCACTTAAGTAACAAGCTCTTTTAAACTTTAAAGCTTTTTGCCCATTAATTTTTCTTTTCCTTCTGTTTAAATGTGCTTTCTTTTCAACTTGGCCTAATCACCATTACCCATGCTGCCTAAGATGATAGAGTGCCAATCTTGTGTTCTTTTTCTTGTCTGCACCTTGCGTGCAAGTCTGATTTTTAAAAGAACATTCTGTTATAGCCTCAGTATTGAGCTCATTTGTTGTATCCTACAAAGCATTTAGGCTACACTCTGTCTTAGACAGTTGTTAACGGACTTTTTTTTCTACTGCTGCATTGGTTTTGTCATAAGTTTTTCTTCACTCAGAAAACTTGATCATAAGGAGTCTTGTATGTTATTTGAATAAAGGAAAATTTTGATTTCCCTGCTCCATTTCTGCTCAGATTTCTGTAGCATTTAGTTCTAGTGGATGTTCGTGTGTATTTGGAATAGCTTTGTTTATAATAATATTTTGTTTCCACAGAAAGGATTAAAGAATGTGTTTGATGAGGCAATACTGGCTGCCCTGGAGCCCCCTGAACCTAAGATAAGACGTAAATGTTTTCTGCTCTAAGTTACCTTGAATTCTTCTGCACATCACTTTGCAAAAATGGGTTGACAGAAATAGAGGTTTTCTACACAAACACATTCCATCAAGAGTTGGAATATCATTAAATATTTTCCTTCTCACTAACTTAACCTAAAAACTTATTTGATGTGTTGAATAATTTTAAGATCAAGTTACATTTTGTTAATGTGTGGGATAATTTGATGCCCCTGAAATGGTCATACACGATATGAACCCCGAGTTTAAACCACCACAAACTGAAGAAGAGATTAAGAAACGATTGTTTGATCACATAGGGTTAGGTTTATTATTTTGGAAGGGTTATTCCAAAAGAAATGATGTGGGATAGGGTTGTTTTCTCTTTTTTATAAGAGGTATTATTTAAACTGTCCTGTGAGGAAAAATAAGTTGGCAATGATGATGGCTTATTAAAATGCAAAAGTCTGTTGCGATATAACATAAAACCACGTTGCATTTATACTGCATTTTACATCAGCGATGTTTACATTAGCAATTCCTACTTAATTCACAGAACTCAAATGGTTTCCAGATGGTTTGACTTTTTCTTTAAGAAAATCTTTTTATCCTAGAATTATTAGGAGTGTGTAACTCTTCCAACATTGCCTCCAGATGGGTCTATGAAATACAATTAAGATTTTTCTTAGTATCCATTGACTTGAACCTACTTAAACAGAACCCGGTGGAATGATAACTGACAACAGAGGTGCAAAATGTAATCTAACCATCTAAATCTGCCCAAAATCTGAAAACTTGCAAATACTCATTTGGATGCCTGTTACTATGGAAACTTTGAAAACATTTAGGCCAGTCTATCACCATTTCACTACTTAATGTAATTCTGAGCATAATTTGCTTTGTTTTTGACTGAAGTGAGTTAGTAAGGAGGTAATAGGAGCCTGGAATGATTATCAAAAGTTGAACTTTGTAGAACTCTATCTGCTTTTAATGTCGGGCTGATGAACTGTTTTATAACCTGAACACCTGCAGCTATGCTGCAGCATTACGTTTGAAGTCTTGTTAAAACTGTTAAACTGAACCAATGATATTTGCATTTGTCTTTTACTACATTCATGCCTATTGTGAGGGATTGAATATGATTTGTAAATATAGTGAAAATAACTTATTTACTGAATGAAACCTGTGCATCACTAATGAGGTTTAGAGAAGCTAAGATGACACTCAAATCAAATTAAGCAGGAAAATGTTCGTCTTTGATTTTTTTATTAATCTTGACAATGTTTTACTGTATCTTGCTTGTAATAAAGCACCACAATAAACCAGTATTATCAAATCTTTAAATACATGTTTTGTGACTTGCTTATGAAAATAACATTGATGTATGTTTTAATGACTAACATGAAAGAATAAAATGAAAACTGTATGAAAGCAACAGAATCAAGGAATTTTAGAACAGTAAAAATGAACTGCATTTAATAAAATCTTTTCTCATTTAAGATTTTATTTCATTTTAACATTTTTGGTTCAAAGTTCAATTGAACATTATTGTGGGTGTTGCCACAAATAAGCTTACAGTTTGTACATATACCGATTTGTTAACTGAATACGAACAACAACTAAATGCAGAGTCAGATATTACAAAACTGTGTTCAAGGCAGCATTGTTACGGTTCTTTGGTACTCCACAAGAAGCATAAGACTGGGTAATTATCATTTACGTTTCTGTTATCTACTCAAGCTTCCGCTGACATTTTCATAATTTAGATGGAGTTTTTATATGTTCAGTTATTCAATCTGTAACTTAAACAGAGTTTAAGAGTTATCAAACTCGACATTAACATGCTTGCAAAGTGCAGGACTGGAGTGAGAACTCTAACAGCAATGTTAGTTTTTAGTTTATTTTACATATAGTAAGCATGTACAATGATACCATATTATGCTGTTTAAGGCCATAAAGATATAAGAACATAAAATATCTGCTCAAAACAAATTTAACAGAGAAGGTGATACAGGATCAACCAACGAGGAACACAGGACTGAGAAAACATTTTCAAGTATTTGTTGTTTCTTTTTTTGTAAAAATCTGATGCTTGAAATCATCAATAAAGCTTTAAAAGAATTCAAAGGGATTTCAAGCTTGACTGACAGACACTTAGACTTACAATGAAACATTTATCAACAGGCAATGTTAATAAAGTCACAAATAAGACCAGAAAGGCCATTTATTCATCCTGTAACTGGTCAGGGTGGTTCTGATGAAAAAAGGGGCTTTGCAGGCCAATAACCTGAGGTGATTTTTTTATCAGGGAATGTAAGGTATTTAAATCTGTCATCTATCACAGTGTTACCATCAGTCATCTGCAGGGCATACTTCAACACAGCTCTCTGTTAAACGAATGCCATACCATCCTGCCCAGAACTGTGTATCTTTGCCACCATGGACAAAATGGATGTATCTGACTCCTGGTCCATAATCCTTGAAAACATGAGTCATCTGGGAACAAAAAAAAAAGAAAGTTTGACCTTTCCATGAGTCAATAACTTCACTAAAGTTTTCTCAACTTCAAGCTTTACACATACCTGATGCCATCGCTCATCATTCCACTGAGGAAAGTAAACAGTATCAGGAGTAAATTCAGCAACAACCTTCTTGTCTTGATTCAGCAGCTGCACAAAGATCATATATTCACAGCCACAGTCCGTACGAGGTGCATACCTAACAACACGGTTTCAAAAACACACACACACAGAACAGACACATTGATTTACATTTTATTTGATGCTGAATAACAATAACTGTTAAAAACAGTTAATCTAAATCCTTACGTTGAAAGATGCTCACACATACAAAATTGTTCACTGCTGCACAATTATTTGCAGGTTTGGACGATATGACCTTAAATTAATATCATGATTAACTAAACATGTAAAACTTCATCCACAGTTAGAAAATGGAAGAAATAGTATGTAGTTGTCAGTTGTTTTCCGCACATACACATCCTTAATTATGGATGAATGAAAGAATAGTTAAAGTACATTTACTAGATCAGTTTGCTGTGTTGTGTCTTGGGTTTATTTGACCCCGATTCTGTTTAAATAGCTTGCTTCTCCTCATGGGGGCAGAACACTCATCTCTACAATATGTATGAGAAATCATGTGAAATGGATTCATGCACATTATCAAAGGAAGACTTCATTTTTCATCCAGAGCCAGGTATTTAAGTTGGTAAATGTATTTTAGCTATTTTTAGAGGGTTTTTGATCCAGTGTTTTGTTGTGGGTAGCAGAGAATGTGGCATAACTCTGCTGTGTTAATGCGAGGCTAGAAGTGGGACAGTGTTTGTTATTCATCTGATTTTGCCACCAATGGACAAAATGACATAATAAGCTGTGACAGTTGTGCATTCTTACTAATCAGATATTTTAATATGTGGCTGGAAGTCATCCATAAATGATGGGCTGTAGCCTTCTTTCATCAAATCAATCAACTGTGACTTCTTGCACATGCTGTGGACAACAAAGAAGTTAACGAACACAATAATTACCACATACTTACTGGACCGCTGCTGGTGAATACTCACAAATACGAGGTCACAAAATTTGTCTTAATTGCCTCATTTGGATGTGGCACTCTTGGTAAGTGTACTGCCCACTTATCACCTCCATTCTCCATGATTTTCCAACCCTTCATTTTATCTATAAAAACAAAAGTTTGATAGAAGTTCAAATGCAGTTTGTAAAGTTTTCATAGCACTGGCTCCATCTTATATGAAGTTAAAACTTCTCACTTTCCCCTCTTGGATTCTGAATGAGATTTCTTCTCGTCTTGCACAAGAAATAAAACAACCTCCAGTCATCAGGTGTTTTGGAAGCATCTCTGAGGTGATATCCTTCTCTTCTGCACCTTTCTCTCCAGAAAAAGTCACTGTCAGCCACTTGTTTCCACTGATGGCACACTAACCGACACGTCAACACCACCTGATGGTGGGGAAGATGCAGGAAGATTTCCTCCAGGATGTCCAGAGGAAGTGGGAAAGTCTGATAAGAACAGAAAGTACACAGATGAGCTGAAGCTTCACTTTTTAATGCTCCACATGGTTTACAAATTCACACTTCCTGAACAATGTCAGCATTTTGTTTCAGTATAATAGAAGCTTAAAAAAGTTGACAGTCGTTGGAAACACCTCAGTTTTGTATCTCAGTTAATGATCGGTTGAGTTCTCAGTTTTTAAAAAAATTTTGATTTCTGAGAAAAAGCCAAAAGTCCTGCACATTCAACTGGAGGAAAGTTGCTCCCAGAAAGTCAGGCTAGGTCCCCACCCCACACCTCAACTGCACCCCAGTCGCTACACTCTGATTTGACAGTTTGATTAGTCACCATCCAATCAGACAGATGTAAAAAGACGGGACAAAATTCGCAGCCACAACTTCTGAGTCTCGCACACAGTTTTGTGGACAGGATGTTTGCAAAAGAACTTCCATTATTTTCCACAAATATAAATCTTTTTTACAACCATGCAAATCCTTTTCTGCACATTCTTGGGCAGATTTGGCCAATAACTACAATATGATATGTTATAGGGCCACCAAACTCACAGTACAAATATGACATCTCATATTGATCATACTACAGCTCTTACTTTGGTAAAATATGCTTATATGTATTTTTAGGATTTGTTTTATCATTTAAATAAGTAATAAATGGCCAATAACTACAATATGACATGCTGTAGTGCCACCACACTCACAGTACAAATAAACCATCTCATGTTGATCATACTACACCTCTTACTTTGGTAAAATATAAACTGAAATTCCTCATGCTCATTGCCTCCCAACTTGGCGCCTGTATGTTGTGGTTTACCCTGGTGGATAAAAGGGTAGCCTCCCTCCGCCTTCAGGTGGGGGCATGGGGTCCTGACTGTTGTTTGTGTTTATGCACCAGGCAGCAGTTCAGAGAACCCACCTGTGCTCGTCATGGATCGTCTATAATGAACACCTTGATCAAGCATAAGAGTGTCCACATGTGCACTTGGCACCAGGACACTCTAGGCCGCAGTTTGATGATTGACTTTGTAGTTGTGTCGTCAGACTTGCGGCCCTATGTCATGGACAAGGGTGAAGAGAGGGGGGAGCTGTCAACTGATCACTACCTGGTGGTGAGTTGGCTCAGATGGTAGGGGAGGATGTCGGTCAGGCCTGGCAGATCCAACCATGTTGTGAGGGTCTGCTGGGAACATCTGGCGGAGTCCCCTGTCAGAAAGTTTTAACTCCTATCTCTGGCAGAGCTTCAACCATGTCCTGGGTGAGGCGGGGGACATTTAGTCCTAGTGGGCTGTGTTCCGTGCCTCTATTGTTGAGGCGGCCAGCCGCAGCTGTGGCCGCAAGGTCGTTGGTGCCTATTGTTGCGGTAACCCCCGAACTCATTGGTGGACACTAGCAGTACGGGATGCCGTCAAGCTGAAGAAGCAGTCCTATTGGGTCTTTTTGGCCTGTGGGATTCCAGAGGCAGCTGATGGGTATCGGCGGGCTAAGCGGAAAGCAGATTCGGTGGTCGCCAAGGCAAAAACTTGTGCATGGGAGGAGTGTGGAGAGGCCATGGAGAATGACGTCCCGACGGCTTAAAGTAGTTTCTGATCCACCATCCGGCGGCTCAGGAGGGGAAAGCGGTGCCCCGTCAACACTGTGTACAGTGGAGATGGGGGGCTGCTGACCTCGACTCGGGACATTGTGAGGCGGTGGAGTGAATACTTTGAAGACATTCTCAATCCCACCAACATGTCTTTCGATGAGGAAGCAGGGTCTGGGGACCCTGGTGCTGGCTTTCCCATCTCTGGTGCTGAGGTGGTTAAAAAGCTCCTCAGTGGCAGGGCCCCAGGGGTGAATGAGGTCCACCCAGAGTTCCTTAAGGCTCTGGATGCTGTAGGGCTGTCTTAACTGACACGCATCTGCAGCATCATGTGGACATAAGGGACAGTTATTGAATAAAGGTAACTTTAAATCAGAATTTGCCAAAGGTATGAATAATTTTGGGCTGGGCTGTATATTCCTGTAAGATTGTATCATGATGTGAAGATCAATACAGAGTCAATATAGAATATAATATTATTAAGAATTTCAGTTTATATTTTACCAAAGTAAGCGCTGTAGTATGATCAATATGAGATGTCTTATTTGTACTGTGAGTTTGATGGCACTACAACATGTCATATTGTAATTATTAAATATTTTCCTTTCATATTTTTTCGGTGTTAAAATTTGCAGACGGTCCCTGCCTAGTCGGGCACTGGCAGGTTCTGCATAGAGTCTGATGCTAGTCTCAGCTCGTTTTGATGAAAATACGACTGTAGCTCGCAGTCTATGTTGCTGTGATTGCGGTGTTGTGTTGGTTTTGTAGAAGCAATGTTCCGTTAAAGAGTTATTAATCCGGAAAAGCCGAATCTTTGAACATCTTTCTAACTTTACCGAAGTACCACGAGGTTCCATTACTCTCGATTTAATATAATTGGCAAGTTCAAAGTATTCAGTGCTGTTAGCTTTCGCTTGTCAAAGCTATTAAAACAGAGCAATGCAATAAGTCATAGGGAAACAAATATTTTTAAGTAAAGTCTAATGTGTGGAGTAGCAGCAGTCAGGTGAATGTGCGTGCGGAGTTATGCAAAGTACACTTACAAGTCCAACTACAATCGGAGTTGACGCTTGCGCTGCTTTAGGTGGTGTCGCACTGGTGTTTGAATCGTTGCTGTAAGTTGCAACCATGGCTCTAGCTTTCCTGTCCATGTCTTAGGAAAAGCTAGTGACGGACATGTTTGTATCAGCTAAGATAACGTCACTTGGCATACAATCTAACTTTTAAGTATTTACTTATATCGCAGCTCAATGCTGAAACAATTACTGGTCCCTCTAAATTCTTAAATATTTCTCTTCTTCATGTCGTGCGTTTCCTTATACGTCGGTCGCTTTTTACCAGGGTTGCGCTTGTCATTCACTCCAGGACAGTCAGGTTAACGAATACTGGGGCGGAGTTAGCTACTGAAATGACATTTCGCGGATCCTGAAGGGCACAAACAGCTATCTATCAAACATGTACATAGCAACTGGGGAATGTTTTTGGAGTTATATCTATGCAGCAGTGTCTGTAAAATTGGTTCCTTTCATATTGTAACAACAAACACTCTTAAGAACTTTCTTAAAGGACCGTTCCAGTGTTGTGACGGTTTGGCATACCTGTTAAAAATAACATGCCATAGGCTTGTCTGTCGGTTTAACTTACACATCTATGTGTGTCATAGGTGGAATACACAGACCGAATACCAAAGTGCTTTACATATGCCAAGCTTAAAACCTCAAGTTTTACTAGAATACCTCACTGGGCATTATTAACTTACAGAAAATAGGGCCACTGGTAGCTTAGTAACATAAATAATAAACACCTGTTATTGTACTCCAAACCCCTTAAATAGTTTTATTACATGAAAAATGAAACAGTCACTTTTTACTCTGATTTCTGTTGCGCAAATATTAAAATGTATGTGTTGGGACTTTTTAAGTTAGCATTCAGTGTGCTCATCTTTCATTGTGGTCCTAGGATTACATGACTTGTATATCACTGTTTAACTACTGAAAAGTAATTTTGGACATAATTTAGTTTCTTTTTGACTGAAGCCAGTTAGTAACAAGGTAATATAAGTACTGAACACGTTTAGATAAGTTGAGATGACAAAAAAGTAAAATAAGCAGGGGAAAAAAATTTTAATCTGATTTTTATTCTCTTGACAAAGTTTTAGAGTATCTTGCTTGTAATGTACATTTTCACACATAATCCACCAATGTGTAGCATAAAAGAATTATCTTTAAAAAAATGTATGTATGAAAGCTTAACAAGACATTTCAGAACACTAAAATACATTGCATTCATTGATAGTCTTGTTTAACATTATTTTTTTAAAATCCAAAGTTCAACATGTTGCCACCAAAAAGTTCACAGCAACCACTTGTTTTACAAATACGCAAATTTATTTAATTAATATGAACAACAAATTACAAAAGACAGATTTGGCAAATAAAGGTATGTGTGCAAAGTAGTGCTGTTATGGTACTTTAATACTCTATCATAAGGAGCATAATTTATTTATTTATTTAACCTTTATTTAACCAGGAAAAACTGTTTGAGAACCAGTTCTCATTTGCAAACATGATAATCTGCGTGGATAATTATTTAAAGTACATTTAAAGTACATTTGATCAGATGTAGTAAAAATAATATTTCAAACTTTATTTGGTACATTCTGCTATCTACTGAGAACTTTAAAGGGATTTTACACTCACATGTAGATAATTTAGGATAACTTTTTTAAGTTCTGTTACTCATTCAACTTTTGATTCTCATACCCATAAATTATGCTAGTAAAACAAGTCAATGTTTTAATATGTTGCAAGATACAAGTGAGAACATTTAATTAAAATGGGTATTAGTATTGTTTTTTGTTCGTTTTAAAAACATTAAACATGTACAATAGCAGCTTATTCTGCTGTTTAAGGCCATAAAAGTGCAGGGAGTGGTAGTAATTATAGTGGTGGGCACCCCGGGGTGCCACAGAGGTGAACCACTTTGAGCAAGGCCCTTAAACCCTCCAATTTAATTTGCCATTCAAGAATAATAAAGCTAACATTGTTATAGTAAAGTTGCAAAAACATAATGTGCAACAGCAAAAAATCTGACGATAAAACGTAACCGAATACAAAGCATACAGACTGAAAACAGTTTCAAGTATGTGTTACTATTGTAGGAGGTTAGATACCACCACCACAAACAATTATTACTGTCAAACAAATACGATTGCAAATCCAAATGCTAACAGTGCAAGAAATGAGCAGCATATAGTTTACATTTCTTCCACTTTGGTAGTGCTTTAATATGTTGTCATATAAAGAGAATTAAACACAGAAATCCTGTGTAATGATTCCTTTGTTTCCCCTCAGTGGTGCTATAATTAGATTATTAATTTCTTGGATCCTCTCATTTGTATGAAAATCTGATCTAATGCTTGAATTAATATTTATGAAGAAAAGCTTGGAGAATCGTTTCAAGCAATAGTTCAGACAAAAAAAAAAAAAAACCCTAAAAAAATTATGAACAGATAATGTTAACCAAATAAAATCACAAACATGACCAAAAATGTTCAATTTATTAATGTGCATGGATTCTCTGACTTTGGTCAGGCTAAAAACATGAGGTGATTTTTTTTTATCAGGTAATGTAAGGTATTCTAATTAATCATCTATCAGTGTTACCATCAGTCCTCTGCAGGGCATACTTCAACACAGCTCTCTGTTATACGAATGCCATACCATCCTGCCCAGAACTGTGTATCTTTGCCACCATGGACAAAATGGACGTATCTGACTCCTGGTCCATAATCCTTGAAAACATGAGTCATCTGAGAACACACACAAACAAGTTTAAACTTTATATGAGTCAGTACCTCCACTAAAGTTTACTATGCTTTACGCTGTACATACCTGATGCCATTGCTGATCATTCCACTGGGGAAAGTAAACCGTGTCAGGAGTAAATCCATCAACAACCTTTTTGTCTTGATTCAGCAGCTGCACAAAGATCATATATTCACAGCCACAGTCCCAACGAGGTGCATACCTAACACCGATACACAAACATGCCCACAGATTACATCTCTTTTTATTTCATTCCGATTAACAATCACAGTGACAACTTGCAGATCTCACTGGACCAACAATTAGATCAGAGATGTTGGTCCTCAAGGGCAAATATCCTGCAGGTTTTAGATAAGTTCCTGCTTCTACACTCCTGATTCATATTAACTGGATCTCTTAAAACAGCTTGTTATTGAGTTCTGCCCCAGCCTAATATGAGTCAGGTGTGAAGAAGGGATGGTGTGGAAATCTTGCCCCATAAAAGTGAATTTGGTGCACAGTCCTGAAGCCATGTCTGTTAGGGAGTCTGCAGATGAAAATCATATAAAACCATTTCATATAAGTTATCAAAGGAAGACATTAGTTTTTATCCAGAGCCAGATAGCTCTGTTGGTTAAATGTCATTCATCAATTTTTTTCAGGGTTTTTGATCCAGAGTTTTGTTGTGGGTAGCAGAGAATGCTGCATAACTCTGCTGTGCTAATGTGAGGCAATAAGTGGTTTGTGTTTGCTGTTCATCTGATTTTGCCTCCAACGGAGGAATTACATTATGAGCTGTGACAGGTGTGTATTCTTACTAGGGCTGGAAAAAAAAAAAAATCGGTTTACCGATTTGAATCGATTCAAATCAAATAAATCCAGTATCGATTCATAAAACTGGGAGATCGATATTTTTAATATGTCCTCATTTCCGGTAATGTGACCCTACTCAGTGACTTACTGAGGCTCTACAAGATTTTAGCATATAAACACACAACTGGTAAACTTCTCTTACTGAGATGATGTCAAGTTCAGATGTTTTCATTTACCAGTGTGGATTACATTTACCTATAAAGTGCTCACATTAGCATCTAATGCTAAGACCGCGGACAATCATGCTAATGTTACAGGAAGTGATGTCACCACGCACGTATGTACTTTGAAATAAATCACATGGTCATTTAAAGTCACATTTCCTCTAGCAAAGGTTTAAATTTTGTCCTTTTATCAAAAGGCAAACAGTCTAATGCTATTTATCTGATTTTCATGACAGCATGTCGTAGCTGCGCCTGCTGTCTGTGTCCACGGCAATGAGCACACACACAGACACGTGCGCACACACACAGGTTTCCGCCAGAGGACAGAGCGCACACGTCAGAAAACACGTCAACCAGCTGAAAATCACACAAATTTGTGCATTTTTTTCTGTCCTGAGTGATTTTTCTTAAACATCACAGCATTTCTGGCTCCGAATCTGGGCAAACACTGTATTGTTATGGTACTTCAGAAATGCATGTAGATGTGTCATATCAGATTACTACATTAATCTGATTACTCCACTCCCAGATTTTGACTGTCTAGTAAATTCACTTATGTTTTATTTAAAAAAAAATATCTGAGAATGTCTTTAATATTCAAGAAAAAATAGGTGGTGTTACACAACTAGCTGTAAACAAATCAACATCGAATTGGATTTAATCAAAATCAAATTGAAATAGGCTGCTGTGAATCGAATCAATTCAAGGAATTAGTGACGATACCCAGACCCTAATTCTTACCAATCAGATATTTTAATTTGTGGCTGAAAGTCATCCATAAATGATGGGCTGTAGCCTTCCTTGACCAAATCAATCAACTGCGACTTTCTGCACATGCTGTGGACAAAAGAGAAAGTTTTAAAAACACATAGGAGGAATTACTCTAAACTGAATAAACACAATAATTGCCAGATATTTTCCATACTGCTGCTGGTGAATACTTACCCATAAGAGGTCACAAAATTAGACTTGACTGCTTCATTTGGATGTGCCTCCATGAGTCCTTCTATTTTCCACTCATCACCACCATTCTCCACGATCTTCCAACCCTTCATTTTAGCTATAAAAACAAAGGCTTTTATAAAAAACTCAGATCCAGTTTGTTCCTTAGCAGGAAAGTCATGGCACTGGGTGCACCTTATAAAGCATAAAATATATATACGAAAGTATAACTTCCCACCTTCGCCTCTTGGATTCTGAATGAGATTTTTTCTCATCTTGCACAAGAAATAAAACAACTTCCAGTCATCGGGTGTTTTGGAAGCATCTTTGAGGCGATACCCTTCTCTTCTGCACCTTTCTCTCCAGAAAGAGTCACTGTCAGCGACATGTTTCCACTGATGGCACACTAACCGACATGTCAACACCACCTCATGGTGGGGAAGATGCAGGAAGATTTCCTCCAGGATGTCCAGAGGAAGTGGGAAAGTCTGACAAGAACAGAAAGTACACAGATGAGCTGAAGCTCTGCACCGTTTACAAATTCACACTACTTCTTGAATGTCAGCATTTTGTTTTAGTATTTCACAAACAAGAAAAAGTTAGAGAATCACACAAAGGCTGATAAAATATATATATAAAAAAAATGACTAAGCTGTTGGAAACATCTAATTTGGGAGCAGCTACACTGGCCCCTGACGACTCAAGAAGTTCTTGTCTGACCATGAAGTCAGACGGTAGATAGACGTCTATCCCAATATGCCTATGAAGAGGCGTAACCAGCATGCACTGCAGGAACTACCATGAATTACGTCAATTCAGAGCATAACAACAGCATAACAACAAGCAAAAATTAACTGGATGGGTAAGTCCCGTAAAAGCCCCATACTGAGTCAACCACAGCCTGATGTATGAATCATCCCCCATCTCAGTTCACACCACAACAATAAACATGCTTCTGGGTGACCACGAGGTTCCATAACTCCCCATTTAATGTGACTCAAAAATGCTTGGCAAGCTCAGAAGTATTCCGTATTAGCGTTAGCTTTTTAAAACAACTAAGACAGCAATGCAGTAAGTCATTAGAACCAAATAGGTTGACATAAAATATCTTCAAGTAAAGTTTAATGTGTGAATTAGCAGCATATGTGTGTAGTCTTGAAAAGTACTTACAAGATCAATTGTAGGCGAGGCTGACAGTTGCACTGCTTTAGGTGGAGCCGTGTTTAAATCGACGCTGTAAGTTGCACCCATTGCTCTAGCTTTCCTTTTCATATCTTTGAAAAACACATAATTGACATGTTTGTATCAGCGGCACTGCAATCCATCTACTAAATAGCCGTGTTGCCTCTAAATGTTAAAAATAGATAAAATCATGTGTAATGTCTTAAAATGCTAATATCACGAATATGTCTGCAGGCATTTAGTCCGACAAAACGAAAGTGCTGTTTTAAGAAGACGATGAAGTCACTTGGCATAGAAACGAAGCTTTAACTTGCTATTTACACTTACCATTTAACACTGAACCAAATGCTAGTCCCTCTAGATGATAAAATAAGAATAATTTAAAGAAAATACCTCCATGTCATACGTTTCCTCAAACGTCTTCCCCTTGTCAGTTTATCAAGTGCGCGCTTGTTGTTATTCACAGGACATTCAAACTGACGAACGCTAATGCGGAGTTAGCTGCTGAAATAACGTTTCACGGGTCACGAAGGGTACAAACACCTACTTGACATGTAAACAACAGCTGTGGTAATGCATGAAGCATATGTCTATGGAGCAGTTGCTGTCAAATACTTTCCGGTTAAATAAGCTTTCACTTTCAACTTTATGTGTACGCCGGTATCAAGTAACAACGAACCCTGTCAGAGCTTTCTTAAGGGGCAGTTCCGGGTATTTATGGTGCATTCGAGTTGTACTCGGAAGTTGGATTTCCCGAGTTCCCAGTGGGAAAGAGAACGCTAACACCCATCGAAGTCGGATATACGATTCGGAAAGTCGGGGCAAATTAGAATCCTGGGATGCCTGCTGTGGGACTATTATGGGTCATTCTTAAAGGTAAACATCAATTAAAGAAAACACATTAGATATTCATTTAAATATGTAACAGAACAGAGTTTACTCTATTAATTCTATTACATAAATAGAAAATTTAAAATTTATTTTAAAAGGTATTCTCACTTATTTATGAGCTGACATTCAGTATGGTAATTTTTCATTATGGTACTATTACATCAGTTGTATTTTCCACAACAGGGTTGGCCTTAACATATAGTCATGGGACCTATGCAACTTAACTGTAGCTTCATCATGTATATTTAGTGGAAGCAGGTACACAATTATTAAATTTGAATGTACTTGCTGCAATTTTGAAAAAAACTCTCCTTGATACTGGACTGGGCTGCAGCTACAATTTTACAGTTACACACATGAAACTACGAAGTGCATTTCATCAGCATTCACTCAAAATGTATGAATGTCACACACTTTGAAGGTTATTAGTGGTATTTATGCCTTACAATGTAACTACAGTGAAACAATCAGAGGATGATGCTTCATTACTTGTTTATTCAGGAGAGTGTCTGCTTCAAGTGGAGGAGTTTAAGCATCTCAAGGTCAGATTTACTGCTCTTTCTTCATTCCAACCATCACCTATGATTATGAGATTTGGGTAGTGACTGAAAGAATATGATTGTGGTAAAAACATCCAAAATGAGTGTCTTTCGGAAGGAGGCAGGGCTCAGCCTAAGGTTAAGGTTAAGGAGCTTGAGTGTTCAGGGAAAGCTTGGAATAGATCTGCTGCTCCTCTGCAGCGAAAGGAGTCAGTTGAGGTGGTAGGATGTCTCCTGGTTGTCTCCCTTTTGTGTCATGTTTCATGATCTTGGTTTATATTCTGGTGTCTGTCATGTTTAGTTTCTGTTTAGATCGTGTTTGGATTTTTGGTTTTGTCATGTTTAGTTCAGTTTGTAGTTTTCCCTCGTTCTCTGTGTTTTCTGTTCCTGGCTCATTAGTTCACCTGGTCTAATTATTCATTCACTTCACCTGTTTCTCATTGCTCCCTCATGTATATATGCCCTTGGTTTTCAGCTGCTCCTGGTCAGATAATTTTATGTTGTATACTCCCTGTCATGTGTGGTTCCTTGCCTTGCATCTTGGCAATAAACCTTTTACCTGCACCACTTCTGCCTCCTGCCTTGACTGCCTGCAATTGGGTCCTCACCTCCGCCACCACACGTGACACTTTTGGAGATTTTTCAAGTATGCCTAGATGGGTTGAGAGACTATGGAAGATCCAGGGCATGCTGGAAGAATCCCTTTTGGCCTGGGAATGCCTTGGGATTCCCCAGATAGAGCTATAGACATTGGGGAGAGGGATGTCTGGGTTTCCCTCGTGAGTAACCTCTGCGACCCAATATAAGCAAAGTAAAATTGATGAATGGAAGGATGGATGCTTAGCCTGTAGAGCTGATTAGTATTAGTACTTACAGGCTATTCGATATAAATATAATTTAATATACAATTTATATAACCGGAATTTAGAAGATTAAATTGCAAACCAAATCGCTATCGCAATATTTGTCAGAGAAAACACAATTAGGATTTATTTTCAAAATCATTTAGACCTAATAATTTAATTAAACTGAAGTGAATCAATCAGGATTTACTTCACCACTCCTGCAGCAGCATAATCAATTTAAGTTACTTTATTTTATTTATTTATTTTAGAAGTGGTCTAATCATGGCAGTTTCTAACACCAGTGGAACATGGCCAGTATGAAGTGCTTCATTACTGTGGTGGTCAGGGGGCTGATGGTGAAGATGTGTACTTTTATCAGAGCTGTAGGGGGTGGAGGGCACAGAGGGTTTCACCCTTCAGACAATGTTCTCAACTTCCTGAACTTCTAAAAATGAAGACAACAGCCTGGAGAGCCCAAACTTTGGGTCTGCAGTTGGAGTGGGCATGATGGAAGAACCAGAGGAACTAATGAAGAACTAATGTTATGGAGTTAATGCGGTGCTCCTCTGATTACTGTAAGTGGGGAAGTCTGGGCTTATAGAAGGTGGTTTATGGTGGAGAACAGCGAATTTCCAGGATTTTTTGGGTGATGTTTGAATAAAACCATGATTATGCCTTGAGTTGGCCTTTTGGTGGTCTGAATATGCTAGTTTGTGAACAGTGAGTCCAGAAACTTTGTATCACTTCTCAAAGGTACAACTACTGAATTAAACAGATCTATTTGTGCGATACGTCTAACATTTTCAGTTTTAATGTTAGATGGAGTATAATAATAATAATAATGATGTGCTTTAAGTATTTAAAAGTAGAACCCTAACCCTATGGATTTTAAGTTTTTGGCATGAGCCATTATATTTTATCTAATAGATGTCATAAGAATGGATCAACATTGTCTGACTGAGGTTGAATGAAAAAAAGGAACCATCTCCATTATTATTACTGAGATTATTAATTAATTCAGAATCCAGATTGTTATGGGCCATGTTTGTATTCACCAATTGAATGAATAAACAAGCTGTCAATGTCTGTGACTTGCATCCTTCTCACCAGTCAGATATTCTGATTGTTGGCTGGAAGTGATCCATGAAAGATGGGTTGTATCCTTCCATCTCCAAATTAATGATCTGTGACTTCACACACATTCTGCAGAAAACAAACATGGCTTTAGCTACGACACAGTAAGAACCTATGAAATACAAGGGGTGCTACATATCTGGTGCAACAATACTCACGTAAAAGATGTCACAAAATTTGTCCGGACTGTCCCGTCTGGATGTTTCCTGTCAGTGGGCACTGCTATCCATCCATCGCCACCATTCCTCAAAATGGCCTAGGCATTCATTCCCTCTGTGGTCGTCAAATAAAATATTCAGTTATATGTGTTTTATTAAGCAGCCGAGGAATAAGTCATTGAAAATTGATTGGGACATAAAAGCACAGAAGAGAAACATTTATAAAATGACCCTCAACATAAACAACTTCAGAAAACGTAAATGGGCCCTCAGAATGAGTTAAAATTAGATCACTATGACAGGAAACAAATAATAAAACAGCACATTATGAGGGTGAAACTTATGCCTCACATTTACAGCTGCATCATGTGGACCCACAACTGCCAATCTTTATTCTACTGTAGAAAACACTAATGCATATCAGTCATCCCGACCATATCTTATCATTGCTGAGTGCTGTGTTTTATACTTTATTCATTTGCAACCCTGATAAAAAATATTAGAATCAACACACTTCAACTCAATCAAAGCCATCTATTTTGAGAGCAAAAATAAAGAAATAAAAAAAAGCAAGTGCAAACATAATAGGAAATTTGAGCTTCTTCTGCACATTTCAATTAATCCATTCAGCATACCCTTGACCTTTGACCTTTTCATGCAGGGCTGTGTCAGCCTGGTTCTTCTTTGTCCGACTGTCCTTCAGCCGTCAATGTAACTTGAGCAGAGCTGTGTTTCAGCTGTTTTCTACCTTGTACAATGATATTAAACACCAGTTTTGAGCTTAAAATCTTTTTACTATTATCTCAAAATTTACAGTTTCTTCTGCTAAGGGTTCAGTAGCAGGTTTCAGCCATTTTCACCCAAATCTTCAGCTTGTGCTGGGCATTATATTTCACTCAGCATAATGCATTTACCGTGCTGTTGTGGAAGAACACCCTTTTTCTAGTGCACATGCTTATTTTTACATGTTAAAAATCACATTGTTAGGATGTTTAATTTTAATTCACATTTTCATATTCACATCATCTAAATGTCAAAATCAGCAACGGGAATGTGGTTAACAGCATGCGGCTGATATGCACTTATTTCTTTCTGCTTTCTCACCGTCTCCTCGAGGATTCTTGATAAGATTTCTTCTCATTTTGCACAAGAAGTAAAACAACCTCCAGTCTTCAGGGATTTTGTAAGAATCACAGAGGAGATATCCTTCCCTTCTACACCGTGTTTTCCAGAAGGACTGAAGGTCAGCTACTTCTTTCCACTGATGGCACACTAACCGGCAAAGACAGACCAACTGATGGGGAGGAAGATTCAGGAAGATCGACTCCAGGATCTTAAAAAAAAAAAAAAAGAAGGTAAATTAGACTTGAATAAATAAGTAAATAAATAGTTTTTGCTCTTTTTAATCAGTACAATTAGGACATAACAGAAGTTGAAACGGTGAACAGGATTTATGCACGTTAAAAAGCTTGGAAATGCTGTGCCTCCACAATAATCAGATTTCTAAAAATGTGTGCATATACATCTCCAGGCAATGTGACTTGTATACTAGATTTCCCTCTGGAAATGGCAAAGCGGTACGCACACTCACATATTCTAGCAGAATGTCTATGTTAATGTCGCAGGTTAAACTGGTCAAACAAATCAGCTTCATGTTAAAAATATTCTATATATCTTAAAGATTATGTAAAGAGAAAAGACCATTTTTCTTTTTGAAGAACTGATCTTGTTAAAAAAATACTTTGAGGTAAATGGACTGCAAATTGGGTTTTGAATTGTTTTTATTGAGAAGCTTGATGTGGCATCAAGATAGAAGCTGGATAACAAAGACAATGCTGCTCATCTAATAAATGTATTTTCCTTACGAAAGTGGTTCCATTTAAAAGAAAAATAAAATAATCTTTCCACTATATAACATTTATGGCTAAACAGCATTGTTACAACAAAGCAATAATCCACCAAACACTACCTTCCATACTTCTTGTGGCCAAGTTTATTTTATGTATGGTATGTGTCTGTTTGTACATGCTTGTAAAAATATGTTTAGGAAATACAATAAATTAGTTTTTGTGCGTTTGTGTACAACTTGTTTTTGTAAAAAGCCAAAAGTTAAAAAACAAAAAAAAAATAGAGAGAAAGAAAGAAGGGTACACAGCCCTTCCTCACTGTTTTGGCTAGCCTCTTTTGTTCTCAGTTTAAGAAACCAAACATTACAAGATGAGTCACGAGCAGGAGCGTAGTGGAAAAACCAGGAAAAACCACAAAAGTTTTTTTTTTTTTTTTTTTTTTTTTTGCTGTCCGAATTTCAGGAACAAAAGTGGGAAAAAATTAGGATTTTTTTTTTATACCAATTTTTCAAAACAACATGGCGTCTGCAGAATAAAGTATAAAAATGACTCGTGCTGACAAAAACAACAGAGATAAGCAGAATAAAAACATAAGGAAACAGACAGGGAAGAATAGCAGCAGTTTTCAGCATCAGGAACCACTGCCTTTTGGGATCATTATGGTCAGAATAATTACTTTCTGTGCAACAGATTTAAAGTAAATCTCGTTAATTTTTTTCTCTCTCGATAAAAAGCTAAAAGAAATTAAAGGTATTTGCCATTTTTTTACGTTTTTAAAAGGGTTTTCTTGAACTTGAACAGAACACCATGGCTGCTTTGTATTAGACGTGACAGGAAGAATCCGATTCAATGGAAACCCTGTTCATTAGTAAAAATGAAACTAGTCTACACGAGTTGGCGAAATCATCAAGTAACGGAGCGTTAAGGCTGAAGTGGCATTCTTGTAGACAAACATCGGGAGCAACGCTTTTCCAGGTCACTTACATCTACACTGTAAAGCGCGGCTGGACTTGCAGGGGGACTCGTTGGAGTCGGACTCCGCCAGTCGGAGCAGAGACTCGGATCCATAGCCTTCCTCTTCATGTCTGGGGTGCCGCTGAGAAATCAAAGTGCTGGAAAAAGGGTTTCCGTATATGTCAAAGCCTCTTAAAACCGTGGCTATGAGTTAGAAGTTAAAGCAAAAGTGAGAGTTAAGTTAAATAAAGAGAAGGGGAAGAAAAAAAAGGAAAAAAAAATCTTTAAATACCTTGTTTAACGTCACTTTCCGTCTGTACATCCCACCACATTTCTAATAGGTTATGTCACGAGGTGGTTCAGGGAGGGGACAAACCAGATAAGAAGAAGAAAATAATAATCTACATGTAATAAAATATACAATATATAGTGATTAAAAAAAATACTGTATTTTGTTACAAATCTAAATCAGTGTTGCCTTAATTATACTAACCATATGGATTTATAGCATTTATCTAAGATAAGTTTTAAACAGCCTCATCTTGTGCAGATATGGACCAACAAAATTAAAGGCTACAGCCTGTAACACATGGTTGAATTATTTTTAACCTTCACTATCCACTCTATTTTCTTACATGATTGCAAGTAAACAACTTCTTGGTCTTAACAGTGCATTTTAACCAACCCGTTGTCACTTGACTAATAATCAAAGAAAGGAATTACAATATCTTTAAACCAATCAATTTTGTTCAACTGCAACAATCTAAATATTCAATATGACAGACATTACAAAAGACATGAGGTCAGGCAACTTGAGAGAAAGATTTTAATAATATGGCAAATAAACAGATGCTTTCATATCTTCAATCAAATAGGCACTGCAGTTTTTTTGTACAATACTGTACATAGACCTCTGTGTATAAATTACATTACCAAAAATAAATGGATACCAAGATCTGATTTAAGATGGTAACCACTGATTTTGGTGTCACATTAGCAGGCCACAACCCTGTCCGTGGACACTGGTTTTATAAAAATCCAGTCTCTGATGGTTTTACTCCAATCTGCATATTTAAATGAATATAAAGACAAACAAGCAAATGTCTGATTTCTGAGTTATGAAGACATAAATCCATGTCGTATCTAAAAACAGAGGTCTCTCCTCCTGTCCAACAGTCGAGAGATGAGTGTTCTTGGTCAGCAGAGGAACCCCTATGTGTCCGTGTCAATCCTGTGCGCTGTATGGGGGAAAAAAAAAAAAAGAAGTCAGAGCATGTACGTGCAGATGGCAGGCAAACTAGATCAGATTATTTGAGAAGACGGTCTCAAAGTGGAGATAAAATATCTGATGACATGCTACACTGAACATGTGCAAAGGCAAGCTGGAGTAATGCTGTGACTCAGTTTCCATGTGCTGCTGTGCTGTCCAGGCCACTTACATTGCTTTGGTATCCTGAGTGGTTCTTTGTCTCCTGACAGGACTTGATGCATGACTCCACGGAACTGATACAGCACCTTCAGGCTCTTCTCCTCCCCCACGCAGGGGTCGTAGAAGCCAGGGAGTCCTGACTGGAAAAACAAATTAAAGCAGCAGCAAAGTGAATCATCACACAGGACATCCGTGGATACAATGATGTTGTAAAAATGTACTTTAGAGCAGAGGTTTTTGAATAAATTGTGTGGGTTTGGCACTGGTCAGAGTTCTTACCTTTGTGGCCTCAGTGAGGATGAGTTTTGAGTCTTTCACCAGACACTGCAGTGGCACAGTCACATCAATGACCTTTGCCCTCTCATGTTTTTTGCTGTTATCTGTGACAAACTTGCCGTACCAGGCGTTGAGGATGATGAGCCCTGAAACAGGAAATAGCTTCATCATAAAACATTAAAACAAAATGATTTCAGAGTGTTGAGAGATTCAAAGAAGATAGATATGACAAGGACAGTTTCTTTTAAATTCCCACACAAATATCTGTTTTTGTCATTTCAGCCCTGTACAGTGCTTATACAGAAACCACTGCATCTATAACACCAGTAAAAAAAACAGACTGAAACTTGTTTAGAAAAATCATTTTGCAAATGTGAAAAAAATAACATCATAATATTGCTGCAGTGGCAGCAACTTTGCGAAGGTAGAACAAGGCCTGTAAGATAATAAAAAAAAAAAAAAAAAAAAAACCCACCCTTGGCCTACAAAGGCTGTCATTAATATACACGTGCAGCCGGCCAAGTGAAAATCTGTCATTACAAACGCACAGTTATTAACTCAAGTCGTAAGGAGCTCTGATAATACTGAAATCAAAGCAAGCTCTGCACTGACAGGTGTCAGAAGCCAATTTTTTTCTTAAGTGCTCCTGTCGAAAATGACACTATCTGCTGAGAGATTTTTGTTCGCCTGCCTATCAAAGGCAAACTAAAAAGAACTAATTCTGTCCACTTGAAAGATGGCAGGAGGGTCAGTATTTCTCGATTATTCATTTTAACCCCTTTAAAAAAAAGTTAGATGTTTTTCTCTAAAAAATCATTCTACTGATGTCCACGAAATAAATCTTCTAATATAACAATGGAGGCACCATCCTCACCTCTGCCTGGTGTATGATTCCCTTTAAACTTAGCTGAACTGCTCAAGAACATTTACACAAGAGCCGTCTGAGCTTGAAGATAATAAACAGAGAACTGCAAAGATATTTTAACTCAAAGAGTACTAGTATTCTCCAAGCTGAGATAGCAATCTTCTACACAGCTCAGGTCTAACCTGCATGCAGCCACGTTGAAGTTGACTGAATTTCAGAGGAATGACACAGATGTCATAGTGAAGTTAAAAAATATCATCACTTTCCAAACTTTTACACTACATGCAGCACCTACAGCAATTTTAAAATGATTGAACCATGTGAAAGAGGAAAAACTCCTGTGACTCTTGAGTTTTGGATCAAGGTGCAGCTTCTACTCTCTGTAAGAGAGATGAGGCTGGACAGCAGGGACGAGGCATTATTGAAAGTGCAACAAAACTCTCAAAAGTGAGAACCCTTCAGGCCCTGACACACCAAGCAAGCAATCAACTCTCAGGACTGTCAGGGACATCGGTGAACATCTACCAGTTTATCTTCAACTGGTTGATGTTTGGCTCTTTTCTTTTTCTCTAGCAGGATTATTGGCATCGTGTCGGACAGATAACCGATTGGCTGATTTGCAAAGTGAATGCATGAATGAGAAGGGAGGAGGCAGTGACAAGAGGAAGCAAACAAATTAACAATCTTTCATCTTCGTCTCTCCAAAACAAGCAACAGTTTTCACGAGAACATAGCAAGAAACATTAATATTTTCATGAGTTCTGATATATTCTATAACTGATCCAAAACCAATTGATTATATTAAATCAGGAGAGACTACTTCTGTCTTCCTGCACTATTTAGACACTCAAAAGGAAACAAAACTTTTGTTTTATTTATTTATAATCCATGTGGTGTCCTGGTTTCCCTTTCGAAATAACAAAATAGCACCCCCTTCTGCACACTTGTAGCTCATATGCGATAGGGAGGCATTGCAAGTGGTGTTTGCAGTAATTTAAGGGCTGTTTTTTTTCACCTAATGCTAGTGATGGGAGGAGACCAGCCGGAGGGGCCTTTTATTATTTCCTTCTCTTGGTTCCGTGTACAAAGGGCCTTAAACAAGACTTAATGCAGGACTATGTAACTTCTGACTTGTTTTGTGGGACAGACACATTTATTCTGTACATTCCTGTAGACATCGTTGCCCAGCAGCATCCCAAGGCTGAGAAGAGGCACTTCACAACTTTTTCTTCAACAATGATGAGTCACTTTACAGCTGTGTTTAGCTTTATGCACTGCATCACATGCTAGCGGCTAGATATCAACACAATCTCCGTTTTGAACACGTGCCATGACTGATTCATCAAAGAAACACAAGAGGAAGAAGTAAGAGAAAGGGACAGAGCAAGAGATAAGACTAGAGTCTACATCAGACTGACTTTTACTGACTGGAGAGCACTCAGAGAAGAGGTAAGATGCAAAACGGATGCTATTTTAGCTGTAATTAGGGGACTCTATGCTGAGAAAATCTACCAAACTTCAGTAGTGTTATCTTAAGTTATGTATTAACTTACTGCATGTCAGCAAGACAACATATGAGGAAACTTTAATAACACAAGAGTTCCAAGTATAATGCTTTTAAGAGCCATGTGTAAGGTTCTGAATTGGTCCAGTAGGTGTCCCTAAAGAGTTAATTAATAGCACCGGAAGGTAGGAGCCACCTATCAGATGACAGGTGTTGCTGTACGGGGGGGGAGCAAATCAAGGTTTTGCCTGCTACTGCTGCTTGTACTCTGTTAGTTTTGTGTTAATTATTGGAATTTAAGATGAAGATGGATCTGTACTCTTTATTATATATTATTGCCAGAGAACTAAAGACTGTTGGAGTGAATAATAAATCTTCAATAAAGTAAGCTGATGAAGTTTGTGCACTTTTTTTCCACCCCTCATCCCTTAGTTATACCACTGATCTTACCCATTCTTGACTCCTCAGCTTCAACAATCCTGTGCATACACTCCGCCATGAGCAAAATCTTTAAAAGATGAGAAAGGCACACAGAAGGAAAGACAGATAAGATTTCACATCCTATAGGTTACTTTTGAATATCACTGATACTTTGCATGTCGTCTCAGCCCTTTGCCAAACTGTTGGTAGGATTTCTTGAGTCACACACAAACATCTGCATGATACCACATTTGCATGCAAGTCTGTCAAATACTCACAGCAGCCTCCGCCTCCTGTTTCTTCCTGGCTACGTTGGAGGCCGAGCCCTCCCTCTGCTTCTCCAAGTCTCTGTTGAATTAAAAGACAAATGGAGAAATAAATTTAACTTATTAAATCTGGCCATGATGATGTATGCAATGCTTCTTCTAATAACATTGCTTATGTGAATCTTACTGTTCCTTCTGGGCCTGCACATAGGGCCGAATGATAAGCCGCTGGATGGCGAGGTAGAAAACCAGTGGTCCAACTGTGGCGTAAAACACAGCACTAGGCAGGAGTTGGTCAGTCAGGTGAATGGGAAAGAAATATGTCTGGCTGGCTCTGTTTAGTCTGCAGACAGAGGGGAGTTTATTAAAGCTACAATTTAAGTTGAAAAGTGAAATCATCTGCTACTCTCTGGACTAGAAAGGAGAGGGAGGTATTCTGGGTTTCTGACAAGTATTTGCACTTTTTTAAAACTGAAGGTCTGAACCACATGGCATCTCCATGTGCCAAATCTTGCGTGTGTAATATTCTAATACAGACACACAGACAAGCATGAGGTTGCGCTTACTTGATCTTTAAGGAGACACCTTGGGGTACTCCCACGCTGACAGTAGCCCCCAGCACACTGTGTCGACTGATCTTCCTCTCAGCACCGTACTCTACCACAGTCCCAAAGAAACCTGACCTGTCAAATAAGACAAAGTCACTACCTCTCTATGTCTTGTTTACTTAAATTTGAACAGTCAGTCTGGTGTAAAAACAAACAAATACATGAGTTATTGTAAAGTCTGACATTACACAAACGTTCTAAACATTCAGGAGAGGACTTTAAAATTTTTTTGAATGAGATATTTGACAATTTTGTAATGTTGAAATGTTATGGCAAACAACTACTTGCTATGCACAGCAATGGTTTGCATAGTTGTGAGTATTTATGGCTCTAATTTCTAACCAGTGTGCTTTGTCTCACAGCTTTAAGAATGTACTTATTTTCTACTCCACATGTTTAACAGGAGTGTTTCATACAAGCCCACATTAAAACACAGATGGGGCACACTTATTTGACTAGTCTGCATAATAGATAGCAGCTTACACCCAGTCCTGCTGTGATGGATGACACCTTCTTCCAGAAAAAAAGCAAAATATTTTTTCCTCAAAAAGTTATCCTTATTAGAACTTGTGATTAACTACAGCCTTTCAGACATTATGTGCCATCCTTTGTTGTTGTGGTAAGTCTGAAGGGTTGTTCTGATGAGCGGTAATTTGAATGTATGGTACCATCGCATTATACTTAACAATGTTGTTTTTAGCTTTGTCAAAGAACAATGTTGTTTTTAGCTTTGTGAAAGAACAATGTTGTTTTTAGCTTTGTGAAAGGAGACAATAGCCATATTTTCTCCAAACAAAAAAAACAAAACAAAGAAAAGCTTTTTTTTTTTTTAATAAAGGCTGGGATATAATCCCCCAAACCAACAACAGTCCCCTGCTAAAGCATATTCAGACCAAGACCAGTTTAAATATTGAGCTGGCTTTCTGGCACTAGAGTACTTCACAAGCTGACCGCACAGGCAGCTTTGAATATAGATCCATTAGTTTGAATTTCTGATTATATTACAATAACCCATATTTCATTCTGACAACATACTTTACTGAGCCCTTAATCTTGGTCTGGTCTTCATCCTGGAACTTGTACTGGTAGCTCATCATCATAAAAGTGTGAGGGATGCCAAGCTGCAGAGACAAAAAAAAAAAAAAAAAAAAAGTAAATGACTATTTTGGCACAACTGTGACAAGCAGCTGTTAATTTAGGGGTGCTGAATTGAGTAAAGTAAAACTGCTGGCTGCTAACCTGCACTGCCATGGTGAAATGGCTGCTCTTAGTGTCCCTCACTATGCTAGTGTTCATAGAAGAATGAATTCCCCAACGCCACTGCAGGTAACCCATGGTGTTCTTGTCCAGGTGACGGGCCAGCACCGTGGTCATCCCAGGACGAACACCTCGTGATGAAAACTGGAGGCCACACTGAGCCGTCACAAAGCTGAGGCAGAACAGAAAAACATCTTTGAATTGTTTGTGTTGTGAAAATTAAGAGTGCCGATTTATGTCTCTTATTTTTTTCTTCATACCATCGAGGCGTCAAGTTGCGAAATATCTTCATACCAAAAAGAGGTCCATGAGTGTCTCCAGCTCCCAATTCCACCTGTATAAACATGACAACACAGGTAGACAGCTGTTTGGTGACAGCAGAAAATGGGTCATTTAAAGTATCATGAAGAAATGAGTGAGAGTGCAGCATACCTCACCCCACCCTTTCGCTGAGGTGACTCTTCTCAGGGCTAAGTTAATGGTGCCACCTCCATTCCCATTGTGAGTTGACAAAGAGCCAGACAAAATGGCTGTGTCTCTTGTAGTAAGAGGTGCCTTTGATAGAACACACAAGACGTACATTAAACAGACATCACTGGCAAAGAACAGTACTTCAAACATTACTTCTAAAAAATAAATACAAAAGCAAACACCTACCTCTATGGATTGTGATATGTGCATCTTATTGATTTCCACATGTGGAACTCCTCCAACCATATCCTCAAAGTCCTCTTCATATCGATCAAAGAGGTCCGTGGCATCAATGCCCACACTAATCGTTCCCTGCACAGTAATCAACGGTAAACACCGTGTTCTTTAATGATGGAACAATACACTCACAGGACACCTACAAGACACCTGCATCCCACTCAGTTCAATGTGAGGCTTGTTATCTTCCTCTCAACGTACCTTTGGGTTGGTCCTTTGTTGAAGCCTTCTCTCCTCCCGCTCCCTCTGAAGCCGCTCATACTCCTCTCGAATTTCTGCAGGACTTCTTTTCCTCTCCACCACCTGGAGGAGGAAGATAAGTTTGGAGTACAAAGTGGGCATACGCATGACACTGGATTATTGCGCTTATATGTCTACTTAATACAGTTCCAGCTATTTGCAGAAGTCTAGAGCCACCCTCAATTTTCTTAAACATTGCCAGAAAAAAGGTGCAGTAATTTACTGAAATGTGCAAAACAAAAAAAAAGGAAAACAATATATAAAAGGCAAAAACAGTTTGTTCTATTCTAACAAGCTTAAAAGTCAATATTTCCTATGATCACTTTTATTCTTCACCCTGTTCTAAACCCTCTTAGACAAGTTTTCTTGTATTTCTTTAAGTAGTCTTCAGGCTAATAGTTCTCCAAGCTCCTCCTTGATGAACTTTTCTCTTTGAATGTTGGCTGCCTTTTGATTAATTCTCTGCCAGGACAATATCACACTGCTTCAATATTGTTGAGGTTCAATCTTTAGGGGGGACTTGTCACCCCATGAGACCTGTTGCCACTGATTTTCAGCCCTTTCCCCCCTCCTTTGCAAGAGAATGGCTTCAAAACTCCACGAAGAACACTTCCAATGGGGCTTTGGAAACATGTGGGATGGTTCAATCTCAAGGGCTAGATGCATCTTTCAGGTCCTGTCCAACTTTTCTTTGTTTCGTTTGCAATTCTCTGAGTTAGGTGCTTTTTGTGTACTAAAATGATTCACATGTCAGTGTTAAATGATCTAAAAACAAGAAAAACACATTTCTCTGAAAGTAATCGAGTACAAGGACCAGATTCAAAGTGAAAAAAATGCCAAAGTCCACATAACTTTAAAAGACCTTCAGACTGGCTGCAAAACTACTGCTCAAGAGCACTTTAGAAGATGGCAACAAAGTGTGTCTGCTTAGAGGCAAGATATCAAGAAATGGTGGTTGGATCAAGACTTCTGCACAGCACTGTAAACCTGTGTAAGCTAAAGCTAAAGACAATCCAAAGACAAATATTTTTCAGAGGGCACATAATGTACATTTCAGTAAACATTTAGATACAATGCTGACCCATCTGATGAAAGTAAGCTAGTATTTCATGAAGTTGATAAAATGTGGATTACTGGACAGGCATTGTTTCGATTTAGTCAAATATGTTTTTGTTAAATGACATTTTGACATACAACACACTTGTAACATTTACAATGAATGACATTTTTTCTTTGTTAAAAATATACGGGGTTACAGTAGTCTGAAAACTGTCAAAGTGAAATCAAGCTAAACAGACACTCTCTCAAGAAGGTGGCAATAGCTCCTAAAAGAATTAATCCTGTCATCTGGGGAATTATCATGACATTCAATGACAGACTTACCTCCCACCCATCAACATCAAGCCCTCGTTTGCCATAGATATCATAGATAGCCCGTGACTGTGGGTCACTAAGCACTGGTAAGAGATAAATAACCATTAATAACATAAACCAACAGTTTGCTTTATTTTCTTGATACTGTAAAGAAGATCAAACCATCTTCATATTCCTGATCAGTTTTCTGTGCAAGTGAAACAGGAATAAAAACCATGATGTGATCAAAGGTGGTCTTACCTTTATAAGCTTCATGTACAAGGTTAAAAAGCTGCTCTGCTTGTCGCTTTAATTCCGGATCTCTGTGTTTGTCTGGGTGGTACAGCATGCACAGTCGCCTGTATGATGCCTTCAGCTCCTCCTGGGTGGCCTGAGACACACCATTGAATTTAAGAAGATAAAAATCTGAGATAACTTTGTCAGTGACAGGAAAAACACAAAGGTTATCACCGTTGGAGTTTAACTTAGTACTAATGAAACGGTTGCTTAAAGTTACATCATAACATTATCATAAGACTGACTTTAGTACAAGATGAGCTTCCTTCATCATTGTAGTCAAGAGTACAATTTCACTTTCATATTATTTGGTCTTTGTTACATCTTCTGAGATCGGCCAGACGGGTCAAGACTCCGTTTGTGTTTACCACATGCCATTTCAATAAGATTTTTTCCCCCGTTTACTTTATAAATAATGTTCATCTTGTTAACAGTAGATCTGTGCTTACTATTCCACTCGAAAACAGAAAAAAAATCAAATAAAAAAAAAAAAACATTAAGCATATGTTGGCACTGTTTAAACACATAACCACATGTCACACCTTACAAAAACAACTAGAAGACCGGCATAATATTCTCTACTGTAAAAACCGAATGACTATAATGTCCCAATCCACGAGAACGAAAGACAAAACGTTACCGTAATCCCATTAACTAGAAGTGTTGAGGGATGGAGCCTTGAACCAAGTTAGAGTAGTAGCACTAGCCACTTAGCACATTTCATTACATCAGTCTGAAAGTGAACTTGGCAGTTTATTAGCATTAGCTTCCACAGTAACACAGAAACACACGACTCGATAGCTTTATTCCACAAAAGACCATTTTTGCTGACAAAACTGTAGTCCCCAAACCTGTGGTGCATCTTGCAAAGTATCCAACCAGAGTGTCACTGCATATAAATCAATGTCGAGGGTCACAAGCTAGCTACCTAGCTAAAGTTCTAACTTGTTATACGAGCAACCACTAAATATCAACCAAAGAGATTTAACGAAATCATTAGTATATGCATCCGCACATATATCTATTCATATCACAACTGCATATTGTACCTCTTTTCGGACATTTAGAAGGGAATAGTAATCATCATTGCAGATCTCATCATCGTCCAAGGCAGACGCCATGTTTACGCCCGGACATCTCTTCTTCGTGTCATTTACGTCACTCAAAGTCTTTCCTGCACACTCTGGCGCCCGCTTGTGTTAGGGCTGAGTAACAACTCCCCAGTAGTTTCCTATATTATTGGGCTATGAACGTAGTTATAGTCAAGTTTCAGTTTTTGTTTATATTTACGAGGTTGTTTTAAAATAAGGGAAAATTTTAAAATGCTATACGAAATGTTTCCAAAGTCAAAAGTAAAATGGCATATTCACCCAACATCAAGAGCACTTTTATTATTATGATTGTGGTTATTATTATTTTCACATGATTTAAATGTTTATCTAGTGTATCTTTTGTATCCCTGAAAAGAATGCCATAATGTAACCGTATCTTCTTTCAGAGAACCATATTAAAAACATTAATATAAATCTTCAAATAATAAAAAAGAAATGCTTATATTAAGAAGCCACTTGTATGTCTTCAGTCTACAGGGATACTGACTACATAATATCCAACTAGAAGCAATTAAGGCGAGGGTGAGAAAATCACTTAAATACATTAACTCCTTTATTACCTTATTATTAGTCTTCGCAGTACCAACAAGCCTGAACTGACGGGCGCGCGAGCTGCAGGCAGCAGGGGAGCTGTTCTTTCAGCACCACCTCAAACTGCACTGTATTTCAGCACTGACGGTCAGCAGCCTGTCTAGGTGCAGTTATGACGCGATTAAACGCGATTTCATTGCCTTTGTCTGCTTTACATGAACTAGTGCTAAGCATGCGTGCTTGCACCAAAATTAGTTGAAAACAATGATAGTCTTCTGAAGTTAAAGAGGATGTGTTGCCTTCACCAGCTTCCCAGCTGAACAAAATGCGTGACACCTGGAAATCCTTGGAATTATTAATAGTTTTCACAATTTGACAGCACTTATTGAACAGAATAGCTACATGTGCCCATAGGACTCACTGGAAAACCCTAACTTACTACTAAATGTGTAAGCAAGAGTAAACAGGAGCAGTAAAATGAATATTAAAAGAATTGTTGTAATGACTCATTAGATTATTGGATTATGAAAACATTACACCTTTCCCTGTAATCAGGTTAGAGAGCCAGGGTTATATGTGATGAATAAAATGATGTGATGAAACATAATGAAAGGTCAAAAAAGGTTAATTTAGCAGGATATTAACTGGGTTTGCATCACAGATGAATGGCAGTGTCTAAAAACTTTGACTCTACAAGAAATAGTTTAATTTATATTTACAATCTAATTAGATTTAATTAAAGCGTTTTTGTTTAGTCACTGTCTTTTTACAAAAGCGTCTTTTCAGACTTGTAGCATCTCTTAGCTGTTTTAAATTTACACTTAGAAGAGAGGAAGAAGAATAAGAAGAAGAAGAAAAAAAAAGAAAAACACGGCTGGTGGTGCCAAGGTGAGGAGAGATGTGTTGTTTTTCATCCCGGAGCCTTTCTGTCAGTCACCGCCTCACAGCCAATGGTAAGTTTGCCTCGGACGGACCGACTCGCCGCTTGCTCCTCCGGTCCCTCCTCGTGCTGTCCTCGCCGTGCACGCGCGTGGTACCCACGGTCGTGAGGAGGAGGAGGATGTTGCGCGTGAAGGGGAAATGGCTGCCGAAAACAAGCCGGAAGGTAAGAGAAATATAATGGGATTAATTTACTTGTATGACCGCGGTGTGATTTTTTAGAACAGTTGCAACTCTGTGTGGAGATGGCACGAGCGCGAGGACAAGTGGAGAAATTTTCGCTGGAAAACGGCTCCGCAGTTTTCCTCCGAAGAGGCAGCTAAAACGTGGAGACATCACTAGCCAGCTAATATTAGCTTGCATTCTAGCCAGCTACTATTCCCAGCGTAGCCCACATTTAAAGCACGCCACGGGGACAAATAGTCCGCGTGGTAAAAGTACTGCGTTTACCGTTAACCGTGCTCCGGTTTCCTGTCAAACGACGAGCGGTTCAAGTTGTTAACAACAAGGCTAAGTTAATGACAACATGTCACTGGCATCGACTAACTTCTTCCCTTATTGCCCAGCTTTAAAAGCGGCTCGGTTCTGTTAGTTTATCAGTCGATACGCTTCTCTTCTTTCACCGCTATTTGAACCTTGTTTTGACGACCGTGAAATAATAATTAAGAAATGTCTAATTTAAATGTGTAAGACTAGTTTTCCCCCTCGTCTTCGACAGGGTCGTTCAGTTCCCCCTTGAAGCGCGAGAATTTTCATTGACATTCAGCGAATTGTGTTTACGAGCCAGAAGTGATGTATTTTTTAAGTGAGAGACTGTTATGTTTTCCAAAAGCCAGTTAATACTACTTGGCCTATATTTGCTCTGAAACAGGGGGTATCAAATCGTTGTAATGCCTGCTCCGCTTGCAATGCCCCATCGCGCTTGAAATGCCATCACACTAGAGGAAACGGGGAGGATGGAGAGCAGGATTTCCAGCAGCCTGCCCATTACACTACTTTACACATAGGACAGAATGGTGACTTTTTTCTCCCTCCTCAGCTCGCTTTAACACGGCTCGCTAACTAAAAATGAAATGCACCAGACTTAATTATTTTCCACATAGTGGTATTCATTGCAGCACATATGCATGAGAGATCTGCTGTCATTCAGACAGCCCATATGGAATTTTTGGGCGAGTAATTAAAACAACGCCTGCACGAAATAAAAGCAAGAGAAGCCATAATACACATTTTCAGCAGGGAATAGTTGTCCAAGCAGCTTTTCATAATTATTGGTATTTGATAGAGTGACTTAATTGCAATGTCAGTTTTACCTTTCACTCATTTGCATATAATAAAAATAGATCTGATTAAATTTTCTCAGAATTTTTAACACCATTAACCTGATCTGTGTGTTTAATAGCATTTTGTTGTTTATGTCTTTTTTGTTATGGCCTGTTTTGGCCAATTTCTAACTTTTTTTAAGGAGCAGCAGTCAGTATAACGATAAGGCATTGATACATCATGCCTATTCTGTTTGCTGTACTTGAGTTTTTTATGTTTATTGATTTGTACTGGTGTTAGAGTGCAAGGAAAGAGTCATCACAGACTTTATACTGACGGCATAATATGAAGAAGATACAGAAAAGGAAAATATATATATTTTTAAAAATATAATAATATTTCTAAATGTTGTTTTTCAAGCAGTTCTTAATGCTTTGTTGCAGGCTTTGAAATTAAAGGTACCTCTGTCAGACTTTGGTGTCAGTCACCTCAAACTCAAAATTATTTTTGCTGTAGACTGACTGTAATGTTTCAAATAGTCTCTGACCATTAAAACACTGGTCTTAGTTGTTTGGATGTCAGTGTGCCAACCACTATAGCGAGTCCCACCAGGGGGTGGTATTGAGCTGAAGAAGCACAATTATATGAGGGCTCTGTTTGGGGCTATGACCAAAAATAAAAAAAGAAGAAAAAAAAGACCTGGATTAGTTATAGTTACAACTTCCTTGTGGTGAACAGTCCTAACATATTCCTCCTCACAGATGAACTTAACACATCAGCTGTAGTTGGGAACCTTAAAGCCTCTCCAACACTCAGAGCTCTCACTGAAAACCCTGACTTGAAAGTCCCATTGCTGAGCCGGTCAAGTTATTTTCAGTGCTCCTGTGAGGCCGGTCAGTGGAAAAAGGAGTAGGAGGAGGGAGGGGGAGTGAAGAGAGAGAGAGAGAGAGAGAGAAAGAGAGAGATTGCTTCATACCTTTATGTAAATGCCATGTCGTCTCATGCAAACCTGGACCTCAAAGCTTTCACATAGAGCTGTCAGGAGTTTTTGCTCCTGCATCCAGCTTTTCTTAGTGCTGGCTTTTTATTAATATAGAAAATAGTTTGTCTCGGTTTTTGCAGGACATGTACCTGTACATGTTGCTGCTGAGACAGCTTAACATTGTTTCCTCAACCTTTTGTCCTTGTGGTGTGTGGGTACTGCTGATGGCTCGTACTTGTTTGGCAGCTCTTATGATGGCCCATAACAAGTGAGGCTTGCATCTTGTGTTAAACCCAGGGGCCATGACCCAGACTTCCTCTGTGGTGTAATGTTTACATTCTGGGATATATCTCACAAGACTAACTGATTGCCCCAGGGCCTCAGGGGTATTTTTTTCCCCTTCACACAAATAAAAAGCTCTGTGCGTGCAATATTTTAGGCACAAGGCCAGGAGGGCAGTTAAAGGACAGGCTTGATATGTCCAGCAATGACACTGCTTTGGATAAACCTACAGCCTGCAGTCTTATAAATCTACTACAACACATGTTCCAGTACAAGAGTCATATGTGAGAAATGAAACACAGATATTTGTGAAGACAAGCCTGAGTTTTTCTTTATTTTTTCGTCTGAGCTTAAATATTTTTACAGTCTGCTGTTTGTGGTTGTAGCACAACTTTATATCATATTTGCATTAATTTAAATCAAATCAATGCAAATCTAGTGATGGAAGGACAGTTAAATGATACATAAAGCCCACACAGGTGCACTTAACTGCATGGATTTAAGGTAGAAAAGGGTAGCCGGAACTTCAGGCAAAACAGAAACAGTCAACATAAGTTGCTCTTTAAAATGTAGTGATGTAAGCCTGTAATCTCCGCAGTGCAGGAAGTCATTCTTCTCTTTTATTTTCAGACTATTACAATTTAAAAAGTTTCTTGATGTTATCATTTCACTCAAAGTTCAGGGTGAAGCGGCAGCAAAACATCAAGTAAGCACGCAGTCAGCCATTAACTTAGAGAAATGCTTGTGCAGCAATGGTGTAAATATTTCTCCGCTGTTTTGAAAAGAGGGATGAATTTAACCTTATAATGTCGGACGACTCGCTCTCCTGCTTTCTTGTTGAATCAGGTGCTACATTTTTTGCTCAGCCTTTTAATTGGATCAGTGAGGTATGGGAGGATGTTACCCAGGTCCAGTCTGTGGTTGCTGAGACGTATCACTCCTGTAATGCCTGAACGTAATAGACCTTTACGGACTGCTTTGCACGGCCTCCACTGATTGATTGTATTGAGTCATTCAGTTTACCACATGAACAATAAGAAGTGTTACTGACCTGTATTAAACTGGGTCACAGCTACACTGACCCTTGTTACTGACTATTTTTCTTGTGGGGATTAAAATATTCAGTAGATGGAGAATTTAATTACCTTTTACAAATTTCCTGATATTGTTATTATTATTATTATTATTACTACAGTTTTTTGTTTCATATGCATTTCAATATATTGTCTAGTGTCTAATGCTATTGCTTGCATGGGGAGTGTGCTTAGCTGTCACAAGCTGGGAAAATGCTTCTTTTCCTCGATTTTCTCTACTTTTCTCTTTGCCTCCTGAAGGACTGAAGAAAGTTCGTAATCCGGATCGAATGTACAGATCAGCAGTGTGTTATGCTGGCCATGGTCCACCTAAGAGTATCAGTGATGACACAGAGACGAACAGTAAGAGTCAGTTATTAATACTGCATTGCTGCTCCAAGACACCACTAGCTGGCCAATCTATTATTCATTCATCAATTCATTTATTTACTTCTTGATTTCATCTGTTTCCTCCATGCCCCCTCCCTCTTTTTTCCTTTCCTCCAACACAACACCTCCTGCGGCTGCTCTGTTGATTGAAGTGTCTGCTTTACAGGATCACGCTGTCAATAGCTGAAGTGTTGTCGTTAACTAAGAGTGATTGTTTCAGGTTGAGGCCAGGGGATCAGGACCTGAGCAGACCCTCAGAGAGAAAGCTTGAGCTTTGAGCCATCAATTATGGGCCTGTACACTCCTCTTTTCTACGCTTTTCTCAAAGCTTCATGTGATGAAGGGGGATCACCTCTACAGTATGACTTTGAAATGTTGCTAAGTTACATAGTCTATGACCAAATATATTCATACATTTCTAAAAAAAAAAAAAAAAAAGGAGAAGAAAAATTAACATTTTATGATATTCAAATGAATTAATATTTGCTTTTGCCTCCCTCTCATTACATTTTATGGTCTATGAGAACTGTGAACCAGGGACAAAGAACAAAGACGAAACAACATCACAGAGGTTTTTATGACATGTAAAATCCAGCTTCTGTGGGAATTGCTTCAGCACACTTGTAATTCTGCACACAAGCACTATTTTCTGTCACGACCGAAACAAATCCGTCAGAAATATAGGCCAAAGTCTTGACTTTATTTGTGGTGATTTTCCCTTCACTCCTCTGTAGCGAATGTGTCTGAATTTTAGCCTCTCTTTTTATCCACTGAAGAAACTATTCCTTGTAAAGCAGATTGTCTCTCTGCAGAAAGAAACCCCTTTACTGTTAATGAATACACCAGTCTCTTCACTGCAGGAAGACTCTGTTGATCTAGACTAGAGAGTACGTAATTAAGTGTGCTCATGTATTGTCATTTCTAAATAGAGAGTCTGAAATCACACTCAGCCCCTTGTTAGACTGCTTACTTCACCAGTGATATCTGCCACTGGAAGAGCTCTGCTGCACCAGATTGTTTGGGTATTTTTAACAGAGAGTGTTCTGAGAGATTTAATAGCAGGGGACTGCTGGTGCAGATCTATGAAACAGGGTTGTGGACTGTAACAGATACATTGTTGATAGACTTTTGTGTTACCCCCTCATGTGTGACAGCTGTGACTGACAATATGTTTTGCCAGTCTTGCTATTTTGCCTCATGTTATTGCGTGGTATTACACTATCCTGTCCCCGTGTCACGCACTCTGTTTAATGCGTTCAGCCTGGAGGTTTTTCTTCCTACCAGGAGGACGCTCTGAATACAGAGGCTCAAACAGGCTAGCAAACCATTGATCTGAGTAATCGTCTGAGTAATTGTGGGAGTAGTTATGATACAGAAAGCAGGGCCTTTTTTGTGTGCATTTGTAAGCAAGAGGGAGAAAGTAGAAAAGAACAAGAGCAGGAGGGAGTAAGAGAGAGAGAGAGAGAGAGAGAGACCTCACCTCTGCTCTCCTTGAGATGGGATTTTTATGGATGGGTGAGCTTGGTGAGGGCTGAGAACACATAAAGAGTCATTTTCAGTTTGTTGCAGGCAGTTAACCATGTGTGCATGTTTGTTGAACTTCCAGTAATAGGCCAAAGCTTTTTATTTATTTTTTTAGATGTTTGACTTTTTGACAGTCTTTCCTGATTATGCTACAATAATATAGCTTTAAAAGAAACCAGAGCCAAAGTGTGTCCCATGGTTGCCACCAAATGTAAACGTTGTAATTGTAAAGAATGAAAGACACCATTCTTAACATGTGGGGTAAATTAGAAGTGGGGTGCTGTGAGATTATCGGGAGTTTCTCCCTGGTATGTTGACTCGTTCTCTTGCCCAATGGAAGAAAAAAACAAACAAAAAGGAAAAAAAAACACCTTTTTCATTTTTACAGCAGCCGTTGTGGGGCATCACAGGTCAAACACTCATTCTAGATGCTATCACCAGAGGCCATGAAGTGTCCTCTTTGTTTTGGTTTTCTTTGTAACGTAGCAGCATGATAGCTAAGTTCACTCAGACTTTTTATTCTGCTTGTAGGCGGTGAGTAATTTCACTTTATGTAAGAGTGTTATTGAGCGGGCTACGGGCCAAATGATAAAGATAATTGGTTGCCCAGTTCCACACTAACACATGGCTATTTTTAAGTCTACGTCTACATACTCCTCTCCATGTTCCCATCAAGAGCCATCAGGCAGTGGGGGAGACCAGCCCCTGGACGATAGGCATCATTGTCATTACTGCCAAGGAAATCTGACACTGCTTAAATTGTCCTGTGTTGTAGTAAAGCTCAGCTCAAGAGCTCCCACAAGTACTACGCTGTAGACTTTGATCTAATCAAATGTTCTGTTCACTAGTGGCCAAGCACTACCATGTTCCCTTGTAGATAATGTATGGAAACAGATACTGAGAGTCTGTTCAACTGAAATAGTTTTTTTTTTTTTTTTTTTTTGGAATATAAGTAGTTCTAAAAATATCATGTGTAAGGGAGATGTGACTACATGAAATGTTAAGTTGTTTTCAGAGTGGGTTTTTTGGTCTGAAATAATATAAAGTTAATTATATGACGTGATGATAGTGGATATATAATTTTTTAAATATATATTTTTACCTTAGAGAATGTAAAGGTTTGGGCAGCTCCTGTGAAAGTAATTTTTTTCCTGTGAATAATTTCATGACCACAAGACAAACTGAGAGGCTAAAGTTAATTTTGTATCAGCTTATTATTATTATTTTGTAAAATATATAGTGGAAAAAAAAGAGCAAGGAGCAACATTTGGGCATCCTTGGAGATTTTAGCGATCAGGTAACTCCTACAAAAGCCTAAGATCTTCCCTTGTTTATCAGGGTTGTGGTTTATTTTTACATTCGTCGTTAGGAAAGGCCAGACGATGCAAATTTCAGAACTTTCTAAATACGCTGACTCTGTATACCTTGTCTGAACAATCGGCAGCGATGGGCTCCTCTAAGTTGCTGTTTGTACCTAGAAAATTAAAACAAGTGGTGTTAACAGTATAGAAGAAGGCTGTAACAACAGCTCCCTGAATTTATAATTTAAACGAAAAAATGAATGTAAGTAGAAATGATGAAGGCCAAGTTGAGATCTGTAAGATTTCGAACATTTTCAAAGAAAGGTGCTTGTTGAATTGGTTAAAAGTAAAATGAAATCTCTTATATAACTGCAAAACCTTCAGGTAGAGTAAGCAGACTGTGAGATGGTGGTGCATGGTGCAGCTTCAGAAGTTTGTAAAATAACACCGGAGCAAGTCTGACACATTCTAAAAACAAGTTCTTTAAAGAAGATGCTAAAACTATGTTTGGGGGAAAAAAATAAAAGGTGAAGAGTTTAATAAAAAAACAACCTCTCCAGCTTTTAAGCAAGGGGTGGATCGATCATGCTTTGGGCCTGTGTTGCAGTCAGTGGCCCAGTGAACATTTCTTTTGCAGAGGGGAAACATTGATTCAATTAAATACCAGCAAATTCTGAAAGCAAACATTGTCTTTAAAGAGGTTAAAGATAAAAAGAGGATAACATCTGCAACAACACAATGATCGTATAACACTTTCCATAATGGAGCAGCTCAAGAGGTGCAGCTGAAGTGTTTACCTTGGTCTTCAAAGTCCCCTGACTCAGAAATGAATAGAAAACAAATGAACAATCATTAAAACAAATGTTTATTCCCAAGAATCTGATAGAACCAGATGAACTATGTAGAAATAGTCTGTAGAAATCCCCAGAAAAGAACTTAAAGAATACACCAGATTTGACCGATTGCTGAATAAGTGGAGTTCCCAAACTTTAGCTTTAAGTCATTTCTATTTGTTTGTTACTTTGTAACCAGAAAAATAAATAAATAAGTAATCTCAATAAAAGTCTTAAAAAAGAAATCTTGAATCTTATGCCTTCAAAACTTGAGCTAAACAATCTGTTTGTAATTACAAACATCTGAGCAGGGGTGTCCAAACCTTTTCCTATTATTATTAGTTGAATCACAGGAAACTGTTCAAATTGGAAGATTTCCTAATCCAATATCCTGTAGAAGCCATTGCCCTATCCTCCTGCAGGTTTACATTTCCTCCTCATTCTTTCACATCTCACATCCAGATTTATTGCTTTTAGGAAACAGCAGCCCATCAACTGACCACTTCTCCGTGGTTGTCTGAGTTCATCTCTGCTTTCATATTTTTCTCTTTTGTCTAGTTTTTTTATTTATTTCTTTTATTCTCCTGCCAACAACTTGTTACTGCTTTACGCTTGTTTACCCATCGTCTAAGCTTTAAGTCCAATCTGTCATTGGACTGGTTTGACTTCTGGCCTTTTATAGATCTGGTCTTTATACATGACCCATACTGCACACTCTTGTTGTAGATTGCCATATTTGTCATGTTATCTCTGCATTTCATGAGCCCATTTCATTCATACATTGCTGTTTACGTAGAAGCTGCATGTAATTAGACTGTTTTTTTTATTAGAAGTTAAAAAGACCTTTCTGTGTTGTTAACAATTATGTGATGTATCATGTCGTAGTGACTTAAGCTGTGGAAATGCTACCATGGCGAAGAGTAGACTGCTGATGAGACTTTATTTGGCTTTCAATACATCACTGGTAAATTCCTACTTAGTTAAATTTCTTTTTTGAGAACATATTGCAGAAATTTCATAAAAATTTTTGAGCAGATTGAGTTTTCATTACACCAATGATGTATTATGTCTGAATTCAGCTCATTAGGCTAAACTTAACAAAAACCTGAAAAAAAGGCATTATGGTCCATCATCCAGTGTAGTGATGACAGACTTTACCTTAGACCCTTTTCACTTTCAAACTAGACAAAAACTTATCCAAACATCTGTTTGTGCATCAATGTTTCACTTCTTACTTGGTTCAGGTATAGCCACACTGACACTGCTCTTCACATCCATAAGCCATATTAGTTGTGGAAAATGTGTGCATTCAAACAGTAGCTTTAGATATGCACCGCCAGCAGCGATTTGTTGAATGATCTATAGCCAAAACATTAGCTTGCAATTTCTCCACAATGTGGGCACAGATTAAAAAGAAAAACTGTCACTCCCAGAGCGCTCCGAGACAGAGACGGAAGAGAGAGGGTTTTGCGTTCAGGGCTCAGTTATTGATTAAAGATTTGTTTTTGTCAGCCTTTCCAGTCTCATGACCCTCGCTCTCATCTCTAGGGTGGGGCTGGAGCAAGCTAGCATGACAGATACCCTTAAATTCGGCCCAAGTGTTTGCTTAGCAGCCAGGATCAGTGATAATCCAAACATCAGCACAGAGAAATATATGTCTTTATAACCATGGTGATGTAAATTATAAAACAGCATGCCATTGCTATAGCTCATGCACATATATAGCCTATGATTGCATCGTAGTAGCTGCAAACCTTTGTTTGAGAAGCATTTCCCTCTCTGTTTAGCTTTTTGTATGTGAGCTTGCTCATCAAGACCTGGAATGTAATTGGCTGCAATGTGCCAGCTCAGCTCAGCACATCCTCTTCTGTAGCAAGCCCTGGTATCAGCCTGTCTTGCACTTTAGAGTTTTACAACCAAATAGTAGTTTTCCTTGTATCCCTCTCTTGGTTACAAGCTTTCGTTAAGCCTGCTGCTTAAACCTAAAAAGAATATTGAAACTCAATTTGAAATGCAAACAAACCAAGTTGTTTTCAGGCCTTGATTGTCCTCCGGTTAAGAAAAAAGTTACATTTTAAAAAGAAAAATTTGTGTGGGTAATTGGTTGTTTATGCACTAATCAAATCATACAATTTCATTTGGAAGCAGTAGACTATTTCAAACTTATTCCAAAATTGGCATTGAAAGTACTACCCTCGGGGCTGTTTTTAGCTGATGTACAAATTGCAGCATGTATATTTCTATTCACAGTGGACAAATCTTTCATTAATAGGCAATTCTTTGCTGGAAGTTACTCCTTCAGATAAATGAAAATGCCCAGTGGAAGGATTTGAAGACCTACAGCAGTTCAGATATTATTAGTGTGGATAAATAGAAACTGAAAGAACAAAACAGTTATGAGAAAGCAAAGCAGGAATAGGGAGACCACAGCTATGTTGAGTTCACTTTTGTTTGCTTTGAGAGGTTTGTGAGAACTGCCATGGTGTAAAACAAGGCTCCTTTCAAGTAAAACAAGGACTCCTAGATTAGAAAAGGCCAACACTGAACATCTGAAGTGGCACATCTAAAACACATGGTTTATTTAACAGTGAAAAGCACAGGGCACTCTTCCAGACATGGCATTTTTAGCCTGAAACACAGTCATTCATATCTGAGCCAGATAAAAACAACACAAGTGCATTGCCCTTTACACCAGTGATGCTGATGTGGGAATGTTTGGCTTAATTTGGATGCTGGAAAATCACATAAATAGTTTGCTGAAATTCAAATAACTTAATACATCACTTGAATCATTCGATCATTACTAGATATTTGATTGCAAACCCTTTGCTGTCACTCCTGTGACATCTGATCTCTGATCTATAGACATCAGTAGATACTTGGCATGCTCCCTGGTGATGCTCTGCCAGGCCTGTGCTGCAGCCACACTGAATTGTTGCTTGTTTTGGAGGCTTTTTGCCCTCAGTCTGGTCTTCAGCAAGTGAAACACATGCTCAGTTGGATTGAGGTCAGCTGACTGACTTGGCCAGTCAGAATCATTGCACAGATTATGAAATACTGAGAGTCAGCTCTTTATACATTAATTGCTATGTGCTGCCCGCATTGTATTGGTCCCTAGGTTTAAAATAAAATATAGCAAATAAGCAAGCAGGTAATAGTTATTTATTTAACCTTTATTTGATCAAATTCTTATTTACAATGTTGGCCTGGAAGCGTGAGTGGGAATACAATTATCCAAGAGGCTTTCAGACGTAAAGATAAGACAAAGACAAAGCAATTTAAAGAGTAAACTGCAAAGAATGTGAGGATCTACAATACATAGTATCATTATAATATCCTGAGGGAGGAGAGGAACAGAACAGGCCAAAAAGCAGACTTTTAAATGATCCTACATTAAAAACAAGCCTCTGAAAATCTTTGTCAGTGTTTACACCCACAAATGCCAGTTAAAACTCTCCCATGCATGGAAAAAGTATATAGATAAAGAAAATTCTTGAAATGTCACTGCCTTCTGTGGGTTAGGCTTATTTTAAGATGGACTGAAGAGAAGTGGAAAGTTGTCTTGTTGTTGGAAATCATGGACATTGTGTCCTCTGTGCCAAGGAGGAAAGAAACCATCCTTCTTGTTGTGAGCACACAGTTCAAAGCCCAGCATGCCTAATAGTCTGGGGTTGCAGCAGTGCACGTGGCATAGGTAACACTTGCACTGGCATGATGTCTTTTTCAAGGAAGATCATGCTCATTTCATCAAAGCAGTGCCAAGCTACATTCAGCTTGTATTACGACAGCATGGCTCTGAAAAGAGAACAGGTGCTGAAATAACCTGCTTACAGGCTAGATCTTCCACCTATTCAAAACATTTCGGGGCATTATGAAATCAAACGTACAGTAAAAGAGGCCCCAGACTGCAACATTTGAACTCCTCAGTTCCTAAAAACTGTTAAAAGAACAGGTGATGCAACACACTGCAAACAGGCGCCCTGTTCCCTCTTTTCATGTTGCAGGCATCAAACTCAGAATGAGAATATATATGTCAACAATTCATATTTTTTAAAATACTCCTTTAATATGTAACAGTTAATCAGTATTTTTAAATAATTGATAAGTTCAGTGATTTTCAAATATTTCCATTCTGATTGTATTTATATTTTGAATATCTGACCAACTTTTTTAGAGACAGAATTGTTCTTAAAACTGTTGGTCCCAAAGGATTTACATTCCTTGTTTGCTTGTCTGAAAAACACAAGACATGCATCCTAAAATGAATGAATTTTTGCTGAAGCTGTGTCAACTTTTAATGTGCACTGGATATTTAACTGAGGCATTTTGCATAATTTAGGGACTTGTGGAAGTGAGGTACTTTACACAAAACATGCAGTGCAACGGCCAGTGTCATTTTAAGTTCAGGAAATCACTACTGCCGAGTGACTGGGAGATTTTACTACGTATGCCAAAATCCTCTTTTCTCCTCCTATCCCAAATATTTAACCAGTTGGAAGATTGAATTGATATATCCTCCAACAGATTTCAGTCTGAACTCACTCAGTGAGAAAATCCTCACATACTTCAGTCTTGTGTTGATTGTGTCAGAGTAGGGTGTGCTAGAGGGAAGCTTTGAATCCTGAATAATGTGAGAGGAGACAGATTTGCCTGCTGCTACTGCTGTCTGTTAAGTGCAAATCCTCAGAGCATGTGCTGGTAGGAGATGACCAGAAATTTCTATTGACTTCAAACAGAAGTTGTGGGTTTTTGACCCCTCCTTTGAGGGAAACCTAAAAGTTGAACTTCCATCTTCTAATGGTGTGTTCCACTGCTCACTATCCCACACACAACTCTTTATATGAGTGTCATCATCCCCCGCGCAACACCGCACAGGATAAAGTGGGTTTGGAAAATGACTGAATGAAATAATTAGATTAAGATCAATTATTTACCATTCATTTCTTAGCTCCACAGTCAATACAAGCCAGCTGCATTCACTGCCTGTGCAGCAGGACGTCTACGTACAGTTGAAGCTATATAATGAGTGATTTTTTCACAGCATTCAGTTGCATTTGTGACACATGGTACTTAGATGACATTTCATACAAACAAGCTTTATTATGATACACAATATGTCTGCATTTTATGCAAATATTATGTGTTTCTTTGTAATAGTGTTATAAGATAGAGTATGCTGTATGTTTTTGGTGATAGCCAGAGATTGCTTCACATCAATTTGAGTCTTTCAGACTTGATTTTAGCTGTATTATTCTCAGTTGTACACCATCCCATTTTAACATTTATCCAAAAAGTTGCTAGGTGCTCTGTCTAATTTGAAAAAATATCAATATATATTAAGAAATTGATATATTGCCCAGCCCTAAGCTGAGTTTGGATCCACTTTGATCTTTATTTGTTTCCTGCCATGCAATAAATAGTTTATACATAAAAGCAGCTTCCCTTTTTTCCTTTGTTCCCCTCTGATCATCCAGCTGCAACGTGTTCTCCAGTTTTGACAATAAAACTGCTCTGGTGGTACCTCTCAGCAGATGCTGTATGTGATTTTTAATTGGGCAAAGCGAAGGATTATGTGTGCAGCTCATATAAAACAGAGTCTACATGTCGAATTACAGGGACAGACGGATAGAGCAGATTCTACAAATCTACTCCTGCATTCCTTTGGGGGCAATGATGTCCCACCTTGCACATTACACTCAAAGGCTTCATGCCAGCTCTATCTCTACGGATCAGCTGCGTTGAATTTTCCATATGGATGTTCCCGGGCAGTCGCCGCTGTATTTTTTTGTGAATTAGACAGTGAGCAAGTTAAAGGCACTTTCTGTATACCCTTATAATATATTGCTTTACTGGATTATTTGTATTGGCTTCATGGCGGTATTTTGCTTTGGTTGAACTTTTTCTTTCTGTTCTTAAAGTCAACCAATGATATCCCGAGGGATCCATAGTCAGCATTCATATTCAGGCTTCTTTGTGTCTCTCATTTTACTGGCTCATTTTCTCCTAACCTACAGTTATAAAAAAGTCAAAAAAATACAGTTTGGTCTATGACATTTGTTTTCTTGTTGTAATTTGTTTCCAGATAAACGTAGTATTTTGCATTGCCTTCAGTGGGTTTATTTACATTAAATTTGCACTCATTAAAACAGAAACACAGATTCATTTTTCACATAGTGGAATTACCTGGATTAATTGACTCCACAGCCAAGATCTGAAGTGTTATAGTCGTACATGCAAAGTTTGGTAATGGTTAGGGATGCACTAATCCACCTTTTTTACTTCCAATACCGATATCTGAGATTTAGTATCAGCCGATACCAACCCAACACTGATACAGACAGTACTGAATTATGTAACAAATTATGTCTCATTGTGTGGAAAAGACTTAGGTCTTTCATTTGTGCAAGGCAACATCAGATGTGGCTTAAATATTTCTTTCCTAATTCCTAAAAACAAACAGATAAAAGTGTACTGAATTACTTATTTATTTAACAACTGTGCACCAGTACAGCAATCTTAAATAAACTTGATTAATCTTGCTCAAACATGTAAAAATATAACAAAACTTCTCCTGATTCAGTCAGTGCAAGTAGGAGTATAACTCCCTAAAATTGAAAAAAAAAAAACAAAAAACAATAGCTTGTTTACCTTGATTAAACATGTAAAAATAAACAAGAACAAAACCTCTGTGAAATGGTGCAGTCAGTTCAATTAGGAATTCAAAATCCAAAGTAAATATGTAATAGAGGAGCTGAAATTAGGGATAAAAAGCAAAACAACAATAGCTCTACCAGCTTGGTTGGTAGATAATCAAAGTAAACAGAAACAAGTAAAAAAAAAAAAAAAAAAAAAAAACAGATTTGGCTCTAAACTGCTATCAAACCGTAGCATAATGTGTGAACTTTGTCTCTGCAAAGGTCAGCTCTAAAACAGTGAAGCATAATTAGAGGTTTTAGTACAGACATGTGAGCTGAAGTCCCCAAAAATGGCACCATTTGTTCTCACGTTGTGGACCTCAGATTTTAGAGGGTTAAATCTTCTAAACCACTCTCCTCCCCCCCCCCCCCCCCCCCCCCCCCAAAACATTTTCACATTTTATTTCTTTATGTTTTTATTGGTACTTTTGCATTGTCCTCAACTTTTTAAGTGTTTTGCTCATGATTTACAATCACTGCTTTCTGCTTTGGAGATAATTTGAAATAATCATATTCTTTCTTAGCACATACTTATTCAATCAGTCAGTCAGTTTGTGTACTTTTCATACAATTTGTAGCACAAAGTGCTTTCCATCATTAATTGAAAATAATTTAAAAAACAGCATATTTGTAAGAGTATTGTTAATATTATTGACTAGAGTGCCTATAACTTCAACTCATGTTGATTTACTAAACTCCCTGAGATTAAAACAGGATTCTACATCATATTTGATATCTTTTTTTTTCACTAAACAAATATATGTTTTCTCTCAAGCCATCTGCATATTTGAGTCAGAAAAGAGCAACGCAAATGAGCACTGCATCCCTGCGAGGGCTTGTCTGTAAACATTACTAGTTTGTAATTGTTGTGAACTGATTGTGAAATGTAAATTGCAGATTGAAATACATACATTATGATGTAAGCACTGGGCCTGGTAATTGCAATTATTTCCTGAATAATATGCCACACATTCTTTTGTGCGGCCCACAGATTCCAGCACTAAATCTCCATACACTATAAAATCACTCAAGGGTGTTTATTGTGTCTAAATAATGAATAGACACAGCCTTTCCAAGTTGACAGTGAAAAATTTCTGGTGAACTCCCCTGACAGAATGCATTTCACTGTAAAATAATTTAGCCGACCACAAAATAAAATGTATGCATTATTCTATTCTTAAATTAATTTCCTAATTCAGTTGGGGGATAGTTATTTTACAGTCAGCGTTTTGCTGCAGAAAGACTGATAGACTGATAAAGAGGTAGAGGAGCAAGGCAATGAGATATGAAGCCTGAGCTTAATATTCTTTTTTTCCCTTTGCTCTTGTTGTAGATGAACATGGACATTTGAAAATATACCTGCCCAAGAAGCTGCTTGAATGTCTACCAAAATGTACGTCGCTGCCAAAGGAGAGACACCGGTGGAACACTAATGAGGTAAGGACACTGCTCCTTATCATTCTTCCTTCTACTAAATTCATATTCTTACAGAGCTGTCTGTCCAGCATACACACTGTTCTCACAGGCCCTTTTCAATCAGATTTGTAAGTCATGTGAATTCATTTTAGAACAACATAACACCTGACAATGAGGTTTGCCAGTGCAAGAAAAAGCCTTCCTGCTCACATTAGCAATGAGAATTTGACATATCGACTCATTTTAATGTGTTTCCTCCTCAGATTGCAGGTATTATACTTTAAAATAATCACTGTTTAAATGTTTCAGAGGTTTGAGTGGATTATTATTTTTGATGTTTACATTTCTAATTATATTTCACATTGTTTTAAGGTGATTTAAGGTGCATCTTTAGACACGTTTCTCACCTTTGCAATCAATTTAAGTAGCCCAAAAGTGATTGTTGTGTATTGACCCACTGCTTCCTGCAGAGTTTTCTTGTAGCTTCATCACAAAATCATTCAGCAGATTATTTATTGCTATCTTAGCTCAGCGTGGATGTCTTCACCTGTAAATGTAATATGATGTGTTCAGAGGTGAAATGCAAGAACAAAACAGAGTGAACATTCGCTGTCTGTATCCTTAATGCTTAGACTGAAGTGAAAATCATCTCAGAGCTTGTATTTTGTGTTTACTATCGACTCGGCTGAGCTCATTCTGTGAGGCAGGCCTGTGGCCATAGATCAACAATTCAGAAATGTTTTGCTTTAGTGAAATATGACAAATGGCTTGTGTTTTTTGTTTTTCTTTCTCTAAACTACAGACATTTACAACAATTTTGTTGCACTTTGTCATTTACTTGTAGAATTTTACATGTTAGATAGTATTTTGTGTGTTACAAATAGGACTTTAGAGTCTCCTGGAAAATTACAAATGACCAAATATAGTCTTAATCTTAATATATGTCATCCAAATGCTCTGGCAGATTAGGATTTTTACATTAGTAAGTTCATTATTTCTTGTAACATCAGATTTTTGGATAAGGTATTGTGAGACAAAACAGACCATGTTTAGATTTAGGAAAAAATCAATTAATGTAAATGTCAGCCATCCTCATGATCAATTATTCACACAGTCTTGAAGAAAGCCTTGCAGAAAGTATGCAGAAGTCTTAAACGTGTTATACTGTAATTCCTGAACAGGGATTTGTGCTGCTTCATTTGCTTCAGAGCTCATTTGTCAGACTGCTTTCTTTCTCAGGGGATAGGTTGATGAATTTATCACTTTCATTTGCACTATTGATAGATGAAAAAACAAAGCAAAACAAAAAACAACTGGTTCTTCTTCCCAGAGAAAAAGTGGTTGTAATTAGACCTAAACACACTCTGTGACAAATCTTAAAGCCAATATGCAAAATTCAACCATCCGTGCTGTGGGATTAACAAATTGTGACCATATAAATATAGTCATCTGCACAGATGAAAGTTAAGTGACTGAAAAACAACCAGATGATAAGGCACCGCAAAGGCTTGTTTCTAAAAAAACCGGATATTCAGAAAGACAATCTGTCAGTGACAAAGTAAATTATTATTTTACATTGATTTTGTGAAGTCTGTATTTATCAGAGAATTGAGAGGATCACCTTATCTATGGTACAGTTGTAGAGGCTGACAAAATTATATCGCTGATTACAACAAGCACAAATATGTCTGTTCCTTTTACTTTACATCACTTGCAGTCTCCATCCACTGTAAGTTTCCATCTGTCATGTCTGAGCACACGCTAGCCCTGCACTGCACTAGTTCTGAAAAAATGTAAAACGCTTGTGTGTTTCTAATTGGCTGATGTTGTAACTTGTTTGCCCTGTTTGACCCGTATTGTGCTGCCAGCAGTCTAAATTAATTAACATGGCTTTGAAATTGATCTCAAAATGTAAGTCTAAGCATTTGCTGGGGAATGCTGTCGGCCACAGTTGTTAGCATGTCTTGTCATTTATTACCGAATGAAATCATATTTCTGGAAAGGACCGTGTTGTGTTACCGGGCTGCAGATTGTTTTGTGGATGTTTGGCAGGCTGATAGTAAATTGGGTGAAAATGAGAGAAAAAAAAAAGACTTGTCTTGGTGTTATGGTATGCATGCCAATAGTGTCTGCCAGGGCTGTGGAGAGCAAGACAACCTTTCCTAAAATCAAGGACGTCTTTTTTTTTCTTTCTCTTTTTTTTTTGTGCACACCATGCAAATCTGAGTGTTTGTGCCTCACTGGTGGCAGACAGGCAGGAGGGGAGGGATCAGAGAGGCTCTTGTCAGTGCCATTGTGTGACTCTTACTGAAATTGACACCTCATCAATTCTCTGCATATTTCTGGCACTAGCTCAGCATGCTTAATGCACTAATTCCCCCCTTTTTATGTTTGAAGAATCCAAGTAGTCTGGTAGGTTGGCTACTTATGTTCATTTGAGCAATTATCTGCTGTATCTCATAATTATTTTCCTTTTCACTATGTTGTGTTTGAGAACCACAGTTACTGCTATGATGGTCTTACATGTAGCCTACCGTGCAGTCTTCGGCAAATGTATTGGAAACCCACAGGTTAATTAACTGTGTGAAATAATCAGAGCCGCTATGATTTATCAATTAATCCATCGGGACAGATTAAGTGGAAGCTATTTTGATGATTGATTAATTGCATTAGTCATTTTTCAAGCTGAAATTCCTTTGGTTCCACATTTTAAAAATTTTCCTTTTTTATGTCACAATCAAGCAGATATCTTTTGGTTGTGGGTGATTAACAGTGAGCCACTTTTCTGGTGTTTTACAGACAAAACAAACAAGAAAATAAAGTGGAAATTCTAGAAGTTTTTTTGCTCTTTATGATGCATTACAGTAATAATAATTTAATGTATATATATTTGAAATTCCAGGGAACTGATTATCTATTACTGAATTCCAGTGACTGACTTTTACTTGCATATTAACATGTTTTGATGATAGACTGGTCTTCACTGCAAGGTTATATTATTTGTGCCACATTTGTTATTTATGTACATTTACAGCCCCAGTGAACTGCCAATTAAAAATTCCTGACATGAGTGAGAAGCTACTTGGAAGTTGCACCGCTGCATTGAGGAATATTCATGAAATATTGACCTTTCCTCTCTGCTGCTGCCCACTTCTTACTGCAGTTGTACATCATTTGCTTCATGTTAAAATCTGGGGTGGTTCTGTTTCAGTTTCATTTACTATTTTTGGAAGGAGAGTGTGGAGTTGCCAGAGAGGTGAGGGGAATCTGATGCAAAGCTATTCATTTCTATCATCCCCATGACTCCCCTGTGTAGTTTGATGAGGAGAAGGTGTTCAGGAATACATTTTGTAAATTTACTGGAAAATTAGATAAACTGATCGAATCAAAAATACAGAGGAGAGTATGGGGGTTTAAAAAGGTTGAATGGTGCTCTCGTCAGTGAATCATGCGAAGAATACTAGAAACAGATATGCTATCTGCCTTCAAAAGATCAATCGGGCTATAGTAATTGCAAGTGTTTGAGAACAAACAAGCCTCTGCTGAAAGACATACAGAAGGAGGTCATGATAGAAATAACCTTTTTTTTCCCCCATGTTACAATAATCAGTGGCATTTCTGTGATGTCTCATCTGTCAAAATGTGACAAAATGATAGCAGACCTTACAGTGAGTGGGCTGCCAGAGAAAACATAAATACTTTCACAGAGTCTATATTTACCATGTTTGTGTACCTGCTCTTTCAGCCGTTGATGTCACCATGTCTCTTAGGTGAGAGACACATCTTCCCTGAATTCCCAGCAGGTCTGCAGCCAGCTGCTTTTGTCTTCTTGGTGCACTGGCACGACGACCTCTATTTTGCTAGACAGTTTGGCTCAGATTACAATCTTTTTTTTTTTTTTCCCAAAAAAGGACATCTCACACAGGAAAGGCTTATATCACTTTCAGGATCAAACGCAATCAGCCTGACGCTTGGTTATGCTGGTGTGCAGGTTGCAGGAGAATTTCAATTTGACCAGCACTGTTTTCAACCTGGACTTCTTGTTCTATGATTTACTTCAGAGTGGTAATTCAGACTATAGCTTACAACAGTATTCAAATCAAGTGTATCACACACATTTTATTATACCACTCCACTTTTCCCTTCCCTGTCCAGCTCTGTCCAGCCCTGAAAACAACTGTTGTATTTTCAGTGTCACAACAAGCTGGATTAGACCCCCACATTGTTTGCCTCTTTGTGTACCTAAACTAACAGACTTATAACAGTAGGTGTAACTTTGACATTAGCACTGACAAACAGAGAAAATTTGTCAATTGTGGAAATGTGACTGTATTCCAAGTCAGTCGGTTTTAAAAGCAGAGGCAGAGGAGTACAGCTTGAAGCCTTGGTTGAGGAAGGACACTGGTTCTAAGCTGGTGTGACACCCTCAGCCTTTAATGAACGCCACAATGCTCTGAGTACTGTGAGCTTCCACTCAGCTTAGAGGCGACTGCTTCTGAACTGGTGCTGAACCAAAACAGACAAGAGAGCATCAGCTCAGGCCTCCACCGGCCTGCTACACATTTAATGCCCTTGTCGTCAGGAATAATCCTCTCTGCCTCACGCCGCTGCCAGCAGCAGAGCAGCATGGTGCCTACATGCAATATGCCACCGCTCAGGACAGAACAGGAGAACCAGTGGAAACGCTTTGTGGACTCACCGGGCAGCGGGTGTAACAGGCAGGGAAGCAGTGATCAGAAACCACAACAAATGAAATTAACGCTGATATCGGATAGATTGTGAAGAACACTGTGAGATAGAAGGTAGGTGCAATAATGACAAAAACAATTGGATGCAGTGCAGTGCAATCATTCACTCCTTATCTCAAACTGAAAGATAATTTGTGTTAACCCACTTCATGCCACTGCGCTATCTTGGGTCCTGCTGTTTTGATTTTACACATCAGTCACTTTCTTAAATACAACAAGATAAATTAATCATTTTATTATGAATACACCTGTTCTTTGAGATCAGTAGTGTCTCTGCTAGTTAAAAAAAAAACAAATCTAAATTGAAAAATGAAAGGATAACATTAAAAGTGCTCTACATCTCACATTTGTAGCCTATTTAGGGTCATTTTTATCTAATGAGAAACACTTCCCTAATTATTATCTCTAGTCTGTTGAAAAATCATACCACAATGATTAAGTTAATTATTTTCTCTTAGTCTGCTGAATAAATGTCAGATGTTTGACATGTGTGGGTTTAGGGTCAGGTTTGTTACCTAAATAAAGTGTCAGCTTTGCAGGCTGATTATCCAAACTTGCTGCCACTTTTGTGCATGTTTATTGTTCAATTGTGTCTCTCTGTCACAGGCAAAGGGTCAAAAAAGTCTTGTGTCTTTGCTTTTTTATTAATCTAAGTCCTTTGGACCACTTTATCTGATTGTATCATGCTCCCGCTTGTATCATGCAGCAGGAAATTAATTGGCAAAGGTGGGGATTGCCACGCCTATCTTATCACACCAGTTGATGAAACAAGTCCAAAAAAGTCTTTAAACCAAACAGAGTAAGGTGTCAGTGTAGATGCTACATGACAGATTAAACAATCACAACGAATACATGTTTCTCTGAAGTTTAACTTAACATATTTTATAAAAATAGAACAATGTCCTCCTGTGGAGTCTCTCCTTATGTGAGCTGCTGTGAAGTACCTCCACTACAAAACGTTGAGGTTACCCTGGTGCACCTGCTTACATTTTGCATGTATTATATAATTGTCACATCTCGAGATGTAGTGATTATGTTTGTGGCTATTAATAACACTGCATTCAATACCAGCTCAGCTTTTACAAACTAAACAACTTAAAATATTGCATGGTGTGCACTGTAGATCTAAGACGTAGGTTAAAAAGTTGTAGTGCACAAGCTGGAGCATCCTCTTTAGAATATCCTGACCTCATTAAAACACTGGGTGGATCAAAGCTTTCTCCTTTGGATTAAAGTGGCTCATATTAAAGAGATCTGGCTACCAGAATTACCCCTTATTTGACTTTTTATTGCCTGTTCTGATACATTTCTGTCATTACACAGGCAAACCTGAACTGGCAGCTCTGTTTTTATGGACATTCACCTAATCGAACACAAGGTCATGCTTGATTAAATGTTTATCTTCATTTGAGCTCCTTGCCATGCAAGGCTTTCTCTGAGGAGAGTAATTAAAATAACTCCCACCATTTGCAAATGTTTACAGAAACGTTCATTAGCTTCTCAGGGGCAATCAGCGGAAATTAAAGGTCATGTTTGTCCATCTATCTATTTATTTGTTGTTGTCCCTCCCCCCTCTTTTTTTTTTTTTTTCTACATTTCAAGGTTAAATGTTTCCTCAGTAACAGGTAATACATGTCAGTGAATAGAGTGGATGCAGGAATCTGTGAGAATCTTTTTATTAATTCATTTTTCTGGGTGTTTTTAAGGTTAAGATGACTACATAACAGCATAATTCATTCTGGCTGCTCAGGGTGCACAGTTATTCAGCCACAGCATTACATTATGTCAACTTTTAAAAAGTGTTTTCCGTAGGAGCACCCAGGCTAATTTATGTCTGTGTTGAATTTGCGTGGAATGATGCTCTAATCGGCTTCAGTTTCCACTCAATTACAGTCTGCTAAATTATATATTTGCTGGTCCTTTCCCCCCACCACATTTGGCTAGTGAAAATAGAAGACAGGAAAACAAGGAACTGGTAGAGTTTCTATGGATGGCTGACTTCATAGTAACGTCCTGTGAGCTTGATAGCTTTACTGATTGCTAGTGTTGTAGCGTACTGTGAAGTGTCAATTGCGAGGCTACTGTGTAGTGAGGCAGTTGTAATAGGAACCCACTGGTCAGGTCATTGAGGGGGTTCTGCATGCGGCAGGGACCCTTTGGATGTGCACATCAACGCAGGGGTCCTCAGTATCCTCTGAAGGCAGGGGTATCCACTCAAAATTGCATGACCTCTATTGTAGCGTATACAGGTCACTCCACCTCCTGTGGGAAGCCTCTAAATTGAACCCAGCTTGTGTCTTCGATTTCTTTCCATCGCTCTCTTCCTCTAGTTTCCCTCTTTTCTCTTATCTTCTGTCTCTATCCCTTTTCCCTCATGTGTTCACTGAGCTGCAAAGCTATTCAGGTATAGATGGAAAGATCTCTGCCTTTCTCTCTGAATTGCTGGGTCAGGGTTTTTCTGTGCAAAACCATTTTGTAATGGAGTTTAACTTTATTTACAAGATAAAAGGAAATGAGTTCTGCATTTGATGTGCACATCTATGCTTCAATAAACTGTTGTATTCTTCCATATACAGTAAACATTCAAAGAAATGAATGCCTTTATGTCAGCTAAGAGTAGAAAAAGCAAAAGCTGTATTATATTTACTACCATGATCCTTTCTGTAGTCAATTTAATTAATTACTGAAATTTGCAATGCACTGCCACATACAGTAGTAGCGGTTTAAAAGTTCCCATCCAAGCTGAAAGCCAGCCGAATACCTGCTGGCTTCCAGCCCAGTTCCATTCCAGTTCCAGCCAGCTGCCTTCCAACTTCCAGCCGCCAGAGAGGCCCCCTCCTTCTCCTGGGAGTGTCGATGTTTTAATCAAACTCCACCCATTCCTTGTAATATAGGGTAGACCCAGAAGATGGCGCTTCTCTCACAGACTTCTCATCGCCCGTAGTCTGTCAGATTTTATCTGAATTTACACTGACCGGCAGAGGCGCCACTCAAAGCACCTCTGATGGCCAGTCACAATTCATAAAAATGCATAAAACTTAATACATAATCATCGTTTGACGTGGAATGTGAAATTGTAACATGCTTGTGCGCTGCCAATTGTTTTATTCAGAAATGAATGCTAGTAGGTTAATAAAACCTTTCAAATACTGGATCACAGCCCCTAGCTCTATTCTCAATAGGATGTATTTATCATACTGATTAATCTTTTAATATTAGCATTATTAACATAGACAAATCAGATTTGGATCAAGCAACACAGAATCTGTTTGAGGTAGCTAGGAAGGGTTATTTTATTCTCATATTATTTATTTCACCTCCATAAGAAGACAGGGCGACAGATAAAAGCCCCACGCAGGATCGGAGATAATTTCTTCCACTTCAATGTGTCTAATCGCGGGGGGGACATCCAACACTCGCTGTGCTGCGACTTCCTGCTCGCCGGGAATCCCGATTACGTCACCCCTCCAGGTGGGCTATTCCCCGACACGCTCTGATTACCATTCCAAAAGGTACTGTATGCAGCCCCCAACTTGAACATGCGCCTTCTTCAACATTCGCACTTGCTCCAGAAAATTACCATGTCTTAGACTCCTCCACCACCACTTTGACTGTGGATTGATAAGTAAATGAGCCGCAATGAGGCAGCTGAACAAGTGACCCAGTTTTGTGATTGTTGCACATTGGGTAAGAGTGGTCAAACGAGTCCAGTTTGTGTTGTCATGCTACCAGAAATTCAGTAGGCTAGTCGGTCCTAATGCAGTGAATTTCCATGTTAATGTTGCCAAATTCAATAGCATAGCAAGAGATGAAAAAAGAAACAACGATATTTCTTCAACATGTTAACCAAAATATTTACCTCTTAAAGCATAAACCAAGTATTTACAACAAGCAGTGTGCTTTTTAACGTTAACGTGTGCCATAGCCTACTGCACCGCTGTTCCTCCTTCCAAGTCTTCTTTTTTATTATATTGTTGTTTTATCATCTGAATATACTACAACAACACAGAGAAAATATATGAAAGTTTATTTTACGCTGGTATTTGCGCAGCAGAGTTTTCTGCCGCCGGATTTGTAGTCCAGGAACGGAGAACACAGCTGCTGCCAGGAAAGGTGGATTACATTTTGTTAAAGCACAGCAATCTCCGAGTAGCCTATTATAAATACCCTCTCAGTGGCAAAATAAAACACACTGGTCTGGTTTAGTCTTCACTCTGAAATGGTTCAGTCAGAGGAATATAAAGCTGTTTTAAAAATGTTGAGCAAGCTTAAAATAAACATTCATAGGCTATCTATGTGTTTTAGATTAACACAATGATAAAACAACAATAGGCTATAATAATGGAAAAGAAGCGGTGCAGCATGGCAATGATGCGTTAATGGCTCGGGTCGCGGGTTAAACATCAGTCTGGTTCGGATTTAAATGGAATAAATACATTGGTGACGAGTCAGGTTCGGGAGTCATTCTAACGGGTTAGGGCAGGTATGCGTAGCAAAACGGAACCGTGCAGGACTCTGCTCTAAGCAGTTCGGACTTGGTTGACCTGGAACCATTTGACAATAAAATCTGGAGCCATCCTGCAACGCGCTCGCTTAGGCGTCCAGTTAAACCGTGTTTATTCAACCAGTCCCTACTTCATTGCATTCATTCTTTCCTCATAGCCTACGTGCACATTTTTTTCAAGATTGTTTATGTCAGTTTTGTTTTGGAAAACGAAAAAGGAGTCTTTGCGCAGAACTTATAACATTATTCTAATCTTGCCACTTGCCTATTTTATTATTGTGTATTTTTGTAATAACATGTAAATTCACTGCATAGGAACCAACTAGTCTACTGAATTTTGTGTGACAACACTAACAGAACTGTTTTGACAATGCAACAATTACAAAACTGCGGCTCATTTACTTATCAATCCATAGTCAAAGTGGTGGTGGAGGAGCCTTGGAGATGGTAATTTTATGGAGCAAGTGCGAATGTTGAGGAATTTAGCCTTTGTTCAAGTTGTGGGCTGCATATATGCAGCCCACAACTTGGTATACCTTTCAGAATGATAATAAACAGAACAAGACACACCAAACCAGGAGCTAAGACCACGAAGTTCAGCATCATGCTTATCTATCTTTGGCGTTTTTACACCAACATTTTTATACACTGGATAATGATAATAATTATCGATTAAAGCCACGGATAAAACTGCTGTTGTTAAAACACACCCATCTCTTACAAAATCTAAAATGTAAAACAAAAAAAACAACAAACAAAAAATCTGGATCACTGTAGAAATATCTTTATTCATTGCTGATCATCTGGCCATTGAAGCGTTTTTATTTGGAATTGGGAACAAATATTTTCCACCCTGTTATATTCTGTTCCACTCTGTTATGTTCCATTCCACCCTGTTAGTAAGGTGTTTTTTAAATTTTTTTTTTTTTACTAAAAACATTGAGGACTGTGAACCTTGTTGCACCATATTAGGAAGTGAGGAACATTAAATTGATTTTGCTTTTCTGTTCCCAGGTCAAAAGGAATGTAATTATCTCTCATTTGAAATACTTGATTATGCTTTCCTTCTTGCCTTTGTGGAAACAGAAACGTGATAATCTCTCACTTGAAAGCAAGCTGGGCGTACAATAGTGTGATGACGATGAAAACTCACATGACCAATGCTCAATAAAGGGTACATGAAAATGTGAGAAATGGTCAAAAGCACAAATACCGTTTGTGGTGAGTGAAACTATACAGCACAGTCCACAAGGCTCTTTTCAAGCACACTCCTCCCCCCAAGGAGTATGCTTGAACAGCTAACGGCAGGTAATGGCTGTGTTTACAAATGTAAAGGTGCTAATTGTTGGCCATTGAATTGTTAATTTCAAACCGGGCAGCCTTTTGGTTGTACTCTGGGCATGGTAGAGGGGTAAGAAATCTCTGGGTTTTCTAGTGTTAAACACTGGAAGCGTCGCCAGCGGTCTTTTGATGACCGCCAGTCACGCTACCATGCTTATAGTGTATTAAAAACTAAACGGCTGAACCTGGTATTTTAGGACTTTTATTATATAGTTGTTGTCTATAGTTTTACCTGCTTACTTGTTTGGAAAAGTAAACACATCAATATTTACGAGCAGTTTAGCACGTCTAAACTTCCACAGAGCCGCTCAGGGAGACTCTTTCTCAGCCAAACTGTCGTATATCACGGCTATGGAGTTGTAATAAATGGCCGCCCTACTCTGCTTCTGATTGGCTGTAAGATCACAAACCCTGTGTGATGATAGGCTGCTGGTTCCTGTCATTCCTACCAGCCTTTGCGCATGTGCTTGCTTCAGACAGCGGGCAGGCGGCTGTCCCACCACTGAGACACAGCTGTATGACGTTTTATCACGTTTTATCACTAGATCGCTATGAATAAAATCCAGGGACACTTCATTTCACAGTATAAACCATTTATTTACTTATCTACTTAGGATAATAGCACTTTGAGGCCTAATTCAGAATATAGGTTGGGCTGGGTCCGGACTTTTGTGATCCCTGCTTTACACATTATCAGTATTATGTTTTTTTTACCTGCCGATATTACGTTATGATTTTGTCAATATTCAGTTACGCAGCAGCTGTATCAACCCCCACTGTGAATAACTTACGTTGCAGTCAAATGACCGCTGGCAGCGCTCCTCGGGATGTTTAGAAAGCTCTGCATTCACCACTTAGCCGACTTGAGGAGGTTGTGCTTTGCCTCATAACACCATTAGCTACACATGTCGGCTTTTTTGATACATTTATTTGACGCCATTTTCAAATCAAATCATTTTTTAAATGTTGGCAAAAATGCAACAAATGAGCGACACAGCTCATTATAAACTGTTTAGAGAGCAGCAAGATCAAATCACTGCTCCTCCCCGTGGACAAAAGAGGGATTGCAGCTGTTTTTTTACTTGGGCTGCTTGGGGGCAGAGCCTCGCTGACGACGTCATTGCGGGGGATTACATTACCCCCACAGACCTGTGAAGGATCGGCCAAGGATCAGTCAAGGACCAGTCAAGGACCAGTCAAGAACCAGTCAAGGACCCATCATGGAAACAGGGGAACTTTTAAACCGCTACTACTGTATGGATTATGGCTAAATCCTTCTGCGAATGGAAAGCCACCATAACAGTGGCGGTTTACTTTGGATGTGAATGATAGAATCGTAATTTATCGCAAATCAATGTGAAAAACTTTCTTGGAAATATCTGTCTTCTCTTTAATATGCAGAAGATGTCCGAATTTAGATGAACTGTGTTTATTCTTTAGTTTCCTAACATTCCCAAATAATAACATTTGGAAAAAAATGCATAAAAACAATATGATTTCCTTTATTTGCTGGTTATTTATCCAGTTGCACTAAACTGATATTAACAACAGGCAGCCTCTAATAATTTAAAGAGAAGGAAAATAACAGTAAAATGCACAAATTGAAAAAAAAAAAAAAAATCTGAGCTTCTGCTTATGGAGGAAGCACATCAGAGAAAACACACTCAAAAGAGTAGATGCATGGAAAGAGACTGCAAATGAGATTAATGCAAACTTTAATCTTGACATTCTTACCCTGTGGAAAAAAATAAATAAAGAAAGAAATCCTGTGATAAGTGTATCGGGAAATTGCTGCATGCAAAAATACCACTGCTGCAGATACTCAACCATAAAATTACTGTCTTCTGAATTATGCATATTGTGTTAGATGTTTTTCATGACCAGTGCTGTATTTTTCAGCAAGTGCACTTGATGCTTTGGAGCCACCACCTGAACAATCAAATTTTACAAGTCCACAACATGGTCTTGGTAAATAATGTTAGAGAGAGAGACAGAGCAAGAGTAAAACAGACTAGTTTATTGTATGTATCACAGACAAAGTTGTCAGCGTACAGAATGAAGTATTCTGTGTTTCTCTTCTTCTATAAAGTAACAGGAAAACAAACAAATAGAAAATGATGTAGCCCCCTATAGTAGGTGGCAATGGCAGTTGTATAAATGATCCTATTTTAAAGTCTAACAACAATATGTTTCTGCATTAATTGGAAAAGTAACCCTAACTTTACCTCCTCTCTAGTTTCTTTTATGATGACACTTTATTAGTCTCATTTTGTGCTTATTGTGCTGAAAAAAAGCTGTATTGCGCTGATGTTTCTGGCTTAAAGTGCTCCTGAATCATGCATACAGACACATTGTGTTTATCACTATACCTATTTCATGTCATAGAAGTGAATGGCATGAAGACAAGTAATAATGGTGAATCATATAACCTTTAATGCTTTTGAAATCACATTGAAATCATAGAACCACACTGAGTTCTTCCCACCAATCATCTCAGATCAGGCTACATCCCAGCTACTTCACTGAGGTCAGACTTCAGCATAGAAAACTGTTAATTCTGATTTGTATTGTCATTTTAGAAAAAAAGTATACAAGTTTTAAAGTCTTGTAATATCCTCCAATATTATAATAACACAATTTTCTATGGGTGAAAACGTTAATTTCCAAATAGTTCAATGAGTGCCTGGGTTTAGTTTATTTTTATTTTATTTAGCTAAATTTAAAATTGTCATTTAAAAATGTAATTTATTTTATTACTTTTAATTTTATGTGCACATTGTAGCAACTTTGTTGTTTTTAAAGTGTGTAATAAATAAAGTTGCAGTTGCAGATAAAGGGTTATATATGATCTATATGAAAATTAGTTTATACTTAATGAAAGGTTCTTACTTTGGTCTTATTATATAATAGTACTACTATATATTTAACTTAAAAAAAAGTAAGGAAATTTGTATTTGGTCGATCTTTTCTCCCCTTTCATAACACCAGTTGGTGTTGTATTATTGTAGGGAAACCTGATTAGTCACGGTAACAACAAGGTAAAACTTAATAGTTTAAGGTCTGGACTCACAGCAGGTCATTCCATCTTTTCCACTTTCACATTCTGGAAGTACTTTGTGATGAACTTGACTCTGTGGGGGACAGCATTGTCATCCTGAAGGATGAAGTTAGGTTCCAGATTCTGGATATATGGGACCACCACTGACTCCAGAATCTCAATCTGATATGTTTCCCTTTCAGTTAGGTGCCAGTCAGTCATAAACCTGGAACTGTGACATGCCTGGCAGCACTTGAATCACAAAACAAGAGTGAATACCTAATAGAAGAATAGTGCAGGGGATTTTGGTTATTTTTTTTCTGGGTACTACAAATTTTTTAGCTGCATTGCACAGTTCAAAAAGGCACTAACCAAGTGGTTCCCAAACTTTTCTGTGGTACACCCTTTTCATCAACAATGATGTCAAGACCCCCCCCCCCCCCCCGCCCATCCCTGATCGCACTAACACATAAACCACAATGCTTACAAAGAAATGGATGAAGAAATGTGCCACAAAATAGTCTTTAGTTTATTGGTTGCTATTTCGTTAACTATGGTTTAAACCATGTCAATGGCAGAAGGCATCATCAGTTTCTCTGCTATAGTGTGAAGCATTTTAAACCAGGAAACTCTGCAAACTACTTCATGTGAGTTGAGCTTTCGATGAGACAGATGCTATGTATTCACTCTGTATATACGGCAGTAGAGTAGTTTATTTCTAAAGTAATAAACAGGCTTTTTGTGTTCAGGACGACAAGTCCCCAGGTAGCATTGTAACTTGTTTAGCTTCATACTGTCAGATGCTAATATTTTGCGACATACAACAGTCTCGCTTCATTTCCCACCATTGACCATTACCTGCTCAAGCCTAGGGCATTATATGCCTCATTTGTAAGTTTTATTTAGCCTGGTTGCACCCCAAAGAGGCACGCCCCCCACAGTTTGGAAACCACTGCGCTAACCTTACATATGAGTTATAACATGTTTTAAAGGTGACATCTCAGCTTTGTTAGTGATGTGTAATAGAGCACAATTTGGAATAATTTAAGGGGTGACATAATCAACCAAACACTAATTCACTTATGTTTTGTATTGCGTTTTTATAATATTTTGCTTGGTGTTCCATTGTTCTCAGTGCTGCAGTTACCTTAAAAAATCTATAATTTATTCTCTCACACCACTGTCAGTTTATGTTTTAAAAACAAGTCTTAGCAGCAGAAAGAGATTTATGGCACTTCTTAAGCACTTCTGTGTTTTCTGACTTTATTTTGCAGTTGAGTCTATTTTTATGTTGCAGCATTCTGTTGTTTTATTTGAAAGTTATTTTTTGTCTTGTCTTTTCCTGCCTCCTTTTACTGTTCTTTGTTGCTGTGTACCATTTCTTTCAAATATTGTTTGATTAGGTTGAAAAAAAACTTGGTTTTGATAAAAGATTAAGGTTTGTGTTCAATTTGACAATTTCCACGATGCTAGGAAGACAAGTTCTGTTTTATCAACAGATCTAAAAAAACAAACAAACAAACAAAAACAAGCTATAAATGAATAAAAACCTGTTTTACTTTTAAAACCATTTTTGTGCTCTGAATCAATGTAGCTAATGCAGACTGAATTATTGTGAAATAACAGTATTAAAAATAAATAAATTAGTAATTTGGCCAGTTGTCGATAACTATTCTTAGTAACTAAATAACTAATTTATTTATTTTATTCCCAGGGAAACGATGTTGCGAAGTTAGGCGTTTGATTGGATGATGTCATCATATTTTATCATCTCCTATTTTCTGAGTAGATACATTTTAGCCTCAAAGCTCCAGACCGTTCTCATGGATTTCATCTATCAACACTAACTCCTTGTGGAGATCTCCAATAAACTTGTGACTTGCTGAGCCGAGGTCACATTTTGGAGGCTTGTTCTTTCAGTTATATTTCTGTTGTTCTTTTTTTAGTTTTTCAAAGTTGTTTTGTAATGCCTCACATTGCTCTGCATTTGTTCAGCTCTATTGCTTGTCCATTTTGTATTTCAGCAAGGTTAAACAACAGTGCTGGCGAACAGAAGCACACCATGTATCTTTTTATTTTTGTTGAGGGGGTGAAAGCAGGGAAAAAGCCTTCTTCCACTATTCCTCAGAGGAAAGAGGATGTTTTTAGAGTATCAAAGGAGCACATCATTTCCACACTACAAACTATAACATGTTCAGATGGAGCTGAGGTCGGAAGATACTTCATCTGGTACCGGATAGAGGAGGCAGCCCTGACTCACAGTGAATGTTTCACAGACGTTTTCCAGGAAATCCTTTTGACTGTTCTTTGGACTCAATAGGAGGCCTAATCAGCAGAAGGCCACATGGGTTCTCCTGAGTCATGGCATCCTTCCTGCTAACCTTTCTTTTGGTCCATCTCTCTGAATCTCCATCTCCGACTTGCTGTCTCTCTTGTTGTGTGTTGGTCTTTGATCTCTAAAGGTCCTTGAGAATGAGGAGCCAGCAACAACAGCAGGCAGGGATTCTCTGTGGGCCTGTTTGGACTCCAGCCCATCATGCCCTTTCCTATCTGATGGACAGCTCCAGGCATGGCTGTGCCTCTACACCCTGGCTACATTAGGCCTTCATCTGATTAAACCTTCTCATTGTCAAAGGCAGAGAACAAGAACTAGGGCTCTCATTGACCTTGTTTGTTAGCAGAAGGGACTATTCTAAAATGCAAGCATTTTCTTACATTTATCCATGGTAATGTCCATGATAAGTACTTTTTTACTCAAGTAAAATGGTGGTTAAGCTGATGCCTTTTGTAGGTTTTAGTAGAATCCTAGTTTTTAATGTCATCTCACACTTTCTAATATTTATTTTTAGCTCTACAGCTGCATATGTTAGATATCTCTAAATGTACAGAAAATAAACTTTGGAGTTACAGACTACTGTGACTGTTGATGCACAGTTGACTGTTTAAAATCAGGTTATTTCACCTGAAAGTAGTGACAAACTTGGAGCTTGCATTACATTAGCATCCGGTCTCAAATCTTATATAAGAATCTGAGTCAAGTCTTAATATCTTGTACTTTTTGTGCAGATAATTTATTTTTATTTTTGAATGGTATAAAAACATGAAAAATACAACATCAACAATCTTAAAAAGCCTGCATTTCAACACTATATATGTCTCCACCTGCAGACTTGCAAACACATAATTCTTTTTTTTTAGATCTTGGAAATATAAGGGTATGTCTTTTTTAATGGTATAGTTGAAATATATCTTACTTTGTAACATTACTCCGGCATAGGTCACCCTGACCTTTTGGTTAATATATTTGTTTTTCAGAGGCTCAGTGACTCACAGTATCAAAGGTTAGTCCTCCTAAGTTCATTGTTTTTCCTTATCAAAGCTGTCCATTCAAGCAGCTTGTAGGAACTTGGTCCAGAAGGATTCAAATGTCCTTTCGGTTGGAAGTCCTTGAGCCCTTTGTTCATCCGGCAGCATGTGAAGTTGCTTTTCTCTTTGAGATGTTTTCACATCAATATCACTGCCTGAATTTAAAAAGTAAAGCTGCAAGGGCATAATAAAAACATTTATTTATTTTTTTATTTTAGCACTGATAAAGTTGCAGAATAAGGAGGCTCTCAGTGGGTTTGTTTTGCAATACTTGAGTTAGAGAATTTGCCCTGTGTTTTTCTAATAATTTCCACTTTTAGAAGTCATACAATAAATAGGATAGGGGGGTGATCTTACTCTGACTTGCCTTTATCTCCTAAATTTCTAAATGTGTGCTTCTTTATAGTTAAAAAAAAGAAAATTCAGATGAAACGTGTCTTTAATCATAACTGAGAAAAAGTTTTTGCAGTGAAAAATGAATTATAACTAAACTTTGAAGAAAGTGGATTTTGAAATGATGAGTGACAGCAGACTGAGGTGTTTATTTTATTACACAGCTCTCCCCTTTGATTATATCCTGTACTAGTGCATTTTTCTATCTTCCGCTAGTGATCTGTGCAGCTTATTTGAAAACTGTCTCTGCCAGGCAGAGTTGATGGAGTCGCTGCAGGGGAGATGATTGCGAGCTACTCTGTACCAAAGTTCTACATAGTACAACATCGCAGGACAGGGGTTTTGCTGCTGTTGCTATAAAGAGCTGAGGAGCAACAACACGTACATAAACCTTCATAGTGAAGTGAAAAGGTTATTTTTATTTATTTATTTTTTTCAAATAGTGATATTTTTGCATTAAATATTTCCAGTTTTGTACTTCCAAGATATTCAGCTTGCTTAATCCCTTGTATGTCAGTGCTTGTAAAGCACTGAACCTGAAACTTATTGGAATGAATGTACATTACTGATAGCCAATGTGTCTAACACAGCACTCTGACTGCCATGTTTTAAGTACTTTTTCTGACCAGTGGTCACAGAGTGAGGCCACTTTCCCTTTCTGTCCTTTTCTTTTAATGCTGTGGTGTTTTTCTTTGGCATTACTCAATGTCTTGCCTCAATTTTAGATGTTTTACTGATGAGAATGTTCAGAGTTTTATCTCGTTATTAGATTACTGTTTACATGCCAGTTATATCGTGAAAGGTTGACATGTTGAGCATCGCTAGAGTCAATAGTAACCTGCCCTCCTCCCTTTCTTCCGCTCCTCTAGCTTGTCCTTTAGCAGAACCTTGAAGCCCCATTGAAATTCTGCACTGGCTTTTGAAATCTCTGTTGATGAGGCAATGTGGACCCACAGTGGCTCTGCTGTTCTCCTACTGCAGGGTATTTTTCAAAGTCATGTTTATATACTATAAGTAGAAAGGAGTGAAAGTGCTTTGATGGTATCTAACAATGAAAATGCTTAGAAATCTCCCTTGGACCTGAGGCATCAATGCTTCAGCTGGGCTGTGTTTTCTCTATGACGTAGACTTTCTCAATAGGGCATACATGCTTCAATTTTTTCCCCCCTGCATTTCATCCAGTGTTTTTTTTTTCTTTTTGGTTGTGTTATATGTAAGCAATGGTGTGTGACACAATGAAATAAAAATACTAATTTTAAATGTACAGTGCTACAGCAGACACAGATTTGTTTGTGCAGTCTTGTATAGAGAAAGTATATTTCAGTATGGTTCAGGTTCAGAGGAAGTTGGATGAGGAGATAGCTGCACATTTGTAGCACAATATGGTTCCTGTTTACTTTGTGAAAGACTTTACTTTTATGGTTGATTGAGAAATGATTGATGTTTTCTTTTTCTATGCTGATTTCTCTAAAACTTTATACAGATCTCAAGCCTGAGAAAAACATCTTCAAATGGAGATTCAATTGTGTTATGAGTCTTAACTTTGCTGCTTTAAAATAGTCTGAGAGATTATTGCACTTTACTTTAAAGTTAGTCGCAAACGTCTTTATTAAATGTGGCTTTGTCAGACATTATTCTTTTTTCATATTGTCTTATGTGATATGTACAATAGAGCAGACAACTCTTTTTAAAACATTTCTTAATTGAAAATAGTTTTATGTTATTTATGAGGATAAAGGATGTTTCATTGTGAACACAGCACAAATCACTCCTGTTGCATTTAAGAGGAGCACTGTATTGAGTTTCCAAGTGTCATGTGTTATAGAAGAATTGACCATAAGAGGACGAGATATGTTCCAGTAAGACTTATTGCAGTATTTGTAGATGTGTGTGTGTGTGTGTGTTCAGCAGTGTCTCTATTGCCATTCATGTAGTGTTGGGGTTAGGTCAATATTATATTAGCACTGCCATTGCATTTTCCACAGCCCTATGAATAATGTAAAAGTTAGATATCCCTTCATACAAATACATCCCATTATCGCCCTGTATCCATGGTAGACGTAAGCCAGTTCATAGTTTCTTCCCACAGATTTGATTAACCTTATAGTATGAAATCACCAAATGGAAGCTTAAAGTTGTTGCCACAGGAGATAGACCATTTCAATGGAGGAAGAGACCTTATTGTGACCTTGTTGAAGACAATCAATGGCCTTTATCTTCCTCAATGCATAATAAATCCTACAGAGGGGTTTTTGCACACATCCCCATAATGTATTGACCAGCCCCACCAACATTTATCAATTGGACTTCCTGGCTAAATAATTTAGCTTTTAAGCTTAGACTGTACTCAGTCAGTGGCATCCTGAACAAGTTTCGTCTGCCAAGTCAGATTGATGTGTTGCACATAGAGTAAAGAAAATGCTAGGATGGAACTTCATTTGTTCTCTAAAGGAGATAAACTAGAGGGGAGCTTTTAATATATTTTTGGTACACTGAACATTTCGAAAAGGTCAAATTGCAAGGTCATGTTTGCGGTTTGAATCTTTCTTACAGACACTGCAGCTAAGAAAACACCTGCACATTTGTGGGCTGCAAAAGACAATCAAACCTTTGTTTTGTCACATTCGATTGGCCTTTTTCTCAGCCAAACTTCATTCTTTAAGAAGGAAATAAAAAATCTGCTTGAAGGCAAGGATTCCATCGTATAAGGTTTTATGTTTTGTGCTAAGCTGGCTTTCTAAACTGTACAGTAGTTTATATCCTGCACAGCTTTTAATTGTTGTATCAGCGCTCCAGGTCATAGCTTCCTGAATCAACACAACTGCCTAAACTACCATTACTGGCAGAGCTGGTGTCATTTACTAAAGCAAACTAGGGATTTTTCCTTAGACTAAAGCAGGAATAGCACAAAAAAAAATCTTGCTTTAGTCCTCAGATAATTTGAATAATATAACAGCTGTCTTATATTCTCCTTGACTGTCTGACAGTTTTTAGAAATATTGAATTTGTTTTGATGACTTGAATAAAAGCAAAAGCCGGCGCTGCAGTCATTCATTTGTCAAACCTCTCTTAACATAAATAGGTGAATACATTAAACATTCACTTCAAAAAGTCTAGAAAACCATCAAGTTCTTAGACAATAATAAATCAAATCTTTGACAAAAAGGTTTTAAAGAACAAAAGCAAGTTTATAGTTGCTACTTCCATTTCTTACTGTATTATTTCTGTTCTTCTTTTCTGTATTTTCTCAGACTTGTTTGTTTCCAGCTCATCGTCCTCGACTTGTATATTTGCTCTCTGTACTAATAAGAAATTGATGTTACAGACAACTTTTAGTAAAGCAGCACCATTGCTGTACTCAGCACGAATACTAAACAAGAAGAAGGGACGTGCTGAACCTTGATCCAAAATCTCCCTTTAACCAAATCACATTCTCCAAGATGAAAGGGGAAATTGTTCTGATAGGCTGATCAAAGCGGTGTATTGCTGCCCTATGAAGGAACACCTGGAAAGCTAATGGAGAATTCTGTTGGAGCAGTGAGGACAGTGAGCAATACATAATGCATTTGTACATAATGTTTATGTAAACATGTGCTTGGGGGTGTTCTAATTTATTTATTTGATTTATTGATTTATTTGTTGGTGTGGCTGACAATTTGTTGATCTTGTTGGGCAAAAGTAGGGATTTAAAACCTGTTTTTTTGTGTCCTTGGCTTTGTGAACCGGTGCTTGTTAGAATAAACATTCTGCAGCGGGATTGATGTGGCTGTATAAGGCTCATTACTTACAGTCTATGTTGCTCATAAATCTCAAGTTTACCTCCTGACTTAAATTTTTTTCTTCCTTTTTGTTTTAATTGCTTGTTTATTAAAGAGAAAAAAAATAAAAACAAATGTGTTTATCTACTTTTGTGTCTCCCTCAGATTTCTAGATAAGTAGGTTCAAATATGTAGCTCTGGATAAATGACAGTAAAACATAATTTTTCTTTGAAGAAAAGTATTCAAGTAGTCACTATTTACTTTGAGATGTAAGTATCAAGCCTTGAATCATTAAGTCAATCTTACAACATAACAATTGAAATGTTCTCTGTAACCCACAATAAAACATAATCTTTTTATGTCATTGAAAGATTAGGTTCATTTGTGGAACTGTTGCCTTATGCATTAACAGATCACAAATATAAGTTTAATAAATGTAATAGTTACTACATGTTGGGAAACAGTCCTTTTTTCTTTTGCAGACATCTCTGCAATTTTGTGATTTAAACTGGAATTGAGATCTTAATACACCAGCTCATAAATGTTTCTCAAGATTGCATCACTATTCATAAGCCAGTAATTACAGGCACGCTGATGGAAGATAACTGATTATAGCAAAAATCTAATATTTGCATTAGATGAAGTGAAAAACAACATAAAAACACAAAGACATTTTCAGACAGATTCTCTTGCTGGTGTGCAATAAGGCGTCAAAAAAGAAGTGTAGATTGTCACTGATAGAATGAACAGAATTGGGTTCCTTCAAGCGGCCCCCCCTAAACCTGTTAGCACTACATGCTATCTTCTGCCAGTGTGCTGACGTGATGGCTTTTCCAGTGAGTGAGCAGGCCTGCCAATAGTGTCTGGGCTGGAATGAGCTCATGGTGTTGAAAGGATGCGAGAGCGAGGCTCGGTGCTGCTCTATAAATACCCTTTTCACGCTAATATCAAATCAAAACTGCACACTATAATGTTGGTGTAGGTGTTGGTGGGTATTTTTTCCACACACGTCTTCAGATCCAGGGGGTCTAGAAAGGTCACTTCTACGCTCAATAGCACATTCACATGAGTAGGTTTGTGCATTGATGTTTATTGTAATGACTATCGCAGACAAAAGTATCATTAGAATTAATTATCCATGAGGTTATGGGATAAGGCTGTGAAACTGATGCAATCAACCGCTGTTGCATTTATGTCACTCCATATGGCTGTGTGGGCGTAAGATTAATGACAGATTTTGACATTAACAAAATATTATAAACATATATTACTTGCCACTCACTTCTGCTGATGCTGTCTTGCTTGTTTATTACAGTTAAACAGTAAGTCCTGCACCTTTTTTTTGTATGTCCATACCATCTAGAATGATTTTTTATTAATATTTTATAACTAGTTATATCTTTTTAGGATATAATAATGATCTGCTTAATGTTTAGCTTTGTTTACCCATAAGAGCAACTTTTTTAGGTTTTTAAAATTTTTTGGATTGCAGTGAGTAACAGTGATGGGATCCAATGACCATTTGAATAAGGTCAAGGAATCAAATGAAAAGTGGACAGCATTACATAACTGTTGCATTACATATCAACCTAACCTTCCTCTAGCAGAATAACATTTATATCTGTTCCTAACATGGATACATGTTTTGTCACTAAGGGCTTTGTGACTTAATGTTACCTGCATTTGTGTTTAGTGGGAGGATAGTTTCTATCCTACTGTTAATTATCGCCAATTAGTTCAGTTAGTAACATTGTTCCATACTGAGGAAATGGCGTCCCTCGATGCACCGCTGTTGGGGAACCCCTGATTTAAAAGGCAAACACAGCGGCCCAAGCCACTGCCAGATCTGCCGGTGTAGATGATGATGAGGTTTCCAGGGAACTGATGATAATCCTGACACGACATCCTCCTGAGTCAGTGAGCCATACAGTATAGATATGGATGTGTCGCTGGCAGATTGGGAGGTAGATTTCCCATCTACACCTCCTGTGGTGGTGGGTGCCTCTGGGGAGCTGCTATGTAAATAATGAATGCCTGTGGGTGTGAAACATGCACAGATAACCTTCAAGACAGCCGTGGATCAGCGCCTTCACATTAGCTGATAGGATTAAGGTTAAAATCTACAGAAACCTCTTCATAAGAAACACAAATCTTTCCCCAGTGAATGACAGGTTACATCGGTATGTTGTGTTCAGTGATAAGGACAGGTAGAGGTAATCACGGGGGCCTGGTAATGGTTCAGGAATCTGCTGATGAAAATGACAGAGCTACACATTTGTACCTTAGCAGTCGGACTACAATTTAAATCATCTTACAGAGCTCAAGTCAGACTCGTTTAACAAAATGTAAAAGTCATGAGCTGATGGTCGATAACTCAGAAAATAATGAGTGAATTGTACATTTAGATGACTGGGAGCAAGCCCTAAAAGGACACAGGGTACAATGCCATACTCATATTACCAGTTAGTGGTCTCAGTGTTTGAATATGGGAAACACAAATCTCAGAGATCCTTTTGTCTCTGTGTTTTCTTAATAGACAAACTCAGTGAGCATATTTTGTTGTCAGTATGAGAGGAAAATACTAAAGGAACAAGACTAGTTCCCTCTGTTGTCCCATCTGTCTGCAGAGGACATTGTGCACCCAACAGAGTCCCCCTACTTTAGTTTCTCTTTCTCACAAGTCAGCTCTAGCTGTGCAACCAAAGATGTCCCACAATTATCTCATCTCTGCCACGATGGGTGCTGTGCTTCCCAATCGCTTCAGCTATGGCGACATCACAGAGTTGGAGGCTTGAAGAAACAAGGCTAGTGTGTGACTGTATGGATACACCTCAGATAATAAAACCCACCATGGACAATCTCAATAGGACATGTTGTTTAGTTCTGACAAACTTAGAAGTTGCTATCTGGGAATTTTGGATGTAAAAAAAAGCATCCTTGCTTCCTATTATTTGATTGAGTAAGGGAATTGCACTTTGCTGTAATAACTTATTTAAATAGACTATTGAACATAAACAGCTGTAACACAGTGACCTGTATTTATCAAATATATAGGTTCTCACTTATTTCATGAAGTGTTTCTTTCTGTTTGTCTGCACCATCTTTCTGACATCATCTTTATTTCACCACCAGCAGAACTATACATTTAACAACACAGCACATTGCATCGCATGTTGAGCTGGCATTGCCTGAAGGTCAGGGTCTGATGATGCCCATCTGTCTTTGCTTCTTTCTCCCTCCAGTTTAGTGTTTGTGGTCTGAGTTGGAACGGGGAAATAGAGGGTGAATGGAAGAGAGACTGCTGAAGTGATGAGGGGTTTGGGCGTCTTTTCTAAGCTGAGCTCCAGGCTGGTCCTGAAGGACGGTTAAACCCAAAGTCCAAACCAAGCTTAGAGAGAAGGGTGGAATTTAATCCCTCATCCTCAGGCAGGTGTAGCACAAAGGCTAAACATATACATAGGAAGTCCGTCCAGGGGAGAGAGAGTTGGGATAATTGAAGTCTGCTAAGAAATGAGCATTTGCACCCTTAGGGTGAGTCAGCTCTGCATTGTGGTATTACTTCTAATGTTATCAAGGTATGCGAAATGGCGGTTTCATTCCCAACCTTTTTAACATTGTTTATTGCTACCCAGTTTGGGAATTTAAGAGAGCATTGAGCAGGGAGTTTATGCAGCAGTAATTAGTGAACGATGTTTCCTCCATATTTACATCTTTGTAAATGTGGAGGTGAAGGGAATATCAATGCTTTCTGACAGTAGCACCTGTTTTTAGCCATTAGTAACAGTTAAATTGTATTTGAATATTTGCCAAGTGAAAAGTTCCCATGCTACCATGTCTGTAGATAACATTGGAACCCTTCAATGACCTAGAGAGAGGGAGGATGGGTGATCATTTTCTGTTCCACTTGCCTTAATCATTCATGACACCGCCCGTTGTCTCTACAAGGTGTCTTTGTCTTTGACTGTCCTGATTCCCCTCAGCAGCAAAACAGCCAAAGTAAAATTGAATCCAGAAAGGAGGATTTTAAACGGAAAGATAAGGGGGCAGATATGCCTTAATCATCATTTGCTCTTGATTAGAAAATCAATGGCCTTTGATGCCAGAGTGCATGTCTGCCTTTGGAGTTAAGAGTGTGACAATGACAATGTGGACTGGAAAATTGGCCTTTTAAACAGCTACTATCTCTTTGTTGTTTGGAGCCCCATTCTTTAATGCAGTGAAAAGTCTCCTTCTATCACATAATGTCTGCCTGTCAAAGAAATTACTTTTTTCTCTTGCTCCTGTGTGAAACTTTGTTAGAGAAATCCTCCGAAGCTTAGAAAGCAGATGGAATTTCTTAGTTTGAAGAGCTGACTTCCACAGTATTTCCTTGATTTATGTAACAGATGAGAAATAAAGTTGTCACTCAATTCGGTGTGGCAGTTTTGAGATATGCCAAAAAGAGGAAATCTTTGATGCCTTCCCAGGTTTACCTGTCAGAAAGGTTTAAAGGTAGTGTGTCCCAAGTTATGGTGAAGCTAGACTGCTGCAGTCAAAAAAAAAAAAAAAAAAAAAATTCACCTATGAGCTTTTTTTACTCGGTGCTGACATAAATAAGAAATGCACAGTACCCGAAGAGTTAACTTACTACAGCTGTGTTTTCCAATACAGCTTCTGGCACGCATAGTAGTAATGTTTTGCGTATTTACCTGTATAGAATCTTTGAAAATAAAATGTTCTACCTCAAAAAAAGCTGAAAAAGACATTGAGCAAACACTCTACCGTATGAATATAATATAATCTATACCATACCTTAGCCTACAGAGTTACACATAAATATTTCATGCTGACTTTAACTATAACAGAATACTTGAGGCCCTGCTTTCCCTCCTTTTATTAACATGCTGTGGATGATTTTTTCAAAAATTCGGCTTAACAGGCACCTTCCCTTCACTCTCCTGTCCTCTCTAGTCTTTGCCTTTGTGCCATGCTGTTGTACTTGCTGTGTTTTAACCAGCTCTGCATATCGATCCTGCTTTATCACCAGCCGCTCCCCTTGCAATAAGCCTGCAGGAATATGGATGAGGTGTGGTTGGCAGGGGATGCACTGCTGATTAATCTGCCAGCGTGAGGATATGATGAAAATTCACATTTATATGTCTACATGAACACTCTGATCTCTGTGTGGAGAACATCAGTGGTGGTAAAAGAGCAACATTCTGTCATGTAGTAATAAAGGAGAGGCTTGGGTTATTTGTGGATATCCACAAATACTAGATGCATTCACTAGCGGTTTGCCCTTGCCTATCATGCACACTGTGCACTAGTGTACACAGTATATCGATCACTGTTTAAATAAAGAAATGGCAGCTTCTAATCAGTGCAAAAGTATTAGCTGTTGCTATCTGTAAATTGAAATGTCAGTACTCTGGCCCGGATCTGTTCCTTCAAAATCCACAGTAATCTTGGGAAGTTATGTTGGTGGAATTTGATATGGGATAACAGTGTACCAAAGAGGAGAAATAAACCCTTTGTTATTTTTTCAGCATAATTTTGTTTAGATAACACATGGGAGCCTTACCTCTGAGACTTTGAATAAATCATATTATAATTTATATAAATATTAATAGCAAAATTATAGTTAGAACACAGAAGTAATAAAATTACTTTACTCTCCTTCACCTCGCATTTTTATTTAAACCCCAAAGGATTTTGCATGATTGTTTCAAATTTTTCATGCAAAGAAATTGCTTAAAAATAATGCAGCACAGTGGGGTTGATCAGCTTTTCCAGTGGTATCTTATTCAGATAATGTTTTTATTTTATGACATAGCTTTGTTTCTCTAAAGAGATATTTTGTTGTACAGGCTTTTATTAATTTCCCATGTCACAGTTACAGCCTACATGTCCTATAATAAAAATTAGTACTTCTAGGATATTTACATAAAGAGGTAAGCATAAGAGCAATAGCTTACAGCTGCAGAATCCTGGATTAGTGTCTCACAATTAGCAGTGCTTGCAGGTTCACTCTAACTGTGTAAAAGTTTAAGGCACTGAAATGAGTTCTCAAAGGGATTGCCATGACAGGCAAGTAATTTGAAGATTTCTCCTTGGACTTGGTTATTTAATCAAATTTTAATATTTTATCTACCAAATACCTTCATTGATTAGTTGCAGCTTAGTTCACAAACCCTATCTCAACTGTAATTTCGATTAATTCTCTTGGACAAACTAAATACAAAAATTTCTCAAACTAAATACCAACACACCAGTATCACAAAAAGACCCACAGAAGACATACAAAGCTGATATTTGCCTGAGCTGTGAGGGAAAATGCTTTAGTCGTTCTGCCCTTGACTTGTCTCAGTCAGTTTTCCACTGTATAAAAGCATCATTTAAAAAGAATTACGTAGTCATAACAACCATCTTAGGTACAATGTTATGTGTCGTCCGCAGTAGTTGAAAGTGAAATAGAGGCTTAATCTTCATGGGGAATAGCTGCATCAATCAAACAGCAGTGATATGTCTTACATTTTCACCTGTAATAGGACTGTTTCCTCATGTGCTTTCCTGATCAGATTAGTGATTTAATACTGAAGCACAGTGGATCTCCTCAGCCAGATGCTTCTACAGTAATTACCAGACCTATATGGTGTATAATCTGAAATATTATTTGTCATATCTTTCTCCTCTTCTGAGTGAAAACAGTACTCCACTCTATTTAAGAACATATTTCAAGTGATTCTAACTTTGGTAATTTCCTTCTTCAATAAAATTAGCTGTTTATAGTAAAAAAAAAACACACCAACATGCTACCACACTGTGTAAGTATAACAATAAATAAATTAATAAAAAGCTACATTTTTATTTTAAGTAGTTTAGGCAACCGTACCTATCTGGTTTGTGTTTCTCTGGAAATACCACATGGCCCTCTACTCTGATCCATGCAGCATGCTGTGCTCACAGCATGGCTGTGGGATCCATTGAGGCAGCCCTGCTGTGTGGAAGTAATGATTGCAGGTGTGTATAGAAACCACTTGTTGGCTTGACAAGATGCAAGTTGCAGACAAACAAACGTTCTGTTTTCTTATTCTGAAAGATGAGTCTGTCGACCCCCCAGAGTGTGATTCATCAAATACCACCTGCAATGATTATTATTATTATTATTGTTTGTGTTTTTTTTTTTATCACTGGTCCATTCCTGTTATAATATTCAGTCACTGCTTGATAACCATATGTAAATACTGCTCATATAGCCTGTGCCAGTGTTTGCAGTTGTCGTGGTCAACATGATTTTGGTACCCTATTTTCATTCTGGCTTCTTTTATATATATGAAAGAAGCATATTTACATTATTACATGTGTCTTGTATCTGAAATTGATTAACTAAAACAGGAAGTGCATGTAGTATATTAACATCTTGTCATTACCTGTTCAAAGAATATTGTATGAAAATTCGTGCATTTGCTACAAATTTCCTGCAACACAAAAGGTCATTGCCGGTGCACAGCTTGCACATTTGTTCATCCTGTCTATCGTTTAAGTCAGAAAAATTTACAGCAAACTATGGGTAGTATGCATTCACTTAATAAAGTTAATGATAAAAAAGTAAAAATTTCTTGGTAAACTTTTAAAGTTTTGCTCTAATAACGTCATTTTGTGTGTGCATTTGTGTCAATACATGGCTAAAATCCATCCACCCATCCATTTTCTTCCACTTATATGGGGTTGAGTTGAGGGGGTGGCAGCAAAAAAACAGGAAAGCCCAGGCTTTCCATTTCCCTAGCCACTTCTTCCAGCTTGTCTGGAGGTGTCCCAAGGCGTTCCCACGTTGGCCGATAAACGTAGTCCCTCCAAAGTGTCCTCCAGACTTTCCTTCCAGTGGGATTTGTCTGAAACACCTCATCAAGAAGGTGTCCAGGAGGCATTCTGACCAGATCGTGTCATCTTGCCCTATAATAAAGTACATTATGCAAGCTTTACAGTCATAATCAGCGGGACATATTATGCCACTTTTGGGATTTACATGAAAGTCTCCCTGCTCCCTGTTTCTTTTTTTTCTTTCTCCTCTTGGCTGCTGTTGGTGTCAGTCGTAGCCTTGCGAGCGCTGTCATTTACGGAATGTTATTAAACTGACAAATTTATTTATCTCACCGTAGATCATTTAGTTACTGAGTTATTGACAGTTCGGCTGTACAGTATGTTTGAAATGTGAAGTAATCGTTTGTTTTTATGACTAAATTTACAACTGAAAAAGTGGAAGAACTACCAGCCTACATCCACTTTATTTAATAAAAGACTGAATGTTTCAAATAAACCATCATATATATATTTTATCAATATATAAATCTAGAAGTAGTGTAGTCTGGCTTTATTAGGTATTTGATTTATGTAACAGATATATTGTTTTGTAACCATATTTTTCAAGTTTTGAAAACTAGAAAAACTACAATCATGGGGCTGATTTGTTTTCAGCTGCATGGCGCTGCTATGAGGAATTGTAGTTTTTACATAAAAAGAGCATTTTGCATTGAATTCAAAGTTGCAAATATTGAATTAACAACACCACTACACTAAAAAAATGAAACGAAAAAGTTTTATTAAAATTAAACTAAAACATAAAAACTATTTTCAGAAGGTGATATGTAGTTTTTAAACTTGACGGTAAACATTTTCAGTTTTTGCTTGTGCACAAGCAGTTAAATAATGCACGGCTGGGCTTTAATGTAATCCAAAAATTCTGGATTAATAAATGTAAGTAAAGCCGGAAGGAAGTAAAGGAAAAAACAGATATTCCTGAAATGTATATTCCTGAAATATATGTGAAAATAGACATAGAAAAAGCCTATAAAACTATGACGGTAATCTGAAATGTAATGCTGCCCATTGACGAATTGATGAAAAAAAAAAAAGTTTAGCTTTTTTTTAAAAAAAAAAAAAAAAAAAATCTAATTTGGTTAAGATTCATTGGGAATGAGAAGCAGCCTTTTCATTGTTAATTTGCTCATAGTCACAGTTTGAGGATTTGAGGTTTGCCAGTGGACGGGTTGCCCATCTTACGGAACCAGGAGTCTTCCTGGATCAATTCTGATCAGCAATATGGATAAATGATAATGACCCACTGTCTTGCATGAATGGGCTGATATCAACTGTTAATGTCGATTCAGTCGAGTGAAAACATCTGAATCAGGAGCCCATTCAATGCGAACGCGTCTTTGGCTGTTCAGCATCCTCCTATACGTTTTGTTATTACCGATATTAGCAGTGAATTGATAAAAGGAGAATAAAATGATCTTTCAGTCATCTAAATGAAACTATCCAAGAGCCATTGGTGAGGATTTATTCAAAATGATCCAATGAAATAAAAACAACAAATAAAAACAACAAAACAAAAACAAAAGAAAAAAAAAAATTAACACCACACAAAATGTTAAGTTATTAGAGAGCAAAACTTTCATGGTGTGCCATATGTAAATCAGTGAAATTATGATAAAGATATTAAACATTCTTTGTATATTTTATGCCTTTTTTGTTGTTGTTTCGGAGCCAGAAAAGTCGTACTGACAACACGACGAGTGCCACCACCATTGCCCAGATTGGCTCAGGATTTCATAGGATATGTGCAAATATCTGTGCATTATTTTTCATTTTTACCTAATCTTAGTTAAGATGAAATTGTCTGCATTAAAGTCATCATATTGGGTTCCACAACTGTAATGAAACAGTGGATATATTATGCACTCTGTGTTTCTTAGCCTTCTTTGGCACTGGTGTTTAATATGAGTACTTCTGTGGCCAGAGATAAGACTGTTACGGCCATGACAAGGCCTTGTCTTGTGCTGCCATGATGCTTCTATTGCTCCCAGGGCCTGTTTGCTCCCAGGGCCAAAAACAATATGCTGTAAATTGCGCTATGGGCTCTTCAGGTTGATGTGCTGCCTGTGAACGTGATGTGATTGGGTATCGATTCACACAAAGACGGTAAAATTGCCTGCCTCATGGCCCCAGACACCAGTAGTGACAGCTTCAGTACAGGACAGGAAAAGTGCCATAGCATTGGTCTGTGTCTGGGAGAGGATACCTTCTCTCTGCTTTCTGATCCTCACACTCTCTTTCTCTTCAGAGGAAAGGATTAGAGATTAAAAGGACAGAGCCCTCCTACTGCGTTGCATGAATATATCAGAGCTACATATACAGCAATCTAACATGCTTTAGAAGTGAGGTGGTCCATTTTGGTGGCATTTTGCAATCACTCTAAATATATAAAAAGAAAGAAACATGTAAACATCTTCCTTTCATTAAAATTTCAGTGATATTTCCACGTAGACAGATTTTTTAATCTTTTAAAGCTTTAACATTTGCAACACCGAACAGGCTTGCTTTCTCTGGGTTTTTCATTAGAAAGTAGTGGTGACACAGCACCGTCAATCTGCATTCAATATGATTAAAACATGCCCAGGATCCTGTTGGAAGATGAATAATGCAAGAGAAATAGCTTGTGTAATGAATAAATGGCAAATAATCCCATCACAATTAACTATCTCATACATACACTATGCAAACCAGTCATGCTCCATCTACGAGGACAAGGTGTCCAGCTGAGGTATATCCAAAGTAGCCTTGTACTGATGAATAAATATCCTTGAAGTTTCAAATGAATTGAGCATGTTCTTTCTCTACAGTGTTGCTTCGGTGGTAGGCATGGTGGTTTAGATTTATAAGAGTATCTTAGAGAGGAAATTCAGCAAAAGTAGGAAATTAAATTGTTAATTTGCAGCAAATATGAGACCCTTGTAATAATATCCTGATTGTAAATGTTTTCCTTGTACTAAGTGCAAATATTGGTAGAACAAATAACAACAGCTAATGGTAAATTGCATTTTTTTTTTCATTTTAAAATGCAAAACAGGATAGTTTAACAGATATAAGTGAAATAAACATGACTTGTTTACATCACGTTACGTAGTGGAGGCACATTACGTGCTAAAATTAGGTCCCACCATAGAAAACTTGTCTTTTATTGACTACATTGTGTTAAAATGTCATGCTCATTTCACACGTGTTACACCACCTTGCCTCATTACCAGGGTGACGAGTCCTGCCATAGTTAGTAGTGAAAGCTCACTCATTATGTGAAATGTTTTTTTTCATTCATTCAGATTAGAGCAGTAATTGACTTCTATTGCATTTTTCCAGGTAACATCAGGTTGCCCAACCTTTTTTTTTCTTCTTATGTAGAACAAAGTAGTTATGGAACCTAGAGCTAATAAAGTAGTTGTTTTGTTCAATCCTAACAGAGAGCAAATTAAAATTTTCACAAATTAATGAAAAAAAAAACACGAATGGGAAAGGACAGCTGGAACTGTGGCTGGTGGACTTTCCGTTGGCATATTTTCAACACATTAGGTGCCACCAAAATATAATGCATAGTTAAAGAAGTTGTGCTCAGGTAACAGGCTCTTCTGACATATTGTAAAGCACCTACAATGATCCACAGGAAAAATACATTGCAGATGGTCCCATACCTGCTGTTTTATTTTTGCCTTTCTCTACTGTGATATAACTCCTATTGTGCTACTGATGATGTTTCCACATGGTAAAAATGTTGACAGTTGACACTAGGGAAAATAAAGCCTTATTAGGAGGAAAGTTGGGGTGGTCAAATCCTGTTCTTCTCTAGTTTTTCCTCTGTCTGTTTGCTTTTCTACTGTTGCCAATAATTGTCTATATTGCCCTGTTCTGTTAATGGTTATAGTCCGTGACGTAAAGATACTGAACCCCAAGTTGCCCCTGATGTTGACTGGTTTGTGAATGTGTGCACCATAGAGATAAGCACTGTACGTATAGACTAGCAAGTGCTGTATGTATTTGTGTATTAATGGGTGAGTTTGATTTGTCCTGTAAAGTGCTTTGAGTGAAAAGTGCTGAATGAAGGCAGCAAGTTTACTTGCATTCTCAGTGTACCTGATTGGTGGGGTAGTATATGCATTTTCATGCTTGCTACGACACAGATATGATGTAGCCATTTTGTATTCAGAAGGGTTTATTTTAAACACCGTCTGGCAGAAGGTATCTAAGCCGCATTCCTAGTTTACTAAACTACTGGATTGTTGACAAACTGTTGAATTTTCTAAACTATCAGTGAGAGAAGTTTTCAAACAATGTCTGAATATGTGAAATAGTTTTCAGAGCACACAAACACCAATTTTCCTCATGTTTTTGGACACTGCTTGTAATGTTTGGCTCATGATTTTGACTTTAATAGCCTTATGATGAATCTTGGTATCTACTGACAAACCTTCAAAGCAAGAACATGCTAGAGGCTAAATCTCTTAGAAAAAGCTTTGGGGACGCAACAGCTTCAGTCAGCTGCAAGCTGTTTATATATGCTTGCTTATCATCATATCTATGCTGAACTCAGTCATTAAACATCTGGACTGTTGGAATTAAATCCTTTCCAAATGTGCCTCTACCTCAACAAAAACATTTAAAAAGGCAGAAAACCTTGTAAAACCTAGCCTTTTGTGTCTTTCCTTGTGCAAATACTAAATGCAAAAAAAAAGTTTTTCTCCAATTACAAAAATTGCTTTGCTCTCAGTTTCTCCATTTTAGTTTTGCAAAACACTGAATCTCGCCTTCCCTTTCACTCAGCTCAGTTGGGTGGTGACATCCAAAGTCGAGGCAGTTTTCTTTACACACAGCTGAACAAAGCATGATTTAGAGGAAGTGGGAGGGCAGCTATGGTTGATATATGTGTGTTTTGCTTCATAGGTGAGAAGAATGATGAATGGATAAAGTCCACAGCCAGCATTATGGTACTCTTGTGTACCATGGCAGTGGGAAAACAGGAAGGGTGTACTTGAGAGAATAAAAGGCAGCCTCTTTCAATCAGGGCTACGTAAAAGTAAAATTCTCGACAATATATCCTTGTTGTGCTTTCATGATACGCCTCATGCTCCAGGATGGTGGAGTGAAAGTATGAGAAGAGAGGGAGGAAGGTGTCAGGGGGGCATCAAATGGTGCCAGTTCTATTGAAGATCTGAAGAAATAAAAATCTGTTTACCTGACCACAACTGCCTGATAAACTAGGCTGTCATGGGTTAAAGTCACAGAGGAGTGACAACAAGATACTGTTGATGGAAAAGCCTTGAAATCACTCCAACATGGCTACTTGCAAATATTATTCTCTTTCCACATTTTACCAGTAGTGACATGCTGTCAGCTGTCTGTGGGTATACTGCATCCTTTTGTTGGCTGTTGTATTAAAAAAAATCTATATCTATATATAGCATTTGATTTTGTGTGTGACAGGTAATGCCTGTGAATAGAGGCACTTAAATGTGTATATGTGTGTCTCTTCTTTTTCTTTTTGTAAGCCTTTTTCTCTGTCTGTATGTTTGCAGTTGGCCTGTCAGGTCATTTGTTGCTAGAGCTATTAAACCCCCCCCCCCCAGTCCTGTACCCCTGTTGTGCACTCATTTGCCAATATACTTGGTCTGTCATTAGTCTATATGCCTACTCTGCATGTTGGGGAGAAATATTGACATTGTCAGAGCACCACTCATTGCTTCTGAACATAAGCCGCGCTTTTACATATCAAGTGTCAAATGTAAAGGGTGAATTCATCAACGTATTCACACCTCAGTGATGTGGCAATTGTCCTCCCCTCGGACATAGACTGGGAGAGGAGGCACTTAGAGGGGGGAGAGGAGAATGAACAGCAAGATGCTTGAGCTGACCCAGCCATTTTGATGCATATGTTGCACAGAAATATTGACCAGCTCTTTAGTCTGTGACTCCCTCAGGACTGGGTAATTGTCTGTCTGTGTTTCTATTGTTTAAACTAACTGCATTTTGGCAGTCTTCCTCCTCAAATCAACAATGGAAACCTCAGCAGAGCAAAGATGGAAGGCAGTGGTATCCAATGATCAAACTCTGTAGCTTAAGGAATCATTATACTTTGATTTACCATTTTATGTGGTAAAGATCTGCATTGTCAGGCAACATATTTAACCTTTTTTCACTGTTTAGGTAGAAAAATGGACTGTTTGTGGATCGACAAATTCATAAGCAAAAAAGCTTGATAGGATTAAACGCTTGATGAATATTTACTGTTTTATATTCACTGTGTTCACACAGTCAAGTAGTTTTAAAGGAGCTGTGCTTTGATTGATACTGTGCAGATATCACACACAATATTATGCTATCCGCATCAACCTGCTGTTTGTATATGTGGAGCTTTATATATGTTAGTTTTTATTACACCTTTACATTTTATTACATGTTGACAATTGATGTGCTTAGGATGCAATTAATGTCAACTATTGACTGTGCTGTTCTGTAAATCACCACACATCGATACAGACCTCCACTGACTGAGCACATAATATGTGTACACAGCACCAGTCAAAAGTCTGGACGCGCCTACTTGTTAGTCTGCTGGTTACTGTTTCTTACTGATATCTTCTAAAGGGTCCAGGTCAGTTGACAATATTTTTCTCATGTTTTCCCATTTTTTTAAGACAATTAGAAATCATTTAACAAAATTAACTTGCATGGTGCTCTCTAGTTTGCTTGTCTTACTGGTTTCTAATCTTATAGCATAGCTTATTACATATCCAACAAGATTATTGGTCATGAGACAGCACCAGATAGTAGTTTCTTATGCACACAGGAAATAACTGATATGGACAACAGAAGGAAGACTGAAGTTTTATAGACAGTCAGGTGAAAGTTAAAGAACTTTGGCTCAAGCCGTCTTGTTTATATTCTTCATTTGATGGATGAAAACATGATTCTTCAGTGTGTAACCCTGACTCTGAAGCTCAGGGGAGGATCAATAATGGTTTTGAAGGTGTTTTGCTAAAGGCAAAGTTAAGGCAAAGTTCTTTCCAGTTGTAATCTGAGGTTTGCAGAACCAACATGAATATCACTCATCTCACAGTGTCATGCTAAACCTTCACAAACTCATTTGATAGGTTCCAACTTTGTCACACAGCAAGATAATGACCTCCATCAAAAACTACTTGGAAAAGAAAAAGAAGGATGGTACCTTATTAGTCATGGCATAGCTACCTCACTTATCTTAGCCACTCCTTTGAAAGTGTCTGAGATTAACTTGACCAGAACGTTGGAAGCTAACACAAGCACAGCTGTCTGGTTGGTCAGTGAGCAGAGATGAAATCAAAGCCAAAGGAAGCTGTTTTAAGAAGTCAATAACACTGACCCTAATGCTGACATGCATCAACTTCAGAGTTGCTCTTGTATATCCGTACAATATTGTGTGTTAATATCAGTTGCTAAAACCACAGCTGTGCTGTTAAACCTGAGCATTTTTAGTGTATGTATATTGTATTTGTAATTTCATTTGATGCGTTTCATTCTATACATATTGATTTTCCATATCTGTCCTCTCCTGTTCAGGGTTGCAAGCTGTCTCCGAGCTGTCATGGGGTGAAATGCAGGGTACACTCTGGACAAATCACCAATCCATCACAAATTTACACCTAATAACAAAACACAAATGCCTGCTAAAGATATTTATGAGTAGAAATTCCAGTATAAATAAAGCTACTGTTAGGTGTTACAAGCTTTGCATAGAGAACTCAGAGGGCAGACAGATTATTAATGTGTCCTCAACATTTTAGAGAGAAAATGAAACAGGAAGATGCTGTTTGCAGACTAACTAAATTTAGATTTTATGATTTGTTTATTCACTATTGGATGAACATGTGTAGCCATCGTATAGAAACAAGGTTATCACAAATATAATTGGCTATGACATATTCATTCAGGAACAGATTAAAAAGAGTAAACAATGCGAAATATGCACCACAAGACAAAGACATTAACTTATAGATAATGGTATTTTATTTTTTTAGACAAATGAGAATCTTGTAGTAGTGGAATGCAAAGTACTGTGCTTAGATACAAATATGTGCCAGATAAAACTTTACTTATGTATTTCTATTTTCTGCTGCTTTACATTTTAACATCACAATTCGAAATTAATTTAGATGTACCGAGTTACTTCACGTCTTTCAGGTTTACACCATTGAATATATATATATATATATATATATATATATATGTATGTATGTATAGCATGTTGTAGTTCAAATTGAACCAGTCTAATAAAATGGATTTTTTCTGATTAATCTCTTCGACCAACATTATGTAGTTAAAAAAAACATGAAATATTTTCACAATTTCAAAATCCTTGGTGCTAAAGAATGATAATTTATTGGGCTTACATTTTTTTATACATGTTTATCACATATTTTGAACCAGAATTTTTATATTCTGGGTCACATTGTGATGACAAAGGGCCTTGCTTGACTGCAACAGTTTCAATTATGTTACAGCTTTTGGAATGGAACAACTTCCCATGTTGTCTTTTGCTTCTTTTACTACCTCCTTCCTCCTATATATACAGGAAGAATGTATTTATATACCACTGTATTGCAATTTGTACTCAATATTTCATCCACCACTTGAATTTTGAAGTCACAAATGAAAAATAAAAATACTAACTGAAGTCAAATGACGTTATAAGAGGATAAGACAATGTATTTCTACTGGCAATGATCTACTGCAGTACACCCTCTTTGCATTGAACAGGATTTTAATGTACATGTATTCTGTGGGCCTGGATGGGGTTCATGTTTTTCTTTTCATCCTATAGTGGCATTAAAACTTGATCTGAAAGCAGACATTTTCAATTTGTAGATGCAAAATATTGCTTTGCTGATCTTTTGATGACTTGCATCTAATTTGGAATTTGCATATCCCACTGAAGTGTACTGTAATTTGTCTTTGATGATTGGTTCGTCTGTAATAGATGGGGGATTGCCTGAGCTCCCTACTGCCCTGTCTTTCTCTCTCTCTCTCTTTTCTGTCTTCTCTCAGCTGGAGAAGCACATAGTCTTTGAAATGTGATTTGACCATCAGAGCAGTAAGAAAGCACTAATATTTTACTGACCTGAAATGAAAGGGATTAGGTGCAGAAACCTTCTGCAAAGGCTATCTCGATTTACAGGTGATGTTTTGCTTGTTTCTTTTTTTTCTTGCTCTAAAAAGTGGAACCTCTGATATAATCAGACGATGTGTTCCAAAGCATAAAGCTTTAGGCTTTGAAGCTTTTCACATGTTTTGTCGGGAGAAACAAGACGCTGGAACAGCATGTCTGCATTCAGAGCATCCATGAATCCCTGTCATCAGCTACTCTCCATCTCCATTCCCCTCTCTGCAAAGTCTGGCTTTTTACCACAGAGCAGATACAAATACTAGATAATGAATGACTGGAAGGCAGACCAGAGAAATTGGACTGTTTCAATTTCACAGCCAAGAGCCAGATAGATTGCTTTTGTTTTATTGTGGGTTAGGTGGCACAAGAAATTTGCAATTATTTGCGCAATTAGTAGTAATTATGGTTTAAGCATTTATCTTGCACGCCCAAGAAATTCCAATGTGCATTCTGCAGAGTAAAATAGGAAGAATTAATATAGATTGTTTTCTCCAGAAAGTGCTGCTTGTTTGCTTGACGGCAATTAGCAGCTAATACCTGTGAGATCTCTCGTCTGCTGAAACTCTGGCTGTTTCCTTTTCCACAATGATCAGCCAATTAATGATGGGTGGAGACCACTTTGCAGGACTACAGTTTAGGCACTGTCACGGTGGTAGGCTATACTGTGCAACACTTATTGTTGTTTTCCACTTGAGTATGCCCTCCCCCCGCTGCCTTCATGACACAGAGATTATGATGAGGTTACATTTGTTCTGCATGCTTTGTCTCAGGTAGTGAACTAATCTCACACAGATGCAGGAGCTTCTGAAAAGTCTCGCCAACCCCTGGGCTTTTTTTTCTCTCTGTTTCATTGCTTTTCACTGGACTATAGAGGAATTTCCAAAAACACGTATTTGGTAGTTTGTGCCTGATCTGGAAGTGCTAGACACCTATAAAAATGAGAATTGTTTTCAGAGGTATTTCCCTTCTTGTTTCAGTGCTGATATGTTGCCTCGGGGCCTAATGTGTACAGAGCTGCTGTCTAACATCTAATATTGTTTGGATTTCATGTTCAGGCTGTGCAGAGGACCTTGTAACATGTAACAAGAAAAAATAAAAAAAAGCTTTTTTTCATGATTAATGTAGCATCAAAGCTCTTAAATGGGTTTTTATATTTAGGTTGAGTGCAGTTTGTTGAGGTTTTAATTAAACTGTAATTTGCAGGTTTGGATTTGTAGTTTCTATTTTCAGTTTTGAGTCTGCACAATGAGTTTTTTCTAAAACATCAGGATCTGCATTGTTATTTTTACCCCTCCAACGGACGGGTTGCATGAAGTGATGAGGTGTCACTGACCCTGCTCACTGTTAGCAAAGGGATCACATGAACAGTGCTGTGAGTGGAAAAACTGCAGAAATACTTTTAGAAACTGAAGATTTTGTTCTAGCACAATATGTCAGAAAAGCTCAGAGCAGCATATTTGAGTAATATTTGAGAGAATATGTTTTATTTTGTGCATTTCTCTTCCACTTCATAGAAACAATATCAAATAAATGTGAAGCATTTTATGCATAACAAAATGTTCAGACTTAAATAGATGAAAACTTTCTGCTTCGGCTGCACAGCTGTTTGTGTAGTTTTTCTTCATTTGGCAAAGAGTAATGCCTTTGTTGTCTTCAGTGTACTGCAGCTTTGCACGCTGTTGTGTGCTACTACAATAAGGCTCCTTTTTTGTAAAACAAAAATCAGACACTCTCTTTGTCTTATTAGTTTCTCAGCTGTGTGAGCTGCTTTTAAAATTTGCCATGTGTGGAAGCTTAGAAGAGAAAAGATGGGGATGAAATCATGACACAAAAAGCACAAGTGATGTGTTAGCATTGCATTGGTGTCTCGCTTAGTCCACCTAATTTTGCTGAGAGGTTTGGAAATGAGCAAACACTAATTTATGGTTTGGACATGGTTATGGGATGGTAAAAATATGCCCTCTATTGCTTTAAAGGGCTGGAATAAGTGTGTCTGGGATTCACTAAACTCTGAAATAGCCCAGCACCACTTAAGGAAACCGAGCATCTCCAGCTCGTGCACTGCTGTGAATCAGTGCTTACTACAGCATTGTGTCACATTAATATTTGAGTGCTACATATTGTCAAGTAGATGTAGGACTTAAACAGCTCTTACACTCAAGTGTACTCACTTCAACTCCTTGTTTATTTCTTCCAGAGACATCCATGCAGACGCCATAATGGTTTCCGTGTTTATATTGAACTTGACCTCTGACCCCTGACCTCCTGCATAAGCTTGGTAATCATTTCATTTTTTATTTGGTGCATTATGATTGATTTGAACCTTTTGCCACAGTAAATCACACTCATTGCCATTATCTCTCACCGACTCATTTGTTTTGACTTGCTTCTGTCCCTTTGCCTTTTGGTTAACTGTTTTAATTGTTTCAATTTGTAAAATTATAACTGTTTCATTCTCTTAATTTATTTCTCTCCTTTTTTATTCATGCTTATCTCTTTCTGTGCTTTGTTACGTTTATTGTCCTTCAGCCATTCATTTTCCACAAATAAACTGTCACTTGTGCTTGCTAGCATCTTTCATTTCTATCTCAAAGTCTGTCATTTATTTTCATCATCTCTGTGTGATAAAAGATTAAACCACATTTTCATTGATTTTTTTTAAACTATTACCAAAGATTACAACTTCCTATTTCACACATTGTGTACTGCAGTAAGTCTCTGTCACCATCTCTCTTTTCCTTTCTCTTTTTTTATTTTTGCACATGTGTGGGTGGAGGTAATGTTTGAAAGTGACAACACAAGGAAACTAAAGACAAAAGAAGGAAATGTGGCACAGCAGTGCATTGCGGTATCACATCCCTTGTGTGTATTATGCCATTATTTCCTGAAATATCACCCCGACTCCCACCAGATAGACTGTATGCACAAAAATCATTGCCTCTTTTATAGAAAATTATTTCACAAACCCAGTTGTGATAGTCAGAACGTATTCGGCAATAGCTATAGGCCAGTGGGCTTATGGTTTGGCAGGGCCAGGGCTAGACGTTAGGTGAGCTGGCAGCAAAAGGATAAGGGAGTCACAAGGTTGCAACCCAGAGCAGTAGACTTGCTTGTCTCAGCAGAGTAAACATCACCCCTCGTCTGCACACAGTAATGACTAACAGCGGAGGACGTGCACAGAAATACTATCAGGACTACTGCCTTGTCCTGCCAGACCCCACGCAGGCCGTTCCTCTCATCTCCTGGCTCTTGCATTCCTGGAAAAAAAAAAAAGTATTATTAAAGGTCCTGCAAGATCTCTGCTCTTGTTTGTTTAAAACAACACGGCCATGCTTAGTGGGCTGCTGGACTTAATCGAAGTAAAGACAGATAAGTGGAGCATTATAGTGGTCTTGCAATCTTCAGTGGCGTTTGTTTTTGTCAAGATACTGTTGCTGCTGTAGTGTACTGACCATTGTGCACACACCACTTATCAGACTCCAATCAGGAGCAGTCGAAAGGCAGCATAACAACAGGAAATTATGAGTGATTGGGAGCATCTTGAGATCTGACCCCAAGTTGTTTGACTGATTTTCTTTTAATTGGTTGTCGTCTCCCACTTGACACCATCAAAGCTTCATGCTGGAGGTGAGGCAGATGAAACGGGCCTGTAATAATACGTTGAGTGTGATAAGACGCGCTGTTTTACAGGCATTTTAAAATGTGATTGCAATCACAAAAGTCACCAGATTACTCCTCTAATGTTAATGAAGAAATGCTAATACAGTATAATTCCACATTAAACATATAGGCATATATATATAGTCAGTGTTTTCAAGCAAAATGTTCTTTATTAACGTTTTTCCATGTGCATTTATACTTTAAAGCTATAAATGTTTGAAACACAAGTGAGGATACATTTAAAAAAATAGAAGCCCTTAAAAAATCGGCAATTAATTTACAGACCTGCATCTTTATTTGTCTTCAGTGGTACTCATGATACATTCAGCACCTCTTTTAGTGGTGTTGTGCAAATTGACTATAACAAAACCATCTGTTGTTCTAATCTTTGCTCTTTATTTCATCTTTCAAGCTCCATCTTTACTGTTCCCAAAGGGATATTTGTCTTAAAATGCACACAGACTCATACGATATATATAACAGAAAACATTTTCCTTCAAACCTTTTAAACTCTTTCTCCTTCTTTCATGAACAAAACAATGTTACAGCTGCCCAGTAGATTAATAGAAGACTCATCATCATCTGTAACACGAAAGAAAATCTTGAAATACCAGACGTGCTGCTTAAATCCAGTACAGTTCCTTTTGGCTGAAAGTAAAGCATGAACTTAAGTCTCAAGCTCAACTATTGCAGCATTCATCTAAGGTGCTTCTAATTAAGAGTTCTCCTTGCAGACTTGCACTTAGTAAAATATACAAACGCAGACAAAATGTACTTGAATTACTTTTTATTTATCCAGCACATTTTACTGCAGAAACATTTATTATATCCAGCTTAATAAAAAAAAAGTCTTGTACTCTTTTGTAGTAAGGGCTTAGTTGCTTTTGGAGTGGTGCATTTGTTTAGCAGAGACTTTTAGAGACCATTGCAATGTGCCTTATTGCAATCTACAAACAGAAAAATCCCATTTTCCAGTTGTTTTCAGCTCAAAGGTTTATCAAAGTACTATTATCTGTGAGGAATACAGTGTGTATGGAGACATTCACGAGCGCTGGTTTTGTCATCCGGCTCCTTAAAAAGGTAGCGTCTGGCAAAGGTTGAGGACATAGTTGTAATACAAAGAGGGGCACAGCCCTGAAATTTGCATGGTGAGGAGACACTGCCTGAGACTCAGTGAAGACAAGTGTTTGCCATGCCCAGGGATGTGCGAGACAGAGTTAGCAGAAGATTATTGTTAGCATACTGAGAAAAGATCATGAATTCCAATGATTCCCCAAAGCGCAGGCAGACGATTTACTGCGACTGTGCTTTTACCCCCTCTTTCTATGTGTGTCACTACAGACTGCTGTGACTGCTGATGATTTTAGGTCGAGGGGAGTTGATGGTGTCTCACTGTGTGCTGATTCAATATCTGATAATAAGGAGGAAATGCTATTTAGTTAAAAGCACAAGTAATGTTTGAGGAAGAAAATAGAAGACAGCCACGCCTGGCACTGCATATAAGTCACTAAAGAAGGCAAAAGGGGGAAAAAAATAAAAAATACAGATGACGGTGAAAATTTCATCCTTTAGAGCCTGTTTAATATGTGTTAAGGCGTAGCTTGTGAGACCTCTCAGCTCCAGTAATTTCAGCACATCAAAGACATGCCTCTTCCCCTAGCTGGTGTAGTCTTAAGAAGGGCTCATCATTTCCAATCACACATTCACCCAAGGATCTTGTGAAGAACACATCCAGCCCTGCAATTTTTTTCATTAAAACTAGACTAATTTGGGTTGGTCAAAACCACGGCTAAGCGCTGTGCAGTGATGGGGATTGCAGCTGGTAGTCCTTGTCCCTCGTTGACCTGTTTTGTTAACTCTACTGCTGTATTTCACTGCCTGATTAGATGTCACTCAATTAAAAGCACATTTCTACAGGGAGAGCAGCCTCTCCAGTTGCCATGGATGCTGTGTGAAAGGTAGCCAAGCTGTGTAATGTGTGTCCCAGAGCACCATAATGAAATATCCACGCTCTTGTAGGAGAAACACACAGATAAGCCAAACTTTCACACCCAATCAATGAAAGTTGTGGGGCTTACTTTTTTTTCACATTGAAAAATTATAAAGGATGTGCCTAGTAAGTCACAGAGGACTCACCCATTTTATAGTCAGCTATGAGGAAGCAGTAGGATTAATAGACCTCTTCTAATATGCATCACATTGGTGGTCCCTGAACACCCTGATCAGGTAAGGCCCAGCGAAGCAAAGATCATTTATAAGTGGTTCATTATTTTACCTTCAGATTCCTCTGTCTGGCATTGATTTAATAAACACTGATGTATCTCCTTGTAGAGGAGAAGTGCCATTTTTCATTTCCCAGATTTGCTATCTTTGTTATCGTGGTTATCTGTTGAGCTCTGCCATTTCAGCTGTAATACGCTCCCAATCTCAGCTGCATGCAGGAAGTGGGAAAATGGTGCAATTCTTCTATGGCAGATATTCCTTTTAATGTTTGCAGAAAGAATCTTAAGAAGAAAAAATATTGTCTTTTATCTCTTTTATCTCTTTGACAAAGCCAAGTGTGGATGTGCCTGCACATCCACACTTGGCTTTGTAAATGAATAGTTTGTTTAATGAAGTTCCACCAAAGTGCTGTGATTATCTGTGAAAGGATTCAACAACGTGTGACATCAACAGTGAGGTACAATAATTAATGATCTATCAGTGTGTTCCGATGATTAATGTATTTGTTTTTGCAGTTTGATGGACCAACAAACTGTGTGAAATAGACTATGAGTTCTGCCGTTGTGTATTCCCTGTGGTGAGCTGATGCAACAGAATTGAGGCACACTATAAAAAGCACAGACAAGTAATGAAAGGAAAAGAAAAAAATAAGTCTTTATTATTAAGGTTAACTGTCAGTTAAGGCTCGTGCTCCTCCCCTGTTGCTTATTTTTTTGCAGCTGAGAAGCTTGTTGAGCTTGTATTTTTTGGCTCAAAGGATTTTCCTCTGAAGTGATAAAAGCAGTTTGTGGTCACATTAGGTGTGTATGGCTGGCACATCAAATCAAGATGAAAATGAAATGGAATGATCAATTTGGCCTGCATTAATCCCTCCTCTCCAGCTGCATCCCATCGATTTTCTTGTTCAGCGTCCCTGATAACAAGAATCATTTAAAGGTCACATTTTGATGTGTTGTCAAAAAGAAAACATTCTTAATGCATTGTGATCAGCCTTTAGGGCTTATGTTTGTCAGAAAGCACAGGCTGAATGTTGACAGATTATACAGACAACCGGCCCTAAATTGCCTGATATGAAGTGGTAAGAGATTTTCAAAGTAGATACTTTAAAAAAATATATCCTATGTTCATTCCATAATTCTCAGAAATGAGTTTCTCTTTAAGGTAATAATTATGATGTATACTAAAATTATTTCAACCCAAGCACACATTTTTAATTCATCAGAGGATCGCTGACTTTGCAAAACTCACTGGTGATGCATTTCTTTAAAATAGCTTGGCTCATACTATCCTGACGGACGTGCAAACACAGAGGTAATGAAAAGCATATGATGAGTTGGCCTCTTCTCACACGACACCAACATACAACCTCACTTTTATCTCAGGCAGATGGAAAGTCTTGCTCTGTTTTTGTTGTGAATGTCAGTGTCAGGCCACGGTGCTAGATGGTACACATATGCTACTGTATGATACGATAACTGTTCAGAGAGAAGCAGCTTCCCTAGTTTTAACAAACATCCAGTGCTGACCTTTACTTGCTCCAGCTCTAGGATATAGAGCCGTGCATCATGGACCACTGCCTCAGGCACTCAGGATTCTGCGAGGGAGATGTCTTGAGGGAGATTCTGATCAAATGGGAAGCATGCACAGTTATCACAGCAGCTGCTCTTTGGTTTGTACAGTTTTGTGGATAAGCCAACAATGATGTTCAGTTCATTCACACAGTATAGATTTTGTTTAAAGTATATTTCAGTCAGAGACTAATAAATGTTACGGATGAGAGAACGAAGCTACTGCTTAGAATTGACTATTTCAAACCATTGTAAGACTAAATCTTTTATATATATGAATATGTAGAAAATTGTACCTGTGCAAACCCAGTGAGAGTGTTACTGAGATTTTTTTTCACAATTTTGACTGCAACACTGGCACAAAGAAAAAGAGGATTAGGCTAACATAATACCTTAATAAAAAAAAACATATTAGTAGATTCCAGAAGAATTTCAGCGGGTGCAGTGGGTGCAGGCTTCAGTAATGGCCAATCACATCAACTTCTCTCATTGCATTGAAATCAGCAGACAGTTTAATGGGGTGGGGGAGGACCATCCAGACTGGCCTCTGTTCTATGTAGGCAAACGTTCTAGCAAAACAAAAGCATCAATGTAACAGGGCCTCTGATAACTTCTTACATCAATCTACATGAATACTACATCTCTGGCAGATGAGTTAATCTGATCTGATAATGATATGCAAAAATAGTCTGAATAGAGGAATAGTAGATTTATTAAAGTAATTAAAGTCTTTTTTTATAAGTATAATTGCAATTTACCCATCATTTTATATTTTATGTATGTATATATATATATATATATATATATATATATATATATATATATATTGCTGTCAGTGCTCACGTTTACAATGAGACACAGAGTATAAACAGGCAGTTTCACACTACACCAGGTCTCAAAATATGAGGAAACAAAAAATATGTTTCCATGGCATTAAAAAAATAATTCACTTTCTCACAGTTTAACTAAACCACCTCTGTAATGGAAGTATGCTGACTTGAGTGCCCCTTGTTTAGTTGTGTTTTTGCTCTGCTTCCTGTCTGAGTCCATACTCTATTTTTTGTTCTGAGATGCCAAATAAAGGGTGAGGAGAGCTGACTGAGTTTAGGAGAAGAAGAGCACACAGCCCTTCCACTCAGTGCCTGGGTCAATATAAAACCTCATTACTGGGGTGTCATAGAAAATTTGTGCACTTTCTGCTCCATCTAGCAGCAATTTTGCTGGATAAGCACTGCTCTCGTTTGGCCCGTTTTAAGCATTTTCACTAAAGAAAGGCTTGCAAACAGGAAGCCATTGCTACCCTGCAGGGGCCCTGGCAGCAAACATCCCCCCTGGTGCTTGCCCTGCTCTTATATTGCACTGTTGTTGTGTGCATTCATGTGTGTCTATATGCATGTATATTAGAGACACTCATCTCTTGACTCTTCATCGTTTCTGCACTGTAGATGCTAAATAAATGCAGGCCACATCTGTATTATAATGGCAGGGAGTGTGACAGGTATGTGCACCACATTTCCATGTGAATTCTTCCTTTTTTGTGTTTCTATGCATTTTGATAACTGAGAATGAAGATTTGTAACTGTTATGTGAAAAGGCTTCCCATACGTAGATCCTAGCTGAACTTCATTGCTCTCTTAGTAAGCATTCTGTTGTATCAGTTACACAATCAAACATGTACCTTCCTTTATTGAAAGCTATATATTTTTACCAAGAATGTTTTTGTCCTTTTCAAGCTGAAATATACATTTAAATCACCCTGCAGCTCATCTCCTTCTTGACCTCAGAAGAAAAAAACAAGCAAACAGGGTTTCCAGCTGGCGGAAGCGTAGGCAATATACTCACATGTTATTAGGATGCCCCCCTCCATCTGTGAAAAATTGAATTTTATGAAAGCAAACAGAATGACATGTTTATAAATATGGATTCCTGCCTTCTGGACAAGCTTCTCAGCCAGTGCCACACTGGTCCCATCACTTCACAGTGGAACCTTGTAATTTCAGAGAGTGTATGTGTATGTGTGTGTGGGGGGGTGGGATCAAAGGGAAATGATAAAGGATAGAAGTGTTGTTTGGCGATCTTGTAAAGTGTTTTTTTTTTTTGTTGTTCTTATGTGTGTGTGTGTGTGTGTGTGTGTGTGTGTGTGTGTGTGTGTGTGTGTGTGTGTGTGTGTGTGTGTTTGTGTGCACCAGTGGAGACAGTGGCTGAACAGAATGTACACAACAAAGAGCCTGAATAAAACATGATCGGAAAAAAGCCAAACATGCAAGAGTAAAAAATACCACCAAAAAAACAAAAGAAAACAAACAAACCAAAAAAAATTAATAAAAAAAAAACAATCCCAGAAACAGAAAGGTCAGTCAGAACCGTGGCCATAATTATGACTGGAGAATTTGCCAAGAATGCACTAATTAAACCACAAACAAATCTCTAGTCTCAACCTCCTCTTCTCCCCCTGCAGCTTCACCACAAGCCCACGTATTAATCATTGGGGAGGGAAGCGAAGACTTGGCTGCCCACTACTGCTGTACTAACAAAGTGTACTTTAAAACAAACACAAAGGCACACATGGACACCTTCCTATCAGTCACATTAAAACAGAGACCAAACAAGAAGTAGGACAGGAGGAAGATCCAGATTGGATCACAGAGTGAGCTGGACTGAGCTGAAGGTTGAGTAGCCTCCTGCTGGAATAAGGACTGCTACCAATCAGAGTCTCTAATTGAAGTGGGGTGGGAGGTCTTTTTTTTAAACCATTATAATGATCTTTTTGGTCAGACTGAAGGAAATAAAGGCAGGTGAGTTGAGCTGTGTTATTGTAAGCATCTTGACAGCACCACACAGGTTAAAGTTGAACCTTGATTTTGTTGTTTCCCACCTGCAGTGTTCCATGTTAGTGTGTGTCTGTGTGTACATCTGTGTGTGCAAGACTGATTGTATCATGCTGCTCACCTCCAGTGGTGTGTCTGTAGGTGTCTGTCTTGTTAAAGCAGGATGGCTAGTGAGGACCTGAGTATTCTTACTCTACCCTTGAGTTTACAAAGTTTAGCACATACAGCATTACCCATGAGTAGAAAATGAAGGTGATGAAGGTGCTGGAGAGGCTGGTGTTGGCCCACCTGAGGCCGCTGGTGAAACCTTCTCTCGACCCTCTGCAGTTTGCCTACCGGCCACGTGTGGGAGTGGATGATGCTGTCATCTATCTTCTGCAGCGAGCTCACTCACACCTGGATGGTAGTGGAGGCATTGTGAGAGTCACATTCTTTGATTTCTCCAGTGCCTTCAACACCATCCAGCCTTCTTTACTGAGTGGGAAGCTGCGGCTGATGGGTGTCGGCGGGTCCTCTGTCTCCTGGATCGCTGATTACCTGAGAGACAGGCCGCAGTTTGTCCGGCTGGGCGGTGTCCTGTCTGATGTGGTGATGAGTGATGTGGGAGCCCCGCAGGGCACTGTGCTCTCTCCATTCCTGTTCACCTTATACACCACAGACTTTCAGTACAACTCAGAGTCATGTCACCTTCAGAAATTTTCTGACGACTCTGCAGTTGTTGGGTGTATAAGTGGTGGACGGGACGAGGAGTACAGGGGGCTGGTGGACGGATTTGTGGAGTGGGCGGGTAAGAATCACCTGCTGCTTAATGTGGACAAGACCAAAGAGATGGTGTTAGACTTCAGGAAGAAGGGATCAGCTCCACAGCCCCTCTGCATCCTGGGTAGTGATGTGGACACGGTTGAGGAATATAAATACCTGGGAGTGACCATCGATAACAGACTGAGTTGGAAGACCAACAGCACAGCTGTGTACAAGAAGGCCTGCAGCAGACTCTACTTCCTGAGGAAGCTGCGGTCGTTCAACGTGTGCAGCAAGATGCTGGAAATCTTTTACCAGTCTGTTGTGGCCGGTGCCCTGTTTTCATCTGTGGTCTGTTGGGGGGGCAGCATTGCAGCCAGTGACACCAAAAGACTGAACAAACTGATCAGGAAGGCTGGCTCTGTCATTGGCTGCAGACAGGACACTTTAGAAGCAGTGGTGGAGAGGAGGACACTGAACAAACTGTTATCTATCTTGGATAACCCGGACCACCCTCTCCACCCTGTGCTGGACAGACAGCGGAGCTCCTTTTCCAAAGGACCGCTTCAGGAAATCTTTCCTGCCACACGCAATAAGACTGTTTAACTCATCATCATTGTCTCAGAGATAACAATATGAGTGACTGTTGTAACTGGTGAATTTTTGCACTGACTGGATCAACCTTGCACAGTTATACTCCTCATCTTGTGTCACTGAAAACAGCTGTCACTACTAATCATTGCACTGGACTATATTATTTGCTGGCTATTCTCACTTCTTACTGTGTATAGCTAAATACCTCCTTGTATAAGTCTTGTAGATATTGAAATTTTTTTTTTTTTTTTTTTTTTTGCTACCTTAAGAAGCACAACTGCTAAATGACTGTACCGCTGCAACACCTAAATTTCCCAGCTTGGGATGAATAAAGTACTTCTATCTATCTATCTATCTATCTATCTATCTAAAAATGAAAAAAAAAAAAAATCCCCAATACCACACAATCCACATGTTGCACAAGTTATATTCAAAAATGTTTGCTGTTATTGTAACCACCGCTACTGTGGCATCACTGTATTTACACGGGCACACCACCTGTCTCATTCTCTCTCTGACTCAACTGCTCCTACAGTCTGGTGTGAGAGAAAATGTTTTACAGTTCCCTGTGATCCAGATGGCTAACTGTACACGACCTCCAGCACTGAATGATAAATGGAAAAAGAGCACATTTCATCCATCGTCTATACCTTTCGGCTCCACACTGATATTCCTGCCCAAATTGTGTTTAAAAAAAAGCACAATCGGATGTATGCAAGAGGGCTGCACTGGGATTTGACATCCACTTATTCCATTTCGTAAAGCCACTCTGCTGACAGCAGCAACCTGCATGTGCTTGGAATCAAGGCTTAGGTTCACATCTCAAAACTGACCAGATGTTATCAAAGATTACTATCTTTTAAAATATTCAGATCATGGGGTGCATGTTGTCTCTCTATTATAAGAGAGAGAAAAAAATAAAATAAAAGTGCCTACACTTTGTATTTTTCTGAGGAGCAGACATGTTCCCCAAACACCTCACTGCTAAGCATTGTTCAAGGAATGTAAAGTGTTAGTAGTGGGTTATATCACACACTATGGGGTGCTCCATAAAAGCAAGTCATCCAATGAATTAGTTTGTACGTATTACAGCACAGCCTGAATGCAGTGTCTGAAGCTTCTGCTGTGCGTGTGTATGTGTGTGTGAGTTCTGTTGTACTGGGTTCTCCAATGGCCTGTTCTGGGAGTGGAGCCCTGGGGCTTGCCCAGCCACATAACCACCCCTGTCAGAGGAGGCCTGCTGGCTGTCTGGCTGGCTGGAGCAGCCATAGAGAGAGTCTGTGGCCTTCACAGTTAATCATAACGCCAACTCACTCTTGCCTGATTGTATTGGCGGCTCCAGGGATCTGCCATAATTGGATCCTTGTAAGTGGGATGGAGGAGCTAAACAACCAGATTGCTGTTTGTTTATACCTTTTCATATATTACTAACGTGCAGAGACTTCTCAAGCAGTCTGGGACTTCTCTCACTGCTTGCTGCTCTAATTAGTTATTCATTCTTAACATATGCCTCAATTGTGGCCGTATCCAGCTATTTGTGATTAACTCCACTTTAATTAGAGTCGCTCATGCAGACTTTGGCTCTGTGTGGACGTGTAGTGGGCACTTGAAAACCACCAGTACTTTGTATGGGTCCATGTGGCAAAGGGTGGACAGCTTTCTTTTCTTGGACAGGAGATTTTAAAATAATCTATTTTGGAAATGCCACGGAGGAAAAATGGAAAAATATTGTGACGACAGTAGAGAAACAAATAAACAGGCAAATCAAACAACTCATTATCAAGACAAAAGAATTGAAGGCGAAAATCTATTTTTATGCAGGCTTTCGAAAGCAGTGTGGTATAGCTGTTGTTAAAGCCTGCTCTGTACGTGAGACAATGTAAAACAAGGCAAAGGTGGCAGCTAAGAAAATGTGATACGTCTGAGCTTATGCTTGATTTCAATGCATGAAAATACAAACGTGGTATGAAATTGTCACTTCCAGTTCACTGGCTCTGTCTTGAATGGAATGATTTATTAACCAACACATTACACGTACCAGTTTTAACAGGTTTTTTTTATATTAGAGCTTGATATGAATCTGCAGTTCATTGTATTGTTCACTGTGAGTCCTTGACAGGCAAGAGAGACACACACTGAGTTTAATCTAACAATTTCTCACCTCTCAAATACTTGTCACCACCCACTGGTTTAACAACCTAACTTAATCAACTAGGATTACATATTTCCTTTATCGGTTCCTTTGCAGTAATTAAGTGGCACCTATGTCATACAACCCCCATGTCACCTTAGAGAACATGTGTGAGATGAGAGTGTGTGTACATTTTCATGTTTAACACATCTCACAAACATTCGAGCTGCCCCAGCGATTTACTGCATGAGCGGAAACTTTGTGGAATAAATCAAAAAACGGTTTCCACGTTGGAGCGCTCTAATACCAAACGGCAGTAATTAAAAAGCGACAGCTTTGCAGATTAACTGCGGAATGGGGTTTGTGGGGAAACTCGTGCAGGGAAGGGGGCATTTAGTCACATGGCCCCAAGTTCCCCCACAGATAAAGCTCATTTTCTCTAGCAGTGGGGTAGAAAGAGAGGAGAACACAGCCCATTTGGTTTTAGCCTCACATGGGGCCCACAGGGGTAGCCAGCATTTTATTTAAGGTCACCAGGAATAAATGGGATTCAGACTGTGTCTGGCAGGTTGCAGTGGACAGGGCGCAGGCTGGGGCCTTCCAACCCCGCTGCCCCCAGGCGCCCTCTCCATCTCTTCTCGCTGGAGAGTGCAGGTCTTTTCCTGCCTTCCATTTCACTGTCTGAAGCCTTGCCTAAATACCTCACAACTCTCCTACTTCTAATACCAGCACTGTGTCAAAGGGTAATAGCATGTTAAAATCCCCCTTAGGTTGTTCAAAAGGGCAAATGTAGGGGGAAAAAAAAGAAAATGCATCCCTGTTGAAAAGCTTTTAATTCCATTTAGCTCAATAATGAGAAACAAAAAAATACAGAGGGGTTGGGAGGGGCCTGCGTTGTTCAGTCTACAGTGTGTGACACATGAAACACCGGCACCCCATGGTAGCCCACATCAGATGATCCTCTGTGGGGAGACCCTGTGCTTGAGCCACTCTGTAATAAAACCCACAATAGGCTTTCAGGGGAATGAGTAGCCATCACAGTTTAAGGGCTTTTCTCTCAGGTGGAGGCAACAAAAAGCTACAGAGATGGATCTGGCTGCCAGTCAAGCTTTGTATCAGTGACTGGGCTTTTGAGGAAATATGAGAGGCTGGACTGCTGTCCCATCACAGCATGATTCAGAGTGAGAGGGATTGGAGCTCATGCTGAAGCCAAGCTGCTCTGAAGAGCTGTTAGTATATGAGTGGGCCATGTGTTTTGCTGAGGGTAGAGGAGGGAGCGTTGAGGGAGGAAGGGGTAGGATGTGTGATTTGACGGGGTGCCCTGCATGCTCTGTCTTTCAGACTGAGTCACACTATACACGTGTTAAACAAGGTCTAACAGCATTTCTCATATCTGTCAACTGTTCTGCCTAATCACTTCTCACCATTCCCAACTTATCTCCTAATATCTTAGAAGCACATATGACTGAAATGTGTGAAACGGTGAGAAAAAAACAAGTTTAGCATGCACTACAGCAGCATATGAACTAGTGGTATAATTGATTTACTGTGGCTTCTCAGTATAGGACTTAGCATGTCAGTTGCTTCAGTGCCACAAAACTGTTCAAACTATGAGACCATGACATAAAAGCTGATAAAAACCTTCTAATTAATAGTCATGTGCTTTTATTACATAATATATTTCAGTATAGTCTTGAATTCAAAGAGCTCTTTATGCACAAGTTTTAAACTTCCAGGTTTAATAGTTGTGGGTGACATTGTGTGTTGCCATCTTCCTGTGTTTACATGCATTTCAGTTCGTATTACAAAATGGAAAATATGTGGATTAAAAAAAATCAAGAAATTCAAAAGAAACTGTATAGCACATATCATGATGTTCACAAATTGTGTGTCTCATAATTAAAAAAAGAAGTATTAATAAAAACCTGGACTTTCAATTGCATTTCTTACCCGTATATTTGATGTGCTTTGGATCATTATTCTTTTCAAAGGTTTTGTGGTTCATCTTAGCTTGGGTTCAGATGGTCTCACATGGTTTTCACTCCCTCCTTAGCATGCGTTCATAGCTGCAGTGACCGCCTGCTGTCTAGTACCTGAGGCACCAAAGCAACCTGAAACCAAGATTTTACCCACTATTCTGCACAATACTTTGTATGCCAAGATTCATCTGTCAGAATGGACTGGTATTTACCTCTACATTTGTGGTTTTCCTATACTGAGGAACTGCGTGTAGTACATTTCTCTGCCAAAATGGATGTGAACACCCTAAACAGCTCTGTAAAAAAAAAAAAAAAATCATCAGTGCTTCATTTCCAAAGCAGAACAATGGATATCATCCCACTTGCCAAAACAGCTTCACAATGGCTTGAAATGGATCTATATACATATAAATATTCATACTTTGAGAAAATCCTTTATAAAGGAGGTGCTATATTGTTGACCATTGCTATGCCTAATCTTTGTGTGTGAAATTTTTTTGAAAACAATAATTGTTTTTCATGTACATGAAAATGGTGACAAGTACTGCACAATGCCTTAAAGGTCTTTACACAGTCTTTGATACAATAATGTCAGTGCATAGTTCAGAGTGAAGGAGGCATGCTTGAGGCTAAAACTAATTATTATTTCCATTAATTCAATTTATCTGCCAATTATTTTTGGGTTAATCAATTCATAATCAAGTGCAGGTTTAACTCTGCTGCTTATTATATTTTCTTTTTCTTTTGCTAGTTATTTAATAATTACCCCTGCACTGATGAAAATAGTATAATTTTTTTTCTACAGCACAACATGAATTTTTGTCATCAACTGGAGGGAGCATGATAGAAAGAGAATTGTAGCTATATATATATATATATATATATATATATATATATATATATATATATAGTGTCCTGGAGTCTGAGTTGACATTTTTAAATGTCTCTTTCAACCATAGGTCTTTAGCCTGAAGTTATTTTGTAAAGGAATAAAGGAAAAGTGGATATATTCCTGTCTAGAGTGGCTGCAAAAAGAAAATAGCTTGATAAATGTCCAAAAATATTGATTGTGAAATTACTTCCCATTTTTTTCTGTCAAACTACTGATTGATTTATCTCGTAATTGTTTCAGCACTCTCTATTGTGGTGTGTTATAGTTATCAAGGCCACACCTCAATGCAAAAAGCCGCTCTCTTTTTTTTTCCAAACATATGCATGAAAATTAGGTATGAATGTGATTATGCAGATTGAGAGAGGAGCCATGGGTACCAAATGTCAGATGTCAGGTATGCATTTTCAGACCCTTGTGGGATGGAGATGATTATCATGGTAATTATTCAGCATTTGAACAATCCGTTTTCTGTGCAGAACACTGGGAAGCACATCTGTCCAGGGACCTGATGTTGGTGTTTGTCTGCTTGTCTGCCACCACAAGCACAAGTGTGTTAGTCTGAGATATAGTGGGAAACAAGAAGATGAGGCAGGGTAAAGTGATGAAGAGAGTGCCATGTCTGCAATTCGACTGAGATAAACTTGGTAGAGGGAAAAAGAGTTGCTGTTCCTTCCCTCTGCTGTTTCTTAGCTCCCATCCTTGACTCATTTTAGCATAAAGAGATTGAGTTGCAAATGGAGCAGATATCACTCATCTCTATCTTACAGCTAAGGGAGAGCTAGCTTGGCCTGGGCTTTCTTCTTTTTATGGTTTCTTTCCCCTCCTTTTGTTTTCTTACCATGTTTTGGGCGTCCTTTCATACACTACTCTGAGACCAGTCTTATGTTTTCATATGCATGATAAATGTACTCCTCTGCTCACACCCATTATCCTTTGCAATGAACACCCCCATCTCTGATTCTGCAGTGCTGACAGGGAAATGCCACACTATGAATGGCCAGCGGGAGAATTAGATGGCCTCCCCCATACTGGTAGTCATTAACCTTGTGACTGAAAAGTGACCCCGACACCTACACAGAAACACACTTCATGCTCATCATGAGGCTTTGTCGCCACTCTTTGATGTCGCTGTCAGTTCTGATGTACTCTGCTGAGCACCAGGCCATGGCTCAGTTCCCTTATGGCTGCCTACTCATACAACTCACTCACATAGCACTCTTGTTCTCCACACAGACACCCATTTACTTACAAAGACGTTGGTTAATATGATAGGCAATAGATTTTAACTATTTTTTGTACATCAGTTTATCAACCTGCAGGTAATGTTTAAGCTCATGAAGTTTTGTGTTGGAAAATCTCATAAAGTGATGGAGTTAATGGTTTTGGTAACAAAAGTGGTTAATATTGTCTGCTGTTACAGAGCAAGATTTGAACTGTATGCTCCCTCTCCCTTGTTGCAGAATATTGACTTAACCTGATGATTAGCAGCTTAGGTCTAAAAGCTCAGCGTTCCACAAATGTGGCTCTGTGACCTTGAGCTTGAGGTCTCCAGCAGAAGTCACTGACACTGAAGACAGTGAGAAAGGAGGCGGATATGAGGAGGATACCAGGAGCAGACAGCTTAAAAGGGGGTTGAGTGAGTGCACAAGACAACCCGAGCACCAATTGACTCCAGATGCATTTTATCCCCAGTTATAACAGAAAGATAGAGAAACTTTCACCATGTATTGTTAACTAGGGTCGACTCAGGACAAGTCAAGCATGTAAACACTTTTCTAACAGTAAAGCAGCCTTTTAACAAGCTTGACTCTTTAATTTGCATTCTTCCCCATTTCCTCTGGCCTCCATTTTATATGAAATGCCTTATGAAAAAGTCATAAATGTATCCAGGAAATGGCACACAGATAATTTTAGTATGCTGTATTTAGGAATGCTGCTGTATTACACCACTGGGGGCTTAGGTTTTACTCTGTAGATTGATCTGCATGCTATATTACACTATTTTACTCAGCTTCATTTTAGACAGCAGTAATGATAGAAAATACTAACTTAATACAAACAAAATATATTATTAATTTAAAACCTTATTTATAGTCCAGTTAACCACAAAGCTCTGAATGGTCAAACGTTTATATTTTTCTCTAAATATAAATTTTAGCGAGCCGAAAAGCCCCCTACAGCATGAAGGATAAACTCAGAGATCAGTGGTCAGACTTTCCAGAAATAATAGTGACTTAGGCCCAATCCCATTTGTCTTTGTTACCCCTTCGCCTTCCCCTTCCCCTTTGCCACTTGCCCCTTCAAAACAGAGCTAGAAGGGGTAGGGCTGAAAGTCAACCCCTACGAATTAGGACACCCCTTTATAGTTACAAGAAAGTTAAATTTTGTTGTTGGTTCCGGGCAGGGTTCGAATTACAGGGGAGCTAAGTGGAGCTTGGCTCCCCTGAAAGGCAGAGGAGCTCCCCTAAAGAGATTCAGCTGATACGTTCGGAGGAGCCCTTAAAATCTTCCAAACGACACGGATAACCCGTTCTGTTTCCTTTGGCTTTGTGGACAGCAGCATTGTTTGAGCGTCCACACAATCACCCGATGTGCTTCTTTTTGTGGTTAAAGAGCTCTCCGTCACTGTTTCTGATTAAACAAGTTTTTTTTAATAGTAACCATATTTTTGACCATGCTACGTGCACTAATATAAATGCGCATGCATGTGATGTGTGAATGCTCCCCCGAAAGCCCCAGTGTAATTCGAGCCCTGGTTTCGGGTGTTTTGGTCTGAAATACTGCTGCTCTAGCACTGTTTTTCAAATGGGGATACATTTTGATAAATTATGAACACAATTTTATTCTCAAAAATTTAAAAATTTGTGATCAATTTAAATCACTGTAACAAAACCCAGGTCACCTCCATATAAAGATTGTGGTATGGACATTGTGGACATTGTGGCAGATACCAAGTGCCAAAGAAGAGCCAGAAAATTACGCTAGTATTCAGGTGAATATTTTATTTGGGATTTACATCCATTAAAACCAACCCACCTAAAGTGTTTCTTATGTGGGGAGAAACTAGCTGACAGCAGCATTAAACCTTTCACATCTCCATCTTACATCAAAGCACACCTGTGATGTTGCTAAGCCACCCTAGTTTTTTTGGAGGACATTTCCAAAAATCAATTCATTGCATGACACAACGCTAGAACTCAATGTTAAAAATCTTTGCACTGGTTAGGGGGTATTGAAAGACTATTTTACAGGGGGTACAAAGCTAAAAAAAAGTTTGAGAACCGCTGCTTTAGAGCAACATCCAGCTCTGTATTTCATACTTTTATTAAGTAGAACTAATTATATTTTTCAGGGCACAAAAAAATTTGATGAAACTTTATTGTTTAGTAATGTTGGAAAGAAGACTTGATGCTGAACAACATCAGCATTGAAATGGATGAAAAAACTGTTGTTAAATACCGTCTTTGTATCTATTCTCCCAATGGACCAAAAATTGCAGTAGTTGTAGGTATATGCTGGCTCTAGCTCTCATAGGCAGTAATATGAATATGATACCTTGAGAACACAATTTTGAGGCTGCGTTCAATGTTACATTTCCAAAACAGGTTTTAAAAACCCTTTTAAAAACTGAAGCACCTAACATAGAAGTCGTGTCCCAATTCAGGGTTTGCAGACTTCGAAGTGTGCAGACTACGTAGGCTACGGACTGTCCTATGTAGTCCGCACACTTCAAAGTCCGCTTAACGTTCTTGAAATGGGACAGCCTACCCACCCATAGCAACAACGTAGGACGTTGAATCACTTAAACCTCTGAAATTACTGTTTGCATGTCATAGGTACGGACACTTGAGCGAATGTTAACACCAACCGGATAATAATGCAAAAAAATAATAAATAAATAAATAAAATAAAATAAATAAATAAACAAACAAACGGTCTCAGGCTCTGCTCTTTTCCAGCCGGTACTTCATTAACCCTTTTAAAATCCACAAATACAGAGTTTTATTGTCACCATTTAATAAACATGTTTTTAATGCACTTGGCTTAGTAATGTTTCTACTAAAGTGTAGTTATAAAAAAATGCATTTTTTTTAACAAAACTTTATTGAAACCTAAAATATACTCTTCTGAGCTCGGTAACTCATTTGCCACTGTCTTGTGTGCAATGAATTCTGGGAGAAAAGAGGCCGCGAGGGATGCATGACCAGCAGCCTTTGTTTTAAGACCAAATGAAGTGCGGATTTGTAGGTTGGATTCGGAGGCTCCTTTATTTATTAAGCACTGTCCACATTCTCTGAATGTGCACCACGATGACGTATGTAGCTGACGAATCCGCACTTTGAAGTGTGTAGACCCTGAATTGGGACACACCTATAGATTCCAAAAAACTAGCATGAACTGTAATCTATGGATACCAAATATGTGCAGAAGCTCCTGCTGTGTAAGGCTCGTTTAAGCTGTATCAGTTAGCACCAAAATACTGAAGTATTTTTATCAAAATATAATGTATAACAGAAATCTAGCTATATAGCACCCCATATGATAGAAATTTTGTAAAGAGGTGATTGTCGTAGAACAGACTAGTAAATAATGGTTGATACATTTAGTGCATTGCTGACATTGCATCAAGAATGTGAAACACACTTCCTGACATAGTAACACTGAAGAGCATTGCATCAAGCTATTTTTGTGACATTTCATTTCAGCTTCTCCTTCACTGTCTGTGATCTAATTTCCTTTGTTTTGATGGAAACATTGACTATTTCCATTCTTTTGAAAAGAAATTGAATTACTGTTGTCAATGGAGATTCTGAAAGATGTATAGAGTGCATTTCTCTACTTCTTACTCTCTATAGTAAATACTGTATCCAGTGGACTTTTTAATTTATTCTGGCAAAACTTTGTTACCTCTGTTAATTATGCAGAGTGGGCTGAACGGCCCTGATCAGCACAGAATGGCACAGCCTAAAATACACAGGCCTTATTTATTGAGGTCTGTGTTTTTGTATTCTCAAGTTGTGTAATGCATTCAAATAAGGGTGCAACAAACCAAAGTCACAGCAAGTTGCTGAGGGAGTATGTCAAGCATTGTGGCAATGTTTTTATTCCTGTCTCCTTGCCTCTTCACTGCTCACTCTCCCATCAATAGATCTCATTCAGCTTAGGCTTTTCTTTCCGTCTGTGTTGGATTGTTGCAACAATTGCCTCTTGACGGAGGAGAAAGGATGGCTTGTCAAGGTCAGAACTGTGTGCTAATTAGCGCTCACTGCCGAACTGTCGGGTTGACTCCTGTGCCCTTCACCCCTGAGGCCTCCTGGCATTACGTGCATGTGTGTATGTGTGTGTGTTGTGCTCTCTATCATGTTTTCTCCTGCCCTTTCTCTTCCCCTGCAAAGGCCAGATATCTGAGATTGCCTATGCAATACAGTACATACAAACTCTGTCGCGATTCTCATTGCCTGAGATGGAGGAGTTATATGACAAATAGAAAGAAAAAAAATAGAGAGGCAAGGATGTGGGGTGGTGAATGGTACTGAGCATTAGCATCCCACCAGGCTTTGTGTACTTGTTAGAGCATGAGATCACATGGACAGAAGAGGGCAAAAGAAAGAAAAGGTGAATGAGTGAGAGGTTTCCACTGCTGCCACATCCGTGAGAAAGAGAGAATCCAGTTGATACCAACGGAAACCAACGTTCACTGTATAATGATGGTAACAGAGGATGCAGTGGCAAAGGTTCAGTCATATCTTAAGGGGTAATTTTAGGCCCTTCACAGAGGAACAGCAATTTCCTCCAGCTCTGTGTCTGGGCAATATTACTGTGAAATCATTAGACTAATTCATCATCCTCGACTTCCTTGTGTTTTCTGCTGGTTGTTCTAATTGCAAGCCATAGAATTCACATATAATGTCTGAGTCCTCCTCATTGCTTCTCTGGCACCATACTCATAATGATTGTAGAAGTAGTCATAAGCAGCTGTTAGAGAACAATACACTGGCCTTGACAGCCCCTGACTGGATTGTCAAATGATCAGAATGCTTGTGTTGCATTTCTCCCTTTTTTCATTGTGAGGCACTGAGTACTTACTGTGTATAGCCTATATGGCACATTTTAATAAGTGTTTTGCACTTTATATTAACAGTTTTCCAAAGATATTGACCCAATTTGGCTTGAACAGCATGCTTGGCAGACACTTTTTTTTGCTGTATCATATTTTGTTGTTTATTAATTCCTCCTACACAGGCTTAAATTATTATTATTAAATTTGGCTGATATGTATTCCATCCATGTAACACTTGCTGGATGGAGATATGTTAACAACTTTGTTCTCTAAGCAGCATCCATATGGATGCTTCTGCCCTTCTCCAGTCACTGTAGTGGTATCTCACAGGCCGAAGAAACACATGCATGGCGCTTGCCTCCATTAATTTTTGTTTATTATGTATTTATGCTCTAAACTCGAGATTTGCTGTGATCAAACGCATCTGTTTCGGCATGGATCAGTGGATAACTTTGGCACGCACCATCTCCATCACACCCTGCTTTCCATCTACACCTCTCCTCCTCTTTCTGTGTGCTTTTCCCCCCATTCTCCTCTCTCACATCTTTTCCTTTCTGCTTTCTTATTTTTTTTTTCTTTTTAGCCTCCAGTGCATTCAAGTCTGCAAACTCTATGAATCCCCCAGTCTTTTTCTGAAAATAAGATCAGTTCATTTAATGGTCAAAGCGCATTTGCGGCTTCATTAACCAAATCCAGAGTCTTAAATAAGCAGGTCTTGAAAAGGACAAAACACATTCCTCTCCAACTATTTAGAATTACCTTTTACATTTTGTGTAAAGAGAATAAACTTGTATCTGGAAATTTCATATTCCCTTGAACTCAAATGAACCAATTTCTGTGTATTTCTGTGTATGAGTGCAATATTATAGCTAATAAATACAGATACTTCAGTAATATGGTAACATTTAATCAAAGATTCAACAAAAACTGAAAAAAAACCTATACTACACTTGACTTTAAAAGCAGATTAGATTCGAAGAACGACCTGTGGTTAAATTCTTTAAGCAAATAGTATAATAAATTATTTTTCTAGAGATAGCATGTGCATTTGTGCCAGAATAATGAATGTAAAATACTGTCAAAATTCACATTTATTATATTTTTAAAACACAGCAGCATCTATTAGCTGTCCACTGCATTAATAACAAACAAATATGTCCCGAGCATTTGCTGTATTCCGAATGCATCTCAGATTCAGTCTAGCATGAAAATCCCATCAGCTTCCTGGCTTGATGTAAGAGAGACATTTTTTACTCATCATGTCCTCATGCCATCTCTTTAATACTCTCACTGCTTTCTAGTAAAAGAAAGGTGTGCTCTCTCAGCACTTCCTCCATGACATGCCAGTCCTCTGCGGAAAATCGCAGGTGCTTTTAGTGAGCCTCAGTAATGAGTAAGCTGTAGAAATGTAATCCATGCTGAATAACCAATGAGTTCTAAAAAAGACATATAGTGTCATCGCAATGCAGACATGTAGCTGCACAGTTTCAAAGGCATCATTTTTACAGGGGAGAGGAATTATTATTGTCATGAACTAGGCCACAGAGTGTGCTGGGTCCATACGCTTATTAGGTCAGTACTGTACATACTGTATATACGATTGGGAGGACATTGTGCAGATGACAGGTTTTGTGTATCCTTCAACTGAATAAATTTTAATTATTCTTTTGCAGCTATCAGATATTACATATAAGACCTCTAATGTGCATGGCTACTTTTTTGAAAAGTCTGAGTAATATATTCTTTAACATATTTAAGCAATTGTGGTATGTTCTTTTTATTAAGTCAAGGAACCACATTAAGTCATTATGTCTTCATTGAGTCATTTGTAGAATGAGTTTCAATAGGAATTGTCATCTGATAGTTGCAGAGTTGGAGTCTGTTAAACAAAGAGGCTCATCAAAGGAAGCTACCTGATAAAGCAGAAGGAGATTACAAAAAATATCATAGTCCTTTCTGTTTGCACTTCTCAACTTTTAAAAATTTAATAAAGCCCTTTTTATACTTATTAAAAAAAGACCTACTAAAACCTGGCTTTTGAGTGCAGTGGGAAATAGTTTAATCAGCTTTTAGTCCTCTGACAAATAGACTCACAGGTATTTATCAAGTTTAGCTCCCATCAGCTTTGATGGACACAATACACCAGTACATACAACAGTGGACAGAGCTCAGTTTTTAGTCACAACAATCATGTTTACTGACCATAAACGCACATTAAGGCTTTGAAACTAAGCTAAAACTTGTGGACAAAAAGCAATGACATTGATTGCTTTTACTCTCTGGCAACAGCTGGCATCTCACCCTTTGTCCCATTGTATGGGCTGAAACCCATGGTCCAGTCAAACATGATAAACTGGTGTAATTATCTCAGAAAGTCATACTTATTCATCCCAGTCTCACCAGAAATTGTGAATAGTTTTTCCTCATCCAGGCTTTAGTGGGCAACGTTTTGGTAGGCATTTGTTTACATGGTAGCACTGTGTCAGGTGACATTTTAAACTATTTAATTTGTTTAGTTTTGTGTCCCTAATCAACATTTGATTCATAAGATGGGAATGCTTTGATGGCATGGGATGGCATTTGAAGGTTGGCGACCGCCAAGATAATTGCGTTGCAACTGCCATTGTCATGTAGTGACAAGAGTGGAAACATCATCAGTAGTGGAAATGGAGCTGTGAAAATATAGAGTTACTTAATTGATACTTAAAATAACCCTTCCTTATAGACCCGATAAGGAATGCACTTTGTTTCAAGAGCAGGTGCAAATCTAAAGAAGATAAATGTTACAGATAAGACTATTAAGCTGTGACAATATGTGTTGGATAGAAGGAAACCCTCCTGCTTACATTCAATCTGCTTAAGTTTCACACACCATCCCAAACACAGAACACTCCTCTCATTGGTCCTGACTCATAGCTAATACCAGTAGTTTCATTCATAATCAACGAAGTTCCACCTATCAGCACTGCTATGATATGCCTGACAGCTGCACTAGATTAAAAAAAGAAATGAAAGACAAAAAAACAGTGTTTTATGTTAGAGTACATGCAAAACTAGGGATGGTAATGGATAAAAGATGCTCTATGGCTGGAATGTGTGAGTGAGTATGTCTACAAGGTGCACTGCATCATCTTCCACTGGATTTTCTCAATAAATTATGGAGGCATTTGTGACATCAAACAGTATGCAGCAATAGGAAGTCAGTCAGAAAGCACAGAGCAGTAAGGACACAGGACAAGGTTACTCATCTGCCAGGTGTCTCCAGAGGCTGATATTGTATATGTAATCAGATTTGGAGAAATTATTTTATACAGCAAAAAGTTCAAGTACGGAGAAACGGATATATGCATCAATGCAACTATCCCAGACTGCTTTGTTTTGGGTATTTTTATCTACAACTTTTAAATTAGATCAAATATATATTGTTTGCATGACACAAATTATACCTAAATGTAGTTACACACATATTCCAGTCATATTTTCTATTCTTCTTTTGTACAAATCTGTATTTCTATTCAAGTTTTTATTCAAATCTAAATACATGGTCCTGTATATGCTTGGCTGTTCAACTATTGAAGTCACTGCAGCTTTTTCCTTGATGATATCATGCATAGCATGCGAATGGATGTCTCACAACCAGGTATTATCTTGAGATTGTACCTCCCATCTCATGTGTTCCTTAGTTATTTTTCAAATATTTGGAAAGCCCATGCAGAAGACCAAGAAAATTTTTAGCAATGTGCAGTAATATTGCCACACAAAAACTCCACATGGAAGACTCATCATGTAAGTTGACATCAGAACTATTCAAAGCAACATCTAGAAAAGCCAAAGTCATTTTGGAAACAAATGCTATGGACAGATTAACTCGCACCCTCTCTTTCATCATATATACTGCATGTTTGGCAAAGAAAAGGCCAAAAAACACCTTAGTTAGGGTCAGATGGTAGCTACTGGACACGTGAAAAATTCTCTTGAGCTGTGCTTTGTCTGGATATGAATGTTTGAAGTTTAAAATGAAAATTTTGTCTGGGATTAGTTTATTTATTTTAAACATGAATATTTAGATGTAAAAATGAACCAGATCTGTTCATTTTAATATATTTGAATTTAATAACAGTGACGTTGTATGGTCTAAGTAGCCTGTTGTGTGAATTATTCTAATAGCCCTTTTTTGCAGTATGAATATTAAAAACAATTAACAAATATAGGTATTTACCCAAACTTCTGCACTGTCATCTAAATAAAGATAAACCCCAAAAAATATAGAATATGAAGTGACTTATTATCAAAAATGGGTTTTGCTTGACTAAGACTGGGGATGCTTCTTGAAACCTTATAATACACATCTTATATGAGATTTACAACTGATTCTGTCATTCAGTATTATGGAACTTATTTTCATGAACTTGTGTTGTTTTTATTCCAACTACAGCGGTACACATGTATTTCTTTTACAATGCCCATACAGTAAATTTAATTTTCCTTAAATTTAAGGTAATATATATATATATATATATATATATATATATATATATATATATATATATATATATATATATATGTATATATATATATATATATATATATATATATATATATATGTATATCATCATATGCTAACAGTCATTTATATAGAGTACACATGTCTTAAGACCCAACAATGACCCCAGGGGGACGCCACAAGTAAAATCACTGTCACCAAGTGCAACACCATACCCCTGACCGCATACAGTTCCAGTTTAGTGATTAATTTGTCATGATCAACAGTGTCAAATGTTTTTGTTTCTTTTTTTATTTTTTTTTATCTATTTTTTTTTTGGATCCAGAAATTTTTCAGTTCCATTTTTCTTCTGATCAATAGCTTTTGTGATTGTTTTTTAAATTTATTGTGTTAGTGCTAGTGCTGTTGAACTATATGACTTAAATCCATAGCAACTGTCAGAAAGTATTTTATGTCTATTTAGAAATTTGTCCAATGGGTTATTAAAGAGTTTTTCAAGGATTTTTGAGAACTGTGGAAGCACAGAAACAGGTCTTTAAATTGTGAAGGACTGCCTGTCCCCAGCTTTATACAGTGGTAAGAGGTTGTAAGATCCCCTCTTTTTTTCACAGGGTATATTATTATATTATATTATATTATATTATATTATATTATATATTAATGCCATTATAATCAGTTGATGTTTTATGTTTACATTTATTAATATTATCCAAAATGTTCCTTGCAGTAAAGGGTGTTCCTTTATATTGTGTTTTTATTCCAATTGTCATGTTAGAGACTCCAGTATTTGTGTTGTTAGATTTGATCCTAAACACTTACAAAAAATTTGCTAGTCATTAACCACCTCCATAACATTTACAATGTTGTTTTTAATAAATTATTGTGGATAATTGTGGTTCTAGTTTTAATAATTATGTTTATGTACACATAGGGAAAAACTTTAACATTCTTACAGGGATTCCAATGCCTCTCTTATTACTGTGTGGTGATAAAATTGTTTTATTTGAGAAAATATTCTTCTTAATAGTTTTTTGAGAAAATGTAGTAAAATAGGACATAATCTACTGTATCAACCTGCCCTGTTTGTCATTATCAAAGCATGAGAGCCGCGTATCATTATGTCTTTATAAACTGAAATAAATCACAGACATTTACAACAAAGATAGTATCTTAGTTGGAATGTGGTCTTAGAAGAAAACACAAAGTTTTTCTCTGCTTAGGGAAGCAGCAATTTAACAAACCACTTTTAGTAGAGTCAGCGATTGTGTGGTACTTGAGCTCCACATTTCTTTCTAATCTCTTTGTTAGGTGAGGATGAAGCTCAGATTACTTCTACCCTGCTCATTATTTCAAACAGCTGCTTTAAGGTCTTTTTGGGTTCAGATAATGTGTTTTCTGTAAAGCATGCTCTACTCTAAAGTAATCTCATCACATTGTTAGCAAGGAATTAATTTGTCACAGAGTGCGAAAATAGTGAAACCTCTTAGGAAACAGTGGGACATTTCTACAGCGCTAAAGCTTTAAAGCAAAGTTAAACCAACTATGTTAACTTTTTTTGTTTTAATCAAAAAGATTTACTACTGTACACTGCTTTTCCTAAGCTCCTCAGCTTTCCATAATTATCTGTCTGGAGGCTCCAACATGGCAGCCATTTGTTTTATAGTTCCACTGTATGACATCATTAATTGACTTAAGATACTGAATAGAATAGCTGAAAAATTGAGCCCTAGTAGAAGGCATTTGTTTAGAATGGATGATAACTGCCTGGCCTGCTGTTTAAACAGCCTTGCAGGCTTTGAGCAGGTGGAGGAAGAAAACTCTTATCCGTCTTCATCGTAATATCAAGGTCATGGATGGGTAGCTGAGCTAATCTCCTTCTTCTCATATCTCTTACGGAGCGAAAGAGCTGGCAGGCCTGCCATGTATTAAGCCCTCTCCAGCCAAAGACAGAATACAATGTCTGTTCCACACAGGGAAATATGATAAACTACACTGAAACAAAATTCAAGAACACAGAGGTCTTGGTATACATATAGGATGCCCTGTACACATCCACCCCAGACAACAGCTGCTTAATCAAACAGGGGATAATCTATGCATATTCAAATACTGTGCCAAACTATATAATCTTCGGCATCTGCTTCATTATGCGTGGAAGACACCATTTTGAGTGCATATTTTCCTCCAAACACCATATCTGTGCAAATGTTCCTGACTATCAAACATTCCACCGGTTATACTCATGGCCATGATCAAAGCACAGAGCTTATATGTATGAGCTTAATAATGATAGACTGGTGTTGACAGATGTGATGGGCTAAAGGCTCTGAAGTACTGTATCAGAAAGAAACTGGCCTCCTTTACTTGCACAAATAGATTTGCCCTGCACAAGGTTTTATCCCCATTGTTCATTAGACTTCAGAAAGAATAATTAACAAGGCTTTAAAACACAGCTTTTATGGATCACCTGCTGTCCTCCCAATATCATTTTTGTGATTGCGCAGCAGAATACAGCAAGAAGCATTGATGCTAACGTCTGGCACCTAAATGCCTTGCAGGATCAGTACCTCTCCAATTAAAGCAATATCTCTCAGTCTTGTGTCTGCCACAACAACACTGAGCTCACCACAGGACTTGTCCATATACTAACACCAAATAGCTTTATTTTAAGACCGTGGCCTCAAGATGTGAGTAAACTGCCCAAATACGCAAGTGCAATATGCATATACATTGTGTTTTATGGAGCTGAGCTGTATTGTATAGTGGTAAGCCTGATAGAATAATGCCAGACAAGGACATTGACCATTTTAAAGTAAGAAAAGTGAAACAGGATTATTCTTTCATTTTAAAGTTGCAGATTAGGCTAAGAAAATGACCCTTTATCATGGACTGGAGCTGCAGAGAGCACTGTCTTCCTTCAGGAGTACCCCCTCTTTAGCTGAATCATAGCCTCCTCAAAATGCACAAATATATTTGTCATGTCTGGGGCCGCCAAATCATGAGGCAAATATTATCATCCGACAAGCAAACAAACAGTCTTTTGTGTGGTAGATAAAGGTGAAGCGTGTGGTGAGGTTAATGGGACCAGGCTATTAGCATTGTCACTCAGTCTGCCAGGTCTGACAGTGCAGCTCAGTCTGAGGGCCTCTCCCCCCCTCGTCCACCTGCTTATCACCCAGATAAATTAACTCCGGCAGACTGGAGAGGCAGGTGGAGCGAAGTGGGGGTACAGATCCTCAACTATCACAAGACAGGAGCACCAGGCACAGATCATTGCTCTGTTGACTCTAGTTAATAGCATGCATCCACAGTGTGTGGCAGATTTTTGGGGGGTCCATGTGATTGATGTGTGGGATGGCAGAGTAAACACTTGATAATTAAACACAACTGCGTGTTTGTCAGAGGTGATGACAAAGTCCATAGACCTTTCCCAGTCCTATTCTCCCTCAGTTCTCCCAACTTTGTGTAAAGCATCAGTGCACTTACCAAGAGTTTCTCCAACCTCATTGACCAAACATGCTATAAGTCCTGCACCTTCAGAAAGAACATGTCTAATTTCTTTCCACTTCTTGAAACTCCCTAGTATAAAGGACATGACAGTTTTTTTAATACCTGTCATTGCTGTTTTTAAATCAGTTTTACAGAATAAAATGTAACATTTGGTAGGTTATTGTCTCTGTTTTAATATGTTATACATCAAACCATCATCTTATTGGACAATTACAAGATATTCTGGCATGAAGAAATAAGAAATAAATTAACTTAATCATTGGATGACAAAATACATCATGACAGTTCATTTGTTCCTGAAAATCTCATCACTTATAACTTTGCCTCATTTTGATACAATTATTATTTTTCCCATTTGATTTATTTCTGCAGCAGCTCATCCACTTCAGCCTGAAATACTGTTTTTGCTTGTGTTCCTTTAACCTTTAAAGCCCTATCATCTCTTATAAGGACTGAAACAATTACAGACATAGTCACCTACTATAAAATAACAAATACAAGACAGTGGTGTTTTCTGATGTTGCTCAAAGACTCAAAATAGTTTTGACAGCAATCTTTACAAAAGACTGAAAGTCCAAACATAAATGTTTAGAAAAGATTTTGTTGCTCAAAGTGATCAGTGGCATCTGTGTGCATGGGCTCATTGCGTTATCCTCTATCAAATAGAGAGAAAAAAATCCAATAAGAATAGAAATTTCACAATTATTCTCTCTTTTATTGCACTTTACTCAGGTGTAGTAACAGATACAACTTAGACACTGGGAATTTTTTAAATATGGCCAGGGCTTAAGGGTTTAAGGACCCTATTTTTGAAGGCAAAGTCTGCTTGAGGTGCTCATCTGGCTGGTCAGAACTCATGAAGTACAAGACAGCTGCTAAGTGTTTGGTTTTCTGTTCTTTAAAGGACTGGTCAGACTTCTTTTTCTTTAGAAATTGTACTTTTTGTTAAAGTATTAGACAAAGAGGTTGATTTTATCATCATGCATGCACTGTGAATATACAATTACTGGCTTCTTTGGTTCAATTTTTCAATGAGGAGGGCAGCATTACTGAATAGGCTCAATAGGCAGAGTTCCAGGCTGAGAACCAACATTCGCCTTTTGAAATGACACTTAAAATTTCACATAAGAAGAGACAAACAACTACAGAAAAATTTAAAAGAGCAAGCGAGAAACAAAAGACCATAAAAAACCCAAAACAGTATCAACTAAAGTGAGACAGAATATATCCAAAAATACTACAAAGATGGAATTGCTCCAAAGGGACATAAGTCAGCCAGTGAGAGACAAACCAACCTCAAAGAGATTCAAACCCTTCTCAAAGAAATAAATTAATTAAAATAACAAAACAAAAACAAAAATAAAACATTAAAAAAAACAGATAAGAAATAAAATTAACATGAACATGTTAATGGAAGCAAAATGACTTCGTCTATATATCTATATAACTGTAATAAACATGTGCAGACCTGTCTGTATTTTTAGTCCCTGAATTTTTATTTTTCTGGTGAGAACAGTCTTGAGAGTTTTCATATCCCACAGGGCAGGATATGCTTGTGATATCTTTATTAGAGACACTGATTGTTAATTTATTACTTCAGCTGGACTTCAAGAAGAAACCACGTCGATTTGTAAGAATACAGTTGGGTTTTTTTTGGACCTACTATGCCCTGTGGGTGCTCTCTGTTTAATTGAACACTCATTAGAGAGTACACTGTTATATCCCCACAGTTTATAGAGACATTCTCACAAATGTAATGCAATTATGTTTAGGCAAATGGGAGGCTGAATGTATCCAGATCTGTTCTATTACTGGTTGCAATATTTTTTTCTCTCTCTCTCTCAGCTGCTAGTCATAAAAGAAATTATTTTGGGAAAAGTGTGTGACACTTGCTGGCACCCAAAGCATATGACCGGAACAGGAAGATTACAGGCACGGCTAAAAGGGATCAATAATTGAATTCCAGGGATCCTAACGCACATTACACCAGTCCAAGAGACAAGAGAAAGCTTTTTTGCTCGATGAGCGAAACTAGAGGGTAGAGAGAGGTGAGTCCTCTCACTACACAGCCCCTCCCTGTGTCCGTGCCACTCAGCAATGCTGGAGCCACTGCTGTGTTAACAGTTTCTGTTCTCACGGGACGGGAGAGCCCTAACTGTCGCCCACCTCCAGTTGGCTGAGAACGGTGAAACCACTCCACTGTGTCTACTTTATATTGGTTGTTAGACGACACAGTGCTGCCAAGGATTGTCTTTTCTGCTGCTGAACATTTAATAGAACCAAACTACCCATGAAAGGCAAGCCAAAAGCCTTCATCAAACTACTTGCAAATCTGTTAGAAGTCTATCACAATGACCAAGGGTAGCAATTTGTCACACAAAGTAACTGGAAAATACTATAATATCAGCATACAAAGTCACATAGGAATCTATTTTGGTACGAAAAACAAAAACAGAGAAAATCATGCCAGTGACTGTTGAAATAATCCCAAAAAATAGTGACAGAGGAGACAATGAATCTGCTCATACCAAAACAAATGTAAAATGTGGGACATGCCGCTGTATACAAGAGAACATCCCTATTTAGCCACTAAAATACATTCCATTGTTTTGCATTTGCCTTTAAAAAGCCAAGCACTTTTTGTTAGTTTGTTGTTTTGGTTGTCTCCCGTTTCCCCTTTTTATTCAAATGACTCCCACAGTTCTTAAAAACAAAAACTATCTCACAGACACAGAAAAGAGTCTCAAGTGAAGAGTGACTGAATAATCCTATCCAAGGAAAAAGAAGAGTTAAAATATGTCATGGGTGGAAATTTTATACTCCTACTATTCCAAAGCTTTATGAACTTTGTGAAAGCAAACTGTCATCTTCTTTACTGCAGTTAAAAAGTTCAAGACATATGTCATCGTAGATATTCAGGCCATTTCAGAAAACACCCAGCAAGCTGTTTTTATTTAAAGTGTTCCACACAAAAGTCAGAGCACTTCTACTCTATTTTAACTGGCTTATAAAGTGCATCACATCAGCATCTAAATTACTTTTTTATTCACATTGACTAAGGCTTCCCATGGAGATATAGATGGATATTACATATAAGTAAACGACTTCAGTCAGGGTCATGACAAATGTTCCAGTTGTTGTTGTTTTACAGAGAGATTACAGTTAGGAAATTTCTCAAGCACCTAAATTCATCTACACCTGAGAGAAGCCACAAGCTGCATTTCCAAGTTCTAGTGTAATAATTGGAGTAGAGTGGGAAGAAAAGTAAAGAAAAGTCATGAAGAGAGATTTAAAATAGATTTAACGATTTCAGAGAGTAGACTAAATTTATTAGTGGCAGCTCTTGCTGGGTCACAGTAGTATCCTGGGCCTCTTAGCTGATGCTGCAGCACCTCTGTTAATTGGCTGAGGACTGGGAAATCACATTAAGACCATACCATGTCGCCTTTCCCTGAGATAGACCAAGACAAATACTTAAAATCAATACAACGAAATGGAAGGAGATAAAGAGACATAAAAGTGGTCATTTGGCCTTTAAATGGTGCTATCAAGCCACCAACCTATTTATTTTCCAGCTCACAACTTTCCAGCCTCTCATCGTTGTTAAAGACAACTGGTACTGAGGAAAAGTTCTTTTGTCCTTTTTCTAAAGTTTGGCAAGAGTGAGGAAGCATACGGTGTGGATATCGAGGTGGGTGAGTACGGTGGAGGTTGTGGGGCGCTTGAACTTTCTGCGGTGCAGGCAGTAATAGTCTCTACATTCAAGAAGGAGAGGATCAAAGAGCACAAGTTTAAAGGGAGGAGGGATGGTTTTAGAGTCTCTCCTCTGTTTGGGAGGCATCCAGGTATCTGTGGGGTGTATTGATGTGGAGCACCTTAGCGAGACACACTTTCCCATCCTTATTTCCCCTTGTCCTGTTGAAGCTAAACGGGCTGTGCTTCAAAAACACTGCTTTATCAAAGACACCACTTAAATTGTCTCTCCCTTTTTTCTGTGTAGCCCCTCTGTTCTTCTGATAAATATTGTGTCTTTTTGGCTGAAGAACTGTAGAGCAGCCTTCAGAGAGTGACTGGTTAGAAGTAATCCCAGGGAGAGGTGGGAGAAGGAAAGATGCTGGTTAGCATTTCTTCAGAGATGCGGCAGAGAACCATGAACAGACGTCAGATGCTATTTCAGCATGCACTGTGTGCTTTTCTCACCGTGTTTCTTTGTGTGACCCACAGGGTCTAATAAGAGATGAAGTTCTTTCAAGCTGCTCTACAAACGACTTTGCTCTGTAGTTCCACCTGTGTCCTCTTCCTGCCTGCAAAATAATCAAATCAATAAGCAGAATGTCATTCAAACCAACAGGATGTGTGAACTAGAGGGAGGCCTCTGTCTGTGGGGGGGGGGGGACCTAAAAAATAAACATCCCACATAGAAACTGCTTTATAATCATAAGGTTGATGTGCAAATTCTGCATTTCATTAAGCTTGCACACTCTTTATTAACCCAATTAAAGTGCTACATTCTCCCTACAACGTGTCTATCATGGGCGTTTAGCTACAAATCTTCTATTACTTTATATCCCTTTCCATATTTATTGTTTTGTCACGCTAATTATTGGACATGTCTTGCAAAAATCAGGACTGCCAAAGCACAACCCTGTATGAGCCCCTATTAGAAACCTGCAGTCACAAGGATTAGTGTCTGCAAGCTACTACAGATTGGCACAATGTCAAAAGCAAAGAAACCAAACTAAAGCAGGACACATAGGGTCTGGAAGAGATTACAATAGGGGATACAATAATGCTGGGTTCCACTCTAATTGTGACACCAAGAGAAGGCTTTGCAATTACAGTGCAACGAGCAGAACTCTTAAGTCCACACGCCGGCGGGTGGATCGGAAATCCTCAACAACTTTAAGCTATTTTATCAGATTATGTCACGATTAATTAGACACTGTATGAGAACAACCGTGTGCTGTGTCCTCTCCTCCCCACACGTAGCCAAGCAGGCAAGTAAACTTAGATCAATAATTACACAAGGACTGTCCCAGCTCCTCTATAGTTCTGTCACCAAATTTCACACTAATTGGCCACACCAGCTGAGAAACCCAGAAACAGATTTTTATTGAGTCAGGTTATGATGGTGCACAGCCTGGAGGGACACTTGCATTACCTAAAGAGGCTACCTCTGAAATTAAAAGCACCCATGTATCGATACAAATGCAAGTTTAGTGCTAACTACAGTGTCCATTTAAAAAAGAAAGGGCTTGGCTGTGCATTGTCCATGCAAGCATAAGAAGCATCGATCTGTTCATGCATAAATACGCTGCACAGCCCAGCATAATTATGTGATATATTCCTAACTAACCAACCATATATAATTGCAGTCAACCACAGCCGTTTGGCAGTATGTTTGTTGTGGGTTTAGGTTTTGTCTTTGTTTATTGGTATGTCCTCATTTACCTCTTGATGCTGGCTAGTCTTATACCTCCTGCATATTGATTAAAGAGAGTAAGAGACCCAGGAGTCTTTTGATTTCATCTGTGTAACATCTTTTTCTTAATTCTCCTCTGTGGCATTGATGCTAAGCACACAAGTCTCTCTTGACACAAGCCTGATCTCGTGAGATGTTGAGCTATCGAAACATACAAGATGAGAAACAACAACACCTGGAAACAAAGGCGTAGAGACAGAGACTGAAAGGCTTTTGGTATCCAACTGTCAAGGACTGACTTGAGATTGCCATCCCAGCTCTCACTGATTCTTGTATTAAATGACACGATAAGAAAGAATCACCAGAGTTAGTGTTTGTAGTTGGCAACATTTAAGGACGTGTTCTGTATGCCCTTGTGCTGTATTTGTTAACGCAGATGTTGAAGAAGAAACTACTAGAGACCAAACAGAACAGTTGGTATTTGTTCCACTAAGTGGCATATAGTGTCCATTTTAGACACAACTGGGTGTGCTGAGGCCTGGGACAGTCAGGGAGCCAGCTGTTGAATTCTGTGGCTGACAGGTCTGCTCTTTTTGGAGTGTTTTTCTTTTAGGAGGTAAACAAAGAGATCAAAAGCAGGGTCTTAAGCTTGCAGTGCTTCCATCTGTGATTTAAGACCTCCTGTTCTTAGATCTTGGGTATATCTTCTGCCTCCTTCCCTGTGACATGCCTCTGATGGAATTTTAATGATACGCTTGCTGAGACTGAATTGTTATCTTGCACCCAAAACATCTCATACCCACACACATACTCACACACTTCTTACCATGAATTCCTGAGAGCCAAATGAGCGTATCCCCACTGAAAAGTTTCCATTTGGAGGGCTATCTCTTTTGACATGTTCTGCGAACACTGCATTTCTGTTTGCACGCTAGTGTTTGATTAGTGGCAGGCAGCACTGACACCTTTAATAGTGGGAAAGAAAAAATCCACTCTAGATCTATAGTGCTAAATATTTTTTTAGCTGTTTCTTTCTTTGTTTTTTTTTCAACCATCTTTTTCTCCCTGAAGGGACACGCCCACTCAGCAAGGGTTCGTGAGAGACAGCAAGCATGATGGTCAGGGAAGCAGACATCTCTGGTGCTGAAATTGAATTCAGTCCCATGTTTGAGGTGGAAAGGCCAAAATGACAGAAAAGTAGATAATAGGTTTGCTGTAACGTCACGCCTCACTGTATGTCCACACTTGGGCATTTCTGGAACAGTCCGGTTTCTGACATTCTTATGACAGGCCTCTTCCCATTTCTTTTCCCGCTACACCGCTGTGGAGCTGCAGCCCATTTTACTTCTACACTTTCATCTTGCTCGGAGAATTGCTCTGTTGCCTATTACTCTGAATGCTGAGCTTTCAAAAAATGTCTGATTTGTTATTGATAAAGTAATGTTAAAATGATCATAAAAATGAAACACGGTCCATTTATTTGTTTGCCCAGTGGTAACTCTTGTCAGTCTGTTTTATCCCTGCTGTGTTGTTTTATTGCTGTAAAGCCCATGTAATCCTCTGCACTTAAAAAGATAAGTGAACTGTGAAAATAAAGGAGTTATTTAGGAACTATTATATCATACCTCCAAGCTCAGTCATTCAGTGTGCAACATTGGCCCCAAACAACAAGTACAGCAAAAAACTTTGCTGTTTTGTTTTTATTTATTTTTTTAACCCACATTTCAGGTCTCATAGTTATTTTATCCATCTCTTCACTGTTTTTCAATCCCTTACTTTCTTTTGCTCTCTTTTTCTTCTAGCAGTGACCTTGAAGGTATCCCTACTGTGCTTGTTCAGACATAGAACTCTCTGGTTCTTTTTCTCTCCCTTCCCTTCCTCTGTTTTCATTAGCGGGCTCAGTCAGTCTGCCTAGGGACAGCCCAGTGCTGTGCTCACGTTACAGGCCTATTGACTTCGGAAAAGAGAGAAAATACTGTGGACATGATTCATCATCCATGAACCTCATGATACCGGTTTTATCTGTAGCTTCTTTTCAATAGCGAGCAGAGCAGATAAACCACACACAGTTTTTTTTTTTTTTATCATCCTCACTTTAGGCATGACAGAAATCAGATACTAGACTAGACTAATTAATATTTTGAGATACTGCCATGTTATCAACACACACGCGCTGTTCACAAAACAAACCGGAGTTGACACAAAGTGCACATGTCTAAGATTTGACTAAAGACAGGGTTCACAGATTTTTTTTTTTAATGAATGTTTTACATCTTGTAACATTGTGCAACTAGTTTCAAGGTAGTAATCAATATTCCTTGTCAAAGTTGAAAAATTTATGAAGTTGACAAAATAATGAGACTTTTTTGTGACTCTTAAATTTCCTTTTTATTCATTGTACATTCTACCTTCTCATACTGATGACAAAGCCTTTTGACTTTAAAACCAAAATTCGGCCCCGTTAACTTCTGTGGACTAATATGCCACCATATTGGGAATGCGTCCTGGAAACTGCACTTTAAATCAGGTAGTTGCATCCACAAGTTATGCATCTAAAAATTCTTATGTGGTCTGAAAACAGTCTTAAGAATATTGGCAGGAAGTAATGGCGCTCAGAGGTGGATTGGATGTTTTATCACACTCGTACCCCAGTAATTAACGAGGACTGCCCTGGAATTCACTGTCTGCTCTTCTCTCCTTCTCCCTTTATTCCTCTTCTCTAATAGAAGGGTGGGGGCTGTCTCTGTTCATATCTGCAGCTGTACAAACCAGGCTTTGAACTCTGCCATTGTGGCATTATGATAATCAAAAACGGAATACATTTAGGGAAAAAAAACTGTTTAATGCAGCAGCACACTGCACTCTGTACACAACTCGTTTTTTGACCCTTTGTTTCTGGAAGGAATTGCAGATGAATTTTGTAGTGTGCTTAGCAGCTCACATTTCAGTGATGATGCACCTGATAGGTTGGCAGCCATGCGGCAATCAGTTAAATGACAGACAGACAGGCTCAGAGCACAGCTGCACAGTGCAGTCTAAGCCAATTGTGTGACAATCAGAGGCTGCTATTTTAGGTTTCCCTCTCCCTACAGAGAACAGATTTCAGTGAATCAGTAGGCCCCAGGCATCATAATTATGCAAAAGGCTCAGCAGAGAAAAGTTGTTTATTTCACTATTGTTTTGAATTTCTGTCTTATCACTTGATCTTCCGAGGAAAGTGGCAGTGCTAACATGAAGAGAGGTGTGAGCTTCTGAGTTTAACATTAGGCTTGAATGCAAATGTTAAATTACAAATGCCTATGTTTTCTGAATGTAGAGGCATGACCCCAATTCAGATTTCCTTCTCAGAAATTTTAAACACCTTCCAAATGATCATAATATGTACTCTGCAAACATAGACATGAGAGCTAACATCAACAATAAAAAATCTTTCTCACTTGTTGCTCTTACTCAGGCGTCACTTTGAAGGGCAGCTTGGCTTAAGGTTTGCCCGCTTGCAAGTAACCTCTGAGAGGAAAGGGCACAGGCTGCCACTCCTTTTACCAGCTCTCCCCTGTGGTGAAAAACATGCTGAAACAATTACAGGCCACTATGAGGTCTTTCACGTTGTGATGTCTGAAAATGTTTGCCTCACAAAAACACCCTGGCTCATGCAGCAAAGCCAAAGTTATTAAAACCAATTAACTTGAATTAACATCTCAAAAACTTCCCTGTGCCCTTTGGAGATTTAGGCTGACTGCTGTAAGTAACATAAATCCATCCAGACCTCCAGGATGTGTGAGTTAAGCCTTTGGTCAGTCTATCAATGCAAAGTGAGAAAAGCTGTTTCACTCCCTTGGCTGCTCTCTCCCTTGAGCTGCATGAAGCACTACAAGTGCTCTTCGCACCCATGAAGGTGGAAGACTTATGTGTTAATCCTGAAGCCCCCACCTAAGCCCCCTGTAATAAAGCACGCTCTCAATCAGGACCCATCCCCGCCCTTCAGGCAAGGAAGCTTAGGGCTCTGCAATCACTAGCCGGTGAGCCACAGGAAAGCTAATGAGCCCCTCGTCTAGACGTCCAGCACCTGCATGCATAGCTGTTCTAGTGGGAGCTCTCTTGGGTGTGGGCAGACTGCAGGTGGAGATGATGGAGGTCTGCAAAAGGCCAGCAGTGAGCCCCACCAGGGGGATCATCTAGTGACCAGCAGCTTGCTGGTCTGAATACATAGTAGTCAAACGTACTGCTGCTGTGGCCTCAGTGGACAACTTGAACCTTTGGCTTAGTTGGAGCTGAGTGTTTACTCAAAGGAGAGGCTGCTGGTCTTCAGTGTAAATTCGTGATGTCTAATACCATGCAAATACTAGTGTTTAGCTTGTGCTCTCCATACAAAATGCACTATGTAAAATGTTTCATAATCCTCGTGAACTGTTCCATGACATACAGGTATGCTTTTCGGATAGTGCAGATGCTGTATTTAGAATTTGTGTATTTGCTTAGAATTCACGATGTGCCTACACCTTGACTGGTTTTATCTGTTATCTGTACTTTTTATATAGGGATTTGCAATCTTAGGTGCATTTTATTTATATATAGTGCTAATGAGCCAGGTAACCTTTGAATTTGCTTTATCTGAAAATATCATATCTAGTTTTTTGGGGTTTTGGGGTTTAAAAGTGTAATCTTTAAAATGAGCTATTTTGAAAAGTTCAGTTCATGTGCAGACCCGGAGATAAGTAACTAACCAACTTTTAGCCGTGAATAACCAGACCTCATTTACGTTGTCCATAATTGTCTAAGTTCCAATTATATCCAGCACGGGAGCAAATCCAGTCTGATTGAGGGACCAACTAAAACACCTCCGTGTTGGTGTCCTGGATGCTTTCAGAATCTTGTTCAGCAGAGTAGAGCACTCGTGTAAGTGTTTTGTTATTCAGGTTTAATTATGTCCACGGGGCCTGGGAGTGTAGGCCAATCTACGCAGCGCCTCTTTAGCCTGAGCCACAGTGGACTGGCTTGATGTCTTCGTTTCTTTCCTCTGCACTGAATGAGCAATTAAAGGTCATATCAATTAGAGCATGTTGTGGTCTCCAGACTCATTTTGAAACAGCTTGCTCCCGTAATGCTGTCAAGAAGGAATAAGTATACAAATGTAAAGCTAGGTCTCTTTGGCTAAATGTTTTTTTTTTTTTTTTTTTTTCCTTCCATAATATATTTGAGTATATCCGTGATGCAAGTTGATATAGTGGTAATAAGTTTCTTTGCTTGGGCCACACTCACCATAAATTTATATGATGTCTGCTGTACATTATACAACAGCATAACATATTTTTTTTAAACAGTACCTTCGAGCAAATTGCACATTTGTTTGAACTGCATATAGCAGTCATTCGATGGCCAGATGTATTGCAGCAACAGCCGTTGGTACCAGAAGAAGAAAAATCTTTTTTGTCTAAATCAGGCGGGTTCACATTTTAATCTCCCTTATGTGCAAAAAAATCATTTACATGGTGCCAAATAAGAAACAAAGAATTGTTTTCATTGATGATGCATGAATCCTAATGAAGAAGTATGCACAGAGACATATTGCAAAAGGTGTTACGTGCTGTTGCCATAGTGACCCCCCTCCTCACTCTTTGTATACTGCAAGATTAAATTTGTTTGTTTGCAAGTGGAACTACTGATGGAGCCTCTTCTGAAAGTCTACTAGTCAGAGTGTGTGTGCAGGGGGATTCCTGAAGTATGATTAGATGAATTTTAATTCATTCATTTATTCATGAAATTCAATGGGTCTCCTGTCTTCTAAGAGACAGAGAACCAAATGCCCTTGCTAGTTTCATCATCACTCTTTGTATTATATGTAAAGAAAAAATAAATCGCTTCCACCTCATATAAATGAGAAAAGGAGGAACCAGTGGAAGCATTATTACAGCAGAGCACAAGCATGATCATGGTGAGACAAGTGGTTTTGCATCAGTAGCCTGCATTAATGGCGCGACACAATTTTTGGTTTGTTTTTGTTGATGGAAGGCTGTTTGTGTTGATGACAGGTGGTGTTCAGTCTGCAGACCTATTTCACACAGAATGTAAAATGCTCGGCTGCTGTAATGTAGTGATAGATTGCAAGGAAGGACAGAAGATCTCAGAGATAGGATGTAGACTATGAATAAATAAAGTGATGCCATAACATATATTGTCTAAAGCAATTTTTTTTCACTCTCATGAGGAAAGTCATTTGGGACAGCCAGCTCATCAGTGTATTTGTTCATGATTATCATAATCAGAGTAGACCTGAAGGACTGATATTAGCCGGAGACCACAGCCTTCCATAAACCATCACCCACAGGCCATTAAACACAGGTCATACTTTCTCTATGAAAACACTTATAGAATCATATCCAAGGTACTCTCATAGTTTGTTTTTTTATGGTAAGTAAAAGTTTTAAGATTATTCACACATACTTTTATTTAAAAGTATAGTTTTATTTTACCTGGTTTTTACCCTTTAACTTAAGAAAAGAGCTCTTCTGCCCTTTTGATTTATGCCATGACTAAGAGTGTAGTCGTGGGAAGTGCATACATATATCAATATGTGTCAGCTGTCTCATACAGTAAATTGCATGTCTTGATCGAGCCTTACTCACTGTGGTCTCCAGTGTCCATGAGTGGTGAAAACCAAGGTCACAGTACCATGATGTATTTCACATAAAGACCTAAACAAAATAAGTAAAACTACAGTTCAAGCTGGAGGCTTGAAACCATCCACATGTCCACATTCAGTTTAGTAGGAAAGCAACACATTGCAACAGTATGTTTTACAAGAGAACTGTCTCTCATTCATCTCCACATCAAAAAGCTATTTAAGCAAAAGGCTTAAAAAGAAAACAGAAACTTAACAGAGTTTCTTCAAAGAATGAAGCTTTACATGTTTTCTGAAGTCAAAATGCCTTCTTTTTTAATCCAGTGGAAAGTAAACATTTTGCCTTGTGTGTAATTATATTCAAACATTGCATGTGTGGCCTCAAAAATACAAAAAGCCAACAAACTAATGGTTTTCCTTTTATTCTTTTTTTTCCATGTCTGAATCCTCTGGGGCTGTTACTCTCGTCAACAGGTAAACAGAATTTTTCTACTCTGATAAATCTTGTGTTATACACAGATGATAAAATACTCCAGGCACCTGGAATGGTCAGATTATTTTCCTGTCAAATTCCCCTTTGCCTCCCTTGACCAATCATATTTGATGTTTGCCACTGAGTGCCATCGGGGTCCCCTGCTGTCTAAACAAGCCCCAGCAACACCCCCCCTCTCTCCTCCCCGACTGTGCAGCCCTTTCGCTGCTCGCTGTGGTGGAGAGAAAAGGGCAAGAGAGCAGCGCTCAGGCGAAACAATAGCGCCGTGAGGAGATGTCAGGCCCTAGGAGTTGTGAGGTGGATGATGATATGAGCCCACTGGTGTTGTTGTTTCTCACTCTGCTGAATGCTAACACATGGACCCCTGTGGCTGGGTGTCGACCCACTGTGTGGTCAGGACCCTAGTGGTAGTGGTGGAAAGAGGGATGTGTAGGATGTAATGAGCCCAGTCTGGACTGTTGGGCTGTGATCTGTTGGAGCAGCTTTTGTCAGTGTGTGTGTGTGTGTGTGTGCGTGTGTGTGTGTGTGTGTATAAGCTTGCATGTATGTTTAGTGTGCCACCATGAAGGCACAGCGCTCTCCTCCTGTGTTCCCTGTTGGCAGATATCAAAGGCTGCTGTAGTGAGACTCTGCATGTCTGTTGCTGTCCTCAGACAGTGTCCACTAAATTTAAAGCTTGATTTCACTGCCACGGTTCCCCTGAAAAACAATGAAAAAGACATCCCAGTCTGTTTTCAAATTAACCTGATGTCAAATTCAAATAAACAATATACGAGGGCATTGTAAGGAAAAGACAGATTAAATTTGTAGTGTTTTAATTTCTAATTCATCACCACTCAACTTTCTTTTTTTTTTCATCTGAGTTAAGTTTTTTACGTTGAAACAGGACAGATTTAAAGAAATATCTATGTGCAGAAGTGAAAATTATTAGAAGATCTCAGATAAATGACCCATACATTTATTTGTGCTATGAAATCTTCACACCAAAATATTATGTCTTAATTCATTTGGTTTGAGTGCTACCATCATATGCAGTATGGGTGAATAGATTCCGAGTTTTATAATTGTATTTGAATCTATGTTTTTGCTAAAACAAATATGAGTTGTAATATAATGTAGAGATGGTTCCTCATGCTGCGGTCATGGGATATGTTGGGCTTTTTTTCTTTTTTTTTTTTTTTGCCTGTTTCATTCTTTTTTAAGTGAGCCTGGAGGACAGCCTGCCGGCAGGCAGGGTTGCAGAGAGGTTTTCTCTCGCAGTACATGAGTGAGGGAGACAGATGGAGCATGCCAGACAGTGGTTTGTGGATTTATCCAGATTCATGATGGGAAGAAGTGGGTCTGGATGTGAAAGGGGTGAGCTGGGGAGGAAGGGAGATGATGGGAGGCTGGTGGGCTGGTTTTCAGTGCAGGAATCTGAAATACTTAAAGCCCTTGAATTGGGGGAAAGTGGAGGAAGTGAAGGTCCCTGGACAGTGGTGATGTTGTCTGAATTGATTGGGTTTTATTTCAGCACTCTGCTCTGTGTATTACTGTTTTGTTTTCTACTGAGGAAAGCGTCCTTGCCTTCACATTGAACTCCATTACACCCCTCCCAGGACTTGGTACTGTCTCTTTGATTGTTTGATTGGCATCTGCTGAGGCTTCTCCATCACTAAAGCAACTTGATTTATTGCCAACCAATTTCGCTTTTGTGGTCTTACCACAAATATTAACAGTATAAAGTGTTAGCATTTCTTTCTGTCATTCATCATGAATAACATCAAAACAATTGATAGATTGTGATAAGCATCACTGTTTATCAAGATGCCATAAAAACAGAAAAATGAGTTTTGTCATAAAGTGGAAAACAGCTTGATGAATTGATCAAGAGATAAATATGATAACTTAACCTGCAAATGTTTGCAGTCAGAGGAACCATCCCTGTGATAATCTACTTTTTTATTCCAACTACAACTGATATTTACAAAGCTTCAAGGTTGTTAACTCCTCCTCATGGGAGAGGAAAACCTAACAGCAATTCTGGGATACAGGATGAAAGAAAATAGAGATGTTTATCCTTTTCATTTTGATTTCTTTTTACTACACTAAAAAGCTTTAACACATCCTTTTAAATGTCCTCTGTTATACTCTGCTCACAATATTTTACAGGTTAATATAATAGTTTGTTTTCAAGGGATAAACCCAAATTGAAATTAAAGAATATTAAGTGGTACTAAAAAGCAAATCCTAGACTCTTTTGCCCTAAAGTTTACCCAATTTATCAGCATAGTAGCTGCTGTCCTGAAGTGAAAAGGTATTTTGGATGACTCGTAACTGTGTGTGAACATGCAGGATTTTTATCCATGTTCACAAACAATTTCTGCTCTCTTGAGTGGACCAGTGGGTTTTTGACAAATGATACCTTTCATCCTTCATCCATTGGTTGAGAATACATGGGGTTTGTTGGATCGGTAAGAATAAATCAATTTTCAAAGGGCTAAAAAACATTGGGCAAGGCTCTCCCTCTAAGCCTACCATTATTCTACTTCCGTGAATCCTCTGCTATCTTTGGTAACCCCTTTCAGTCCGGTATCCCTGCTTTTAGCCAATCACAGGAAGGCTTCTGTTGAGTAAACCAAGGTATAATGGAGCATCTCTCTGTAGAGCAGTCACGTACCAATGGTTTTCATTCATTTCATTTGTAAACGTCAGGAGGGAATGGCCCTCTCAAAAAGCCTTGAATGAGACGGCGCTTGAGAGAGAAGGAAGAAAAGAAAAATGCAGCGTTGCAAACAGTGAAAAGAACCATGGGAAGAGAGCGAGAAGGAGGAAATGATAAAAGAAGATAGATTTAGTGGATCTAGTGAACTACTGAGGAAAACAAAGGTTTTAGAGAACAGCTAAGGAATTTTTGACTCACTTTTGTTGAGCCATTTTCCACAGAGTTTTGGCTGTCTTCAGAAACATACTGACAGGCTCTTTTGGGGTTGATATGAGTTCAGTACAGGGCCAAAACCTCCCATAGGGCATGTTTAGAGGTAGTTTTACTAAATCACTTTATGAGCCTGGCCTGACAAGTCAAAAACACAGCTGTACTTCACTGGAGTTTTTTACATAGACGTGTGAGGGTCAAAATCAAGGACATAACTTCCGGAAGTGAGTGCATGTGACAGGCTCTGTCCCATGGAAACAATATGAGCCATCATGTATCATATATAGAGTTCGGCCTGCATACTGCTTGTCTGTACAATAGGGTGACCTCAGTAGCTGAGAGGATTTTGGGATAGGGCGTGATGCACACCAGTGGGAGCTGGCAGTATGTGGGATGCTTTACTTTGTCACCGTCTTGATTAATATACTGACTTCCATCTTCCAGGCTCTATATGGTCCAAACCATCAGGGACAGCAGAAGCAGCACACCGATGAGCGAGAGAGAGAGAAAACAAATCGCCTCATTCTTTATTACAACATAGAGACCCTAGAGTATAGCTGCTAAAGAAATTAACCAGCAAGTAAATAAATGACACTCATCAGATGGAGGAAAAAAAAGGGAAGGAGGTGTAAATATGAAGACTAGATAGTTCCTGAGTTAGTTTACAGCAAAAGATTTGTGCTGTGCACTCTTTTCACACTCATCTCTTCTGATTCCATTTGTGCAACACAATTATGGCAATCACAGTCTGGAGGATTGGCAAACAAGGGGGTATCGGAAAACTGTGAATGGAAAAACAAAGGAGCTTGATGAGAAAAAGGGAATCCTAATTACAAATCTGCATGTGGATGGTTAGATCCCAGCCACATTTCATGGGAACGTGAAAAAAAATGTGGTAAAACAAGGCCTGTTTGAAACTTCGACTGCCATCCATTCCTGTTACGTGAGTAAAAAGTTTTTGTAGGACCTGCTTGTATCGTTACAGTTCTATCTCAGTGAGAAAACAGCTTGTGCTCTGGAGCGGCACACTGCTTGATGAGCAGTGCTGCTGGTGAGAGGAGCTTTCTTGTCAGAGCCTCTTCTGTCACAGCACCTCCCTGTGGCCTCTGCCTGCACCCACAACCTCTCAGTCTGAGAATGGCAGAGATGGTTCCTTGGGTAAGGATTATTTTATCAAAGTTATACTTCACACACTTCTTTATGCTGCTGGTCTTAATTTCCCGCCTTCATAGACAAAGGGGCTCCAACAAAATTTCTCCTTTTATTCCTCTTCTCGCTCCCTCATTTTCCCACTCCTCTGCCCTCACAGGAAGATTGGCTTTCTTCATCTCGTTTCCTTCATAACACCGGCCATTTTCAATTCTCCTCGTTCTCCTTCAAAAGAGCCCCCCCTCTGTCTTTTGCCTAGACCCCTCACTTCCCAAGTCCCCCCCCCCCTCCCATACCCTGACTCCACGCCTGTCTCTCTGGGGAGTTTAGATGGGAGAAGTGGGCAGTCATAAAAGATAAAGATGAAAGCGAACAGAGAGAAACAAACAGGCAAACAAATAAGACCCCTAAGTAAAGTAGCTTTTTCCATCTCAGTCACGGCGGGTAAGACGCTGACAAGGAAACTCTGCTGACGTGGGAGGGAATCAAAGCTTGTTATGAGAGCTGGAATATATATGTGTATATTTATATATGTGTGTGTGTATATATATATATATATATATATATATATATATATATATATATATATTATATACACTGTGTGTGTGTGTGTGTGTGTGTGTGTGCAAGTAGACCCATTAGAGGACTAACCACCTAGATGCAGTGTGCATGAATCACTGCTGTAGCACCAGGGTGTAAAAGAAAGTTAATTCTCATATTCTCCACCTACTATAAAGCTCCAAAAGACTAATGTATCTTGGACGAACTTTAAGATCACTGCATCTAAGATGTATTTCCTTATGAATTTTATTGTCTGTCTCAGCCTTCTTGCCAGCCTATTAGTGTATGATGGTGTCTAGTTGTGTGGGAATGTTGCTTTAGTCTGAGGGACTCTGTAGGATCTAATGAGGCTAGCCATCGCAGAAGCCCAGCCTTACTTACTGTAGAGGTCTGGATGAACACAGGGCCAGGGCAAGGAGGTAATTAGGCAGGGAGTGGTGGTCAATGACGGGCCGCCCTGCACCCTAAGCCTCCAGCCTCCAGCTGCTTTGTGCGTTGTACAGCCTGCACAAAAGGGTTGATGAGGAAGCAGACTGACCTTCAGGCCTGGCACACTCTACCAAGTGTGTTTGCAAAAAGAAAAACAAAAAAATCTGCTGAACCACTACTGGTTCAGCCTCCCTGTGCTCCTCCCATGCAATTCTTTGCAGCAATATATAATGTGCACTCTTCTGATAAACTTTCAAAATCTCCCAACCACAAAGCTACTTGCAGAGAATCTGTGGAATACAAATCAGGCATCACCATTTCTCCTCAGCAGCTGGTGAAGTTTTCCTGAGCTGATCTTGTGTTACTTTCATATGCTCAGTGTATCCTCTGCATCCTCTCCAATACAGGTTGTTAGTAAATGGTTATGTCAACTTTTAGTTCCCCTGTCTTAAGTCCAGTACTCTGCAGACAGTATTGTGCTTCCCCGCACTGAGAAGCAAAAGATTTATTACACTGCTGTTTGTACAGTTGTTACTTAAAAGTAAATTCTCATGCACAGTTGCAGAATGAATCATTTGATCTTTAGCATCAAATAAGTCGTTATCGGCTCTGGCTGTGACATTGGAAAATTTATTCTCTCGTAGGCCATAAAGCTGGCCATGGGCGGACAAGCATCTCTCTTAGATGGGCCACATAAAGGCACAAGACCCTATAAAAGGAATGTCACAGGAAGTGCACTGAATGTCATTAATAATAAATCACAATTGTCTGAAACTGACCTGGCAGAAAGCATGGATGTAGTGGAAAACCTCGATGTGGAGGGAGAGCACCTCTATTTCTGTCAGTCAGAGCCTGGAATCTGGCCTTTTATTACTACGAGAAGCAATTAACCTTTCAGAAAACAGTGTCACTCAAGCCCAGACAAAAGAGCATTTTGGAGATGTTCAACAAATCCTGAGACAAATGACTTTGATAAGGTTGATGATAATGGTCAACCCAAAACAATCGGACAAGTTCACTTTCCTTTTACATGATTCTGCAAATATTCTTCCTTCGACATTGACACAACTCACATCACCGCTTTCTTAAGAGATACAACCCATTTTTATAAAGTTTGGAATCTTAATTAACCAGATGAGAGATGAGATGAGAGAAAGGGAATCTGAACATCTAATGACAAACTTTGTGAAATCACTGTAAGCAAAACATTTTTGGGCAGGCTGGAAAAGTCATGTAGCCTACTGTTGGAGAAAGAGAACAGCAGCCACTACATTTTGACATTGTCACAATTGTGTGGCAGCACATAGTATTTTAGCTCTGCAAGAATTCAAGTTTTACCAAGTAGGCAGCAAGATTATATTAGCCAGAATCAGAGCGTAGGCTGTCTTGGATGGGGGGATTAGGAGAATAACATTTGAAGAACATGTGCACATGCAAACAGAAATCGCACATAAAGGCAGAAACACTCAAAGATAGATTATACACACCACAAGTATAGTAGAGTTTGCCAATAAAAACAATAAAACCGCACATTTTTGCCGCCAAACAGCTGGATGCAGATTAAATTGGGTTTTATTACACAGCTCAAGTAAATAGATATGCTGGGTGGAGCAGTAGGAGGGACGGCTCAGAGACAGGCAGTCAGTGTGTGTCCATTCAAGTGAATGTAATTCATCTTTGCTGGCGAGGTCAGTGTGGAGGAATGTTTTTGCTTCTATGTGTCTTAATTGGAAGGCATCCGGACCCTGGGGTTAGCACACCTGCTCATCTATCTGTGGCTGCAGTGGGAGCCTCCTTTATAAAAATCCAAAATGAGCCTAGAGGGTGTGTTTGTGTGTGTGTGTGCGTGTTTGTGTGTATTCAGGCACACTTTCTAAATATTCAAAACAGCACAATTTGGATGTGACGGTTTTGTTTGGCTGAGGATCAAAAGATAAGAAAAGATTCTGTACGCTGTCTGATGCTGAACTGGATAAAATACAACATTTATGAGGAAAATTCAAACGTATTTCTTGCATAGTGTGTACAAGTAGTTTTGTCACAAATTGTGCACTTCTTTACCCACCACAAGTAAACAATTTTATAACTAATTTATACTTTATAACTTTATAACTAAAGGATCAACTTACATGATATGATAGAAAATCATGTTTCATTTTCTTTCTTTAAACAAAAATGGTATAAATGATAAAAAAATCTGTTATTTTAGTGATTAAGAGAAATTAATCTGAAACAACTTAAATTATTCTGCACAGCTGTGTTGCTGTATAAGATTTCTTCACTGTACTATTTATCTGAATTTAGGAGTTTTCATTTTTAGTAGTTTACTAACAAAACATTTTTAGAGAAGCTATAAACTCTGAAATGGTTATTGTAGTTTTAGTTTTCATAAATTTTTATATTTCCATTTAACCATTTTTTTAGGTGTATTATGCTTTTATTTGTGCTTTACTACAACTATTTTTTCTTGCTGATGAGTAAATTATTTTGGGTTCTTATAATCACAGTGTATGTTGGTCCACATGGACCTTAGCTTAGCATGTTTGTTTCTATATATGATGGCAATCCCTTTATATAAAAAAGAAACATACTGTATTCTGTGAAAGTACTTTTGTTTGACTCTTGAAAATGGTCACCTTTTACCTATGGATATGAATGTTGAGGAAATTTCCAGCAGTGATCTTAAAAAAACTCAATACAATCTTAATATATGAGCCTAGATGTTGGCGTCATCTGAAGATTTCTTTTTATGAAGTAATTGACTTTTGTTTTTTTTTTTGTCTTTAATTTAAATTTAAACTTAGACTTTTGTTTTTTCAGTACCTGTCTGTATGCAGCTACAGATGAAGACTTTTACACGCCTTTCAGAAGGATACACACCATTAACGTCTTCATCAGCAGCAATACTTAGTCTTGCTATTGGTCATTTTTATGTAATGTGTTATGATGTCATTCAGACTTGACCACAGTGATAAGTCTTACCTCAAAACATCAGCTATAGAATAACCAGGGGTTTAATTGGGCTGTTCAGGCCTCAGCCCTGAAATAAACATTTCTCATGATTTTTGGTTTTGAGTAACTAAAACAATAATTTTAACAATTAAGAGAATGAAATCCTGTGTGTGGTGTTTTTTCCTGTATAATACTGGATATCAAGAATCTGTAATTGCATCAGATCTGTTTAGAATTTCTTTGATGCGTTTGGTGAGTTAACTGTAATCATTTCGAATGGGGCAGGGTCTCTCAGGTTGACAACGTTGTTCATTTGTCACACCCTAACATCTTAAAAGTTAACGTTAAAGCTAACATTACATGAGGCTATGGATCACTTACGTTAAAAACCAACCAGCTTTTGTCGTTGCCTGCTTGTAGCAGGGGCAAGCTGAGAGATATTTCAGTGGGGGCCATGATGGGGTACAGCCTGGAAAAAAAGATGGCAGGTGTAAATGAAATCTTAAAAAGAAGTAAGTAAATGGTCTTGTAAGTAAGCACGTCTTCATTCAAAGTAATAATTAACTATTACAGCTAAAGTGATAATCTAATATAAAATATAAAGCAGATTTCATGAAAGCAAACAGCCAATTATATTTTTTCATATTTTTCATACTTCAGTGATAACAAGAAACACTTTTATCAGCCAGTAACTCCAAATGGTCGTCCCATCTGTTTTTTTTTTTTTTGTTTTTTTTTAATCTCTTTTGGATTCTCTACATTAGTTGTGAACAGTTTGGAAAGACAAATATTATCACGCATGTATGGGGAGCTGATGAGATGATGCTGTATGAATGCTTGGTGAGGGACAGTCATGTGATTGTAGACTGATTTGTGATGTCAGCATAACTGAAAAGCTTTTTTGTCAATAAATGTCAATCAATGACAATTATTAAATTAAAAAGAAATTATCCTCCTTCTAGTACTGTAACTGTAGCTACATTGTTACTGCATCAAATGGTCTGTAAATAGTAGTTATTGCACTTATAAAGACACCGATGTTAGGGGTGTCCAGATCCGGTACTCTAGGGCCTAAATCCTTTTTTTTTTTTTTTAGATGTCTCCCTGATCAACACATCTGATTCAAATTAAATGGCTTTCCACAACAGCTTGTTGTCAAGTTCTGCCCAACTATGTCAACCCCTCTGTCTGATTCAGGTGTGTTGCTGCAGAAAACATTCAAAACCTGGTCGACAGTGGCCCTTGATGACAGACTTTGGCCAACCCTGACCTAAGTCCTTACGGAATCAGAGGTTTTTCAGAGCAACATGGATAGTAATTACCGAACTTGTCACTTGTCAACAACAAAAATGTTATATTACACTTCCCCTTAGTTTTGCAGCCTCATGTTGATTGCCACATGTCCTGTGTAGTGATGATATTTGATATATACATATATATCAAAAGATAAGAAAAAAAAAAATATATATATATATATATATCTTTTCTTACCCACCCTCCCATCTCCCCTGGGTGGGGTGTGTGTGGCTGTTCATCTCATGAATGTAAACTTATCTGAAAGAACCTTTAGAGGGGAAGATTTCTACAAGATTTATATCTATTGGTTTGATCTTTGGGTTCAAAAGTAAATATTAAAGTTTTCCTTTTAACTCTGGAAGTACCAAAACAGCTTATTTGTTTCTACATGTGCTGGTTGCCATATTGTAGAGCAGGACCAGCATGTTTGTGATGTAGCTTCTCGCTGCAGGTTTATGGATGTTTTGGCCCCACAGCTTCCACTCCCTTAAACAGGCTCTACTCAGAGAGATTAGGACTGCCAAACCTTTACCTCTCCCTCTCCTTTTAGAGTAATTACGCAATTCAGTCTTTGTGAGCAGAGACGGACAAAAGGCACTCAGATTCATCGAATGCTAATTCAAGCAGGTAATTTCAAAAAGGATCTACATATTTTCACATTATGTGTACGAGGACAGGATGAATTGAAATAATAGCTAAATACTGTCGAGCAAGGAATTGTTTAGCTTTCATAGAGACTTCTCAGTAGGAACAACCACTGCAAATAGTGTAAGCCTTAGAGGTTAGGGGGTTACATCTTGTCGCTGGGCATAGTTTTATTCTATCCTATTCATTATGAATGAGGAAGAGAGAGAAAAGTGTTGCAGAATCTGTCTGAACCCCAGCAAATATTTTGCTATTTGGATGCTCAATATTTTAGAGGAAAAGATGATGAAGACTAGGTAGATGATGGGCACCATGCAGAGTGCCACTGGTATTTGTGCCTGCTTGTTATATATACAGTATCCTGATTTACTTCTTGTTCTGTGGCAGGGGCTTGTCATGAGACAGTCCTCTCTTCCTTTTTGAGATGCATAGAGGGGCAGAGAAAGCTTGTGGGCTGACTGAGGCAATTAGGTCTATTATTAGTACGACAGTGGAAGGATTGATGCGCACAATAGTCAGTGTGTAAGCAGAAAGCCTAGCTACGTGAAGGAAATTCTAATGGTGAGAATTTCCAAGATTATATAGGCCTTCATTAACATTTTCACACATGGCTGCCTAACAAATGAGAAAAGAGCCCTGGCATACCAGCAGATTTATCACGTGCACACAACAGCCCAGCTAGTTCCTTCTCCTTCTCCATAGTGCAGAACATACTCTTTACTACTCTCCCAGCAACGTTAGCCATGTGCACTTTTTTTTATTTTTTTTTTATTTTTTTGGAATAATGAGGCCACAAGACTGTGTTATTATCCCATGCCACATTAAATATAAAGGTACACAATATATACCTAGCCATCACTTACCTGGCCCTAGATAAACCAAGGCTTTTCATTTTCCTGCAGGCTGCTTTTTGTGTTTGTTAGATTTTTTTTCCCCCGAATGAGGAGAACATGCTCTTTAACACTTGTTCCTAGATATTCTATTCCCTGTCTTAATTTGGCACGAATTGTCCCTCTTAAGAACTGATACACAGGCAGGCTTCCTGCCTGCAGGGCAGGCCCACTTGAATTAACTGTGTTGCACACTTTACATTCTCTGCTCCCTGACATCTTGAGAAATGTTCCCTGGGATCTTTTTTCCCACAGAGAGGTTCATTAGAATGACAAATAGCATCCTGCCATAAAGTGGAAAACATCAACACGGCACAACAGAAACTGCGATCTGAGGGAAGTGACATGCAGGGAGGGAAATGAATTAGACTCCATTTGATTCTGTGATATCAGTAGCCATGGCTTCACCATTCTATCGTTTTGAGGATTCTGCTGACTCACTTCTATTTTTTTGTTTTGTTTTGTTTTAATCAACCTAATCTTTTTATGGCGTGGAGTGTTTTGTGTTCCTTTATATAAGAAAGCCCATGAGCCTTTTCCTTTAGCTTGAAACTCACATTTCATTTAAGTTGATTGTCCATAATATACCAAGAGTTTTTGTTTATGAAAAATTTGGCACAATGCTCTCATATTTGGTCTAATCTTTTCAATTTTGCAGCAGCTGCCATGGCAGCAGCATCTCAGGTGTGACTTTGAGTAGAAAGGTCAACGCCGCTGTCTTCATTCAACTTGTTTGGAGTATTGTTTCATGCTAACCTGTTGCCATGAAAAACATCAGCAGTTTAGAGAGCTTCATCCTCTTCAATACTTTCATGGTTGCCCTGGCAGTCTGCCAGCATAGCCTTCGTATCAATAATGAACGTTTTAAAGAACAGCTTAGGCAAGTGCAAACTTACCTAATGTCCTTAAGACAAAAAAGATATTGCCATGGACAGGGAGGCTAGAAATCAATTTCCCATTTGCCGCTTTAATTTCAGCAAGATGGGCGGAGAGATTAGGGCTGAAGGCACCTGTAAGCCTCTTCAGTGATGAGCTTTACCTGGGCCTGCTGGCTGCCCTGACCCCCTGGCTAATTAAAGTTCTCAAATTGATCCACAAACAACATGATACAGATCTGTCCTCTGCCACCTACTGCATCACATCTTGTTGTGGAAAGTGCCCCATGATGGCCTCATAAAACAACAGTTGTGATTGTGTCCTGATTTGTATACTTTCCATTAGGTTGCTTTATTTTCGATCAGGATGATGACCATCATTGTGCTTCATTGGGCAATGCTGCCAATACTGATGGCAAATAATTTATTGTATTAGTTTATCTGTGTTTATGATGTTTTTGTTGTTTTGGCCTACTTACAGGGATTTCTTTATCAGCTGTATTTCCTTTGAATCCAAAGATCTAAACTAAGTAACCTTCAGACAGTGTGAGGACTAACCTGTGTTACATTGACTGACAGATCAGAGATTAGTTCACTACTTATTAACAAACATTCACTTCTTAACAATAAGCATTATAGTTGATAATGTAATTGGAAGAGTTTTGTTCTTTACAACATGCTAGCATTCTTTATAAAAGATGTAGTTTTGTGGTTTTATCAGATTAGATTGGATGTGGCATCTCTTAGAAACATAAGCAAATCCCAACAACATGTAACATCGTTCACGTCAGACCCAATTGTGACTCGTTCCCTATTTGTGGCTTTTCCAAACAGCCACTACACCCCATCCTCTCCACAGGGATATGTCCCTGTGAGAAACACTGTGCTGAGGAAGTATTACGCTTCATGTCACACAGACTTAACGTGTTGTGATTTTATCTACTCCTGAATCTCAGCATAATCTCATAAATGCAGCACAGTGCAGTCTGTTATTTGTTTTACATGTACAGATTTAACCTTAGTTTTAAACAGCAACATCCTTTTTTTATGCTAGTAGCCTACATATGGAAGTAACAAAAGTTGGACTTAACTTGGTCCAGATTCCCATCCAGCAAAATTACATAATGGAACATCTTCGTAGTCTCGCTGTGCTTAGAAGTTATTTTTAGTAACCTGCTTGTTGCCCTTCCCTCTCACACAATGGTTGTCAGCTTCATTGTGGTGAATTTTTAACAAGGGCCTTTTCCTTAGCTCCTCGGAGGAGTTAATTAAAGTGATAGAGGCTAGAGCTGATGAGCCACACCACCCTGACCTTGAGGCTTTGCTTTCCCCACCTTCCCACAATTATACCTGCATAATCAGGACACAAATGCACATGCACACTCACACAGATACACACAATCAAGTGAGCCCTAAGGACCCCCGGCCACAATTCAGCCACTCCCAGAGCCAATGAATCATGGTGGAGGAGCAACAGTCTTACCGTGTAGTACCACATTATCGCAAGGGGTGGTTACACTACTTTGTAGAAGCTGTTTATATTTTCCAGTATGATCACACACATAATCACAGCAGGGTCTTGTGTTGGAAAGTGGGGGTCTCCTCTCATGTTTGTGCATGTGTTCTTCTTTTTCACTTTACCCCCCCCTTTCACCCAGCTGTATTATATGTCTCTCTGGGTCTCACTGTCTCCACTCTGATGGTATGGCCTCCATAGAAAACAGGAGACAGTTTGGTATTTGGTGATGGGGTGCATGCAAATGATCTCTCTGTCAAGGCTGCTTATTCTAATATGACAGCATAGTGAGTTATCTGGTCTGCTCTATATTGGCAACCAGATCTGCAGCTGCCAGCTAGAGGGTAGAGGAGATGTGTCTGTGTGTGTGTGTGTGTGTGTGTGTGTGTGTGTGTGTGTGTGTGTGTGTGGCATCAAGCTAGACAGAGACAGAGAATAGATGAAGACATGCGAGAAAGAGAAGTCGGCAAAGACAGGCATCATATAAGCAAAAAAATGGGAAGATGAGCGAGAGACAGAGTGTCTCCCCAGCCCTGTCCCCTCCCCACCCGTCCTACCCCTGAGTGTTAGCGCTGTTTAGTAGAGCTGTCTCTTTCAAGAACACCATCAAGACATGAATAAAGAGAAAATGAGGAAAAAAATGTTTTGGCGAGAATGGGATGTCACAGCAGATAAGCATCACAAGCTGCTCCATATTTATTAAGTGCAACAATTTGACTAACCAGAGAATTTAGATTAATAACACTGGGCCCCGGGAAGTAATTTCCTTTTTGCGAAAGTGATTTACATGGCGCATCGCTAAGAGAACAGCTCTCGTAGGTCTTTTTGTTGTGTCAGCTAAAAATAATGACATTTAAAGTACCAACCAAGGTTAATAGGCTTCCTCTATGGTTATGAACTTTTTGTGCATGCCCCTCCCTTTATTCTCCCTATGAATCGACCCACTGCTTTTATAGCTTCAACATTCACACTCACAGCGAGCCACCTATCTCCTCTTTCCCATCAACTCACTCGGACACTATTGTACCACAAAGCCTCAACCTATCCCCTTTTCAGAATGGGTTTCTTTCATTTTGAAAGACTTATTGTTGCCACCTTATCTTTGCCATGGAAATTTGGAAAATCCTTGGACAATTATCTGGCATATCAGTGTAATTGCTGTGTCATGGTCCAGTTGAGCAAATAATTATACATTTTCTGGAATGAAACCTTTATGGTTTATCTGAACAACACTTTTGATGGTACAGCTTTCATATGTAAGTGCTGAGTTATTTAAAGTTGTAAATGCTCTTCTGTACCTCATCAAGGCTCACCATCTCTTTTGACATTTCTGACTCAAAGCCCCAAAGAACAAAAGTGTTCTGCACAGGTGGAAGTACTGGAAGTATGCAGCGTACAGAGGCTGCAACTCCTACCTCACTTTAGGCTGTGTTTGCAGTTGGGATGGGGTAGTGGGCGGTTAGTTGCTGAGGGGGGGCTGCCAAACCTATATCTCTGGTGGTAAAGCTGCTCAGGCAAGACCTGCCCACCTGTGCCCACTCTTATATTTAGTATGAATCTATTTTTGATCCCAAATCCTTCCCCATTTTAGGCAGGTGTTTTTAATGAGGTGTGCCCAACATCCCTGGCGTTCTGCAGCAGGGAAGAGTTATTGATAAATCATTAACGTTGGAGAAGGAAGTGTGGAGGAGTTGTAGCTTGCTCTTCTCTGGAGAGCTGTCTTATTCCTAAATATTTTATCGGCACACAGATGTGCTTCTGTCTGTGTAACTGCTCATGACTCTTCAGCTCTTTGCTATTACATAGTGGTGAATAGTAATTCCCACTCCTCATACACTAGACTAATCAAAAGGAGGTTTGATAAAGGAATTGCTGCAACCACCTCGTCCCGGCATCCACCTCCGCTAGGCTCAGAACCCCTCCCACACCTGTATATAAAGAAGGGCAGCTGCTAACAACACAGGCCTCTTGGTAGGCAGAAAAAGCAAACAAATCTGTGTCATAACAGAAAGAGGCGTATTGTGAGTTCTACCCAACCGTGGCTATGCAGCACTTCTAATGCTGCAATTCCATTAGACTTATCTCCTGTGGGGGAGACAGAGAAATGGCTGCTGAGTCAGACCAGAAATGGCCAGGGATTACTTATTCCCCATGTCATCTGTACAAGAAGCGTGTAGTTCATGTGCTGTCCTCATCCCCTCCTTCGTTCTCGACAGCGCATACTCTTCTGGGATGCCATCCTCTGTACACCCATTTGTCTCGACTGTGTAACACTGCCACCTCCTGTCTGGGAGCCCTGGGGTGCCAGCATGTATGGTGAAAAAACTGGCAGCTTACAAGAAATGTAAGAGGAAGAAAAATGAAAGAAGGGAGAGTAGGATTGATAGAAACAGAGAGTAGGACAAGGGGAACAAGGAAGCATATGGGGGAATGAGAGGAAGGGAGTGAAAGAGATCTCAGAGCTCACCCAACCCAGATCAAAGAGCCGTATTCCTAATCCTCCAGATTCAGCAGTCAGCCTGTTTCTGAGCATCTCTAGTTGCCGACAAGAAGTAGAGGGAAAACACTTGCGGCTAAATTGCCCTGAAGTGGTGCTATTTTTAATTTTTGAAAAAGTAAAAAGTGGGACCCCCTGCTGATGGTGCGCTCTGCGACTTGGCAAAATTAGATGAACAAAATACATGAGAGCAGAAGAAAGAGGTATTTCTACAGTGACAAAACTGGCTCTACAAGTTAAAACTAAGCAGAAAGCAGCAAGACTAAATTTAAAATTAAATTAATTAAATTGTATTAAAAATACTTCATTAATCCCAGAGGGAAATTGCAATTTTGTATTTATTTATTTGTTTATTTTAATAAATAAAAACAATAATTATTCAATTTAAAAAATAAATTGCCATATTTCAGAGGGTGATGACTGTTGGCAAGAATGATCTGTCTAGGACTGGAGTTGAAGAAGCCTCACAACTCTGTTGTTCACTGTGTTGTTAGAGGATACGAAGAATCATCCATTTTTCTCAGCAGCTTGTGCAGCATTCTTTTCCAGACAACATCTCCAACACCTCCAGAGTTATCCCCAGCACAGAACAAACTTTTTTCATCAGTTTTTTTCAGTCTGTTTAGGTTTCTGGCTCTGATGCTGCAGCCCCAACAGATGGCTGCAAAACTGATTGTACTTTCCACAACCGACTTATAGAAGATATGCAACATCTTGGTGCAGACATTAAATGATCTTAGCTTCCTTAAGAAGTAGTCTACTTCAGGGCTACTCAATTCAGCACAAGGGTCTCAATCCATCAGGTTTTCCAAGTATCCCTGCTTTAACACATATTTTTAAGTAATGGAACAAGGCAGGATGTTTTCCACAGCACAGGAATTTTTTTCCTGACTCAGTCTGGTGTTAAAAATGTGCTCAAAAATCCAACATAGTTGCTCTAAGCAGGTCTTCAGAACCCTGGGGCTTGCACCATCTGGACTTGCAGCCTTTTTCCAGTTCAGTCTCTCCAGTTGTTTCTTCACCTGACTACAGGAGACAGACAGGCCAGAGATGGAGGCTGAGGAGGCCTCAGTATGTTCAGATGTAGAGATGATGGCTGTGTTAAGGTTCAGGACTGAGCTGCAGGGTGACAGAGAGGAGGTGTGACAGGAAAGCTGTGGGCTGGTGGAGGGTGTGTGATCTGTTGGGCTGGATGCAGTCAAACCTCCATTTTTGACTGCCTCCATGGTTCATTCCTCACCACACATCCCTCACATTTTTTATGTTTAGTTGCTTTTTCAGGTCACTGGTGATCCAAAGGTTTGTTATTGGAAAAACACTTCAGTGTCCTTGTTGGGACAATGCTGTCCACACAGAAGTTTATATAATCTGTCACACACTGAGTCATGGGTATTGATGTCATCTCCATGTGGTGTACAGAGGACATACCAGTCTGTGACCTCAAGTCACCCTCTCAGAGCATCTTCAGCTTCAGTGGAGCAGCTGACAAATTGCTGGAATGTTAGCTAATGTAGCAAAAAGGGAGACAATGTTGGAGTCTTCAGATCTCAATGAACGCGTTAGAATATTTTTTGTAGCCTAGCAGCAACATAGCTGATGACGTCACAGGCTGTGTCTGCAGCAGTACCAGGTATGATATAAACTGCTACCAGAGTAACACGGGTAAACCCTCTGAGTAAATAATATGGATGAAAACTCATGGCTAATAGTTTGATGTCCCTTGTGCACAGCAATTTTACCTTATGTTAGCTTTCCGCCAACTTTCTTATTCTGTATTCTTATTCTTATTCTAATTATGCATGTAACGTCATAAAGCAGTGTACAGACATTTTAGAGTCCGTAATGTGTTAATGCAGCCATGTCTCGGTAAAGCACATAATACTACATTCCTATATTCTTTTTGAAACCTTGTTATCACCTCAAACTTGGCTATTTTGTTAGCTTGTGATCTCACATTACAAATCAGAACGATTGAAAGAAATGGTTTAAATTTCCACTGTTTTTCTCTTTGACTTGCTCCTGCCCTGCATCCTCTTTGCATTCTCTTCAAGGCAAGGCAGTTTATTTGTATAGCACATTTCATGTACAGGACAATTCAAAGTGCTTTACATAAAACAAAGGTATTACAGATGTCAACTTGTTTTAGATTTGGTGCATTATTTTGCTGATTACCTTGTTTCTGGAAAGCTTAATAAGTTGATCCTGCTGGTAAACAACTCTTCCGTTGCCATGGAAACTCATCATAATAATCTTTTTAAAAAGACTCCAAAGTACACAAAGAAATCACTCCAAACCAGCATGAAAAAAACCTTGAAAAATTAACTTGACGGTTATTGTCTTGAAAAAATGTCAGTTGTATCTAAAACATGAAAAGAGTATGCAACACATTCTAGAGTGGAAGAGCAATATGTATCTGTTGAAGCCAAAATGTGGTTTAGAAGTATACTATGATAAGTGATAGGTCTAGAAGATCACACAACTGAAAAGTTACCGCTGTAACAAAATCATGCCCCTCCAATAAATCTTACCCCCACAAAGGTTATATTGTTCATTTAGGGATGTTTGTCTTTGGCTGCAAAGTTTTAGCAAAGTGTGCCTGGGCTAAAACTCAACACCAAGCATACCTTGCTTGATTTGTGTAAACCATAAATCCAGGGGGAATCAATGTCAAATGACAACTTTTAACAAAATATACATGGCTGGGTTCATGTGGCAGAAACAACTGGTAGGCCCATATGTTCAGAAGAGATTGTAAAGGAGTTAATGGAAGCAGGACCAAAGTGGTATGAATATATTATCAAATGGAGATGGATAAAAAAGAAACTTTGTATCAGGAAATAAAAAATGAACTGAAGAGAAGGAAAGGAGCAAGGAGTGGGATGAACAGGAGGCTGTAAATCAAAAGAGGGACTGAGGATGGAGGGAGAGAGGTGAGGTCAGTGGGATGAAGAAAGAAAGGGTGGAAAGCTGGCCAGCAGCGCTAGAGGAGAAAGGGATAAAAATGTGTGGTGAGGTAATGGCAGTGATGAATAGCCTGTGGCTGATCAGTAGAAACCAGGTTGGTGTTTGAAGATTAGATTTTAATACAGCGCTTTGACTTCACTTGCTTGTAAAATAATCACAGGGAAAAAGCAAATTAGAAATTATTCCATACAGCACAAACACATGATTTTACACAAATGACTGCCTGTTTGCCCTTGATGATGAAAACTTGCACAGCTTTTAATCTATAGGTTGCTATGGGTCTGTTGTGTACTGGGAGGTGGGTCAATAACTCAAATTAATTTTAAAGCTGCTAAGTTTAATATTAGGGTTGTGACAGTATTTGTGAATATTTCCTAACAACAAACGTAGCATTTAGCTGAGCTGAGCCAAATGGCCACAATATACAGTATGAGATTGGAGGACTGCTTATTTCGGCTTCCTGTCCTGATTTATTAAGCACTTGCATATACAGAGGAGAAAAAAAAAAGCATTTTATCAATCCCATACATAAGTGAATAAAAAATGAAAATTGTGAAAAAATGTAAATGTTGATTAATTGAGAATTGAAAACCATCAGAAAACAGTAACCTTTGTGTAATTTGTGATTAAAGCATTGAGTTGCGTTACTGTCAAGCATGAGCCAACTGAATTCAATGTGAATGCATGGACCTACCAGAGTGTGTTCAATGTTTGTAGAAGTGTATCATGGCATGAACAATGGATTTTCCCAGATCCCAGAAAAAGAAGTAATGATGTCAGAAGATGGAAAGGTTATAAAACCAATTCTGAATCAGTTTAACGCAACAAACTCTGACAGATCTCTTCAAGAGGATGAGGAATAGTCTGCAGGCTCATAAAGAAGACCAACGGAAGTTCCCACTAAGTAAGGACCTTATTGGCTGTCTTATCAATCAGTGTCAGAGTTCATGAGTCCACCATCTGAACAACAGTGTGCATTAACTGTGAGGGGAAAAGCACTGCTCTCCAAAAACATCATTGGTGCTTAACTGGAGTTTGCTATAGACCACATGGATTAGGCAAAAGGCTATTGAAAGCTGTTTTATGGAAGGATGGGATCAAAACGCCTATTTCTATTGTAAACAAGACGCTTTTTGGTTGAGAACCTTATCTCATCAGTGAAACATGGCGGTGTCTGTATGAAGGCATGGGCCCCCTTTGCTGCATTTGGGCCAAGACGGCTTGCCATAATCTTGCTCTATACAGCAAATACAAAGAGAATATTTTACCTTGAGTATAATGTGTTTATTATATTTGTTTTAAATTACTTTTGTTTGTCTGGCTTTTTGGGGGGACTTGTGAAAACAAGATGATTTTTAAGGTCATGTCTATGCTAAAATACAGAGAACTTTCTCACATTCTCAAACACTATTGCACAGTATCTGACTATGGGTATGGATATAATATTGTGTGAACAAAAGAATTTAAATAATCTGCCATTTAACTTTTTTATCGCATATTTGACAAGATACCTAAGATCTAAAATACTGAAATATTGATAAAAGAACTACAGCATATACACATTTCTTCACATATGTGTGAACAATACAGTCCACAAGCAGAGAAGATTCAGCTTGTCTTGCCAACCATCCTGGTGGCCAATTGGGGGGGACTAAAATAGTACTCTGTCTGTTGCCAAGGTTACAACATTGACAACATGATGTGGCCATTCATTCTCAATACTGTATCTCCCTGGCCTTCTGTGAGAAAGTGGCTGCTAATCTTAGCCCTCAATCTACCCGCCTGTCAATGTGAAGAGGGAGGCAGCCGAGGTATGGGATGAAGGGAGTTGGGTCAGCGCCGTCCCCTCACATTGCGTTCCACTCATCTGTGGTCCCCTCCCCCATCTGCTGCCACCCTACAGTTTCTCTCCAGGCGGTGTGTGTTTCCTCAGCTGAGAGATAAAAGCCATTGGTCCCCCATTCCTGCCAGTGTGTGATGGGTGAAAATCAGAGCTGTTTCTATGCAGACCTGTCACTTTTTCTCTTTGCAGGTATGCAGTGGTTTGGGGTGGAGAGAAGGGTTGAATGGCAACCAGATGGTAGTGACAATAAAACTGTAATTGAAAGATATGTTATCATGACTATTTCAAGCTGGGGAAAGTGGTATCAAAGAGACATTCCTGTTAAAAAAGAGAGAGAGAGAGAGAGAGAGAGGGAAAAGGAAGAAAGAGGTACTCTTTTAATTAAAAAACAGTGCTCAAAGGGGCAACCAAAAGTTGAAACTGGAGGCATGTTTGGCATGAATAAGTTTCCCCTCTCCTTTGTGTGGTGACACTGACAAATAGAGCTCTGCGTGTGAAAAGGAGACTTATCTTTGATGGGTAATGAATTCAAAGTCATGGAGATGAACGTGCTCTTTGAGGTTCAGAAGGCTTTAGCTGAAGTCATATTATCTCATTCCAACAAATGGAAGCAGCTCTGTCACATGGCGCCATCCCATGACTTGATTTGTCAGAAGGAGAGAGTGTGATGTCTCTCTAGGCGGAGCTGTACCGTGGTTGATTCTGAGGTATTGTTATTGTGATGGCAGTACATTTGTACATGTTGGTCATCCTAGCTTGCTCTCCGTATGTTCAGGTTGTGTAATAGAATGTGTAGCACAAATTCCAGTCCCGAACAGACAGGGAATTGATTTTTGCGGTATAGGCATTGCTAAAGCAGAGCTACAGTGCAGTGGGTGTGCTGCTCTTATGTTGTTCCAAGTCAACAGTTTCCCAAGCTGAGGACACCTGCAGGGCACCAGTGGCCAGACACATGGATATTTAACCAGTTCTTTGTGCTGAACCTTTGTGTTTTTATGACAGACATCGTTTTCAAGATGTGCACAAACCCATTTCTGGTCAATTGCTCCCAGCGGCAGCTCCAAATAGATTTAGCAATGATACTGTGAGAGGGGAGATGGACTGAGAGAGACATATTGAGAACAATAAGAAAGCAGGAAGGGAGAGTAAAAAGAGGAAGGGGAAAAAAAGTCTGAAAATGAGCCAGAATGGGATTTTTGCAGTTCAGTTAAGAAAGGCTTTGAATGCATTTGAATCACCGACTTGATCTGCCACCAGCCTATTTTTATTAGCTGCTTGACAGTGCAGCATAGTGCTGGGATTACAACCAGTGCCTGTGTTATTCAGAGTTTCTCACAGATAAATTTATATTTCAGCATTCATAACATATCTTCACTTCCAAGAGTAATATCCCACTGTGATACCTTTTCATTGCATTTTTTTAACAACGCAATTTGTATTGTGGGTCACATATAAGGAAACAAACATGCCAGCAATTAGAGGTGCTTTATTCCATCCCTGTCTTCTCCTCATTTTTAACGAGTGATTCCTCATCCTCATATCTTCAGAGAGTGGAGCGAATATTCAAATGAGTTCTTTTGTTATGGCCAAATTTAAAGCTAGGCTTTGACATTGTTCAAACTCTTAATTGAAAAGAAATGTATCATATCCTCTTGAGTGGTGTTCATCATATCCTTCCTCCATCCCCCTGTGCGCCACTTTATGTTATCTGAAGCTAATTTATGCCACACTTAATTTGGCATTGATTGTAAATGTCCAGGGTGAGATGAGTCTTGCTGCTATTGTGTCTCTGTCTGAGTCGTACATGGTCTCATAGGATTAGGTGATTTTGAATTTCAACAGGGACTCACTGCGACAGTCGTTCCTATCTGTGTTTTCCTCCTCTGAGTGGAATCACACACAGGAAATTTTGTGGAATATTTTACAGGAAAGGAGAGATTTTTCCTTTCTGCCTCTGGTACTGACAGTAGTTGCTCTATGCAGTTCGTCTGAAAGTGCTCATCATTGCATAACACATGTGGCAGATTTGTAGTAATTAAACCAGGGCTTGGCTTGGACTTGGTGAAAGATGCAGTAAAGGCGATCGTTTATTTAGGATAAACTCTCCAGCTCCTCGGAGCTTCACAAGGGGAACCTCCACACTCTAAATCTAGTTGCACGAACATATGAGGGGATAAAGTGGCTCTATTAAATTTGTTGACTCCTTAGATCGCCTCTGAAGCTGCAGCGTATTGCATTTGTTGGCTCTCCCCTCCCTGCTAGCCTTCTCTGCAGCTTTTGGGATTGAATCAGACAGTGCCCAGATCCTCACCATTGCATGAGATGAACACTATTGAATTGCTTGGCTTGTAGATCCACAATTCTAACTTCTTTAGTCTATATTGAATTTACCATCCAGGGCAATCAATAATACTAAGTTTTGCAGGCAGTATTGAACTTTATCCTCACACATCTACTTGGTGGTTGGTTTCTCCCCAATTGCTTTGGAATCTGCAGCCTGTCACGTACAAAAGAACTGATTGGGAGCTGGCTTTTTAAAACAAGGTTCATAAAGTCATGGGAATTGTGCAGACTGGGCTACATAGTAAAACAAAAGGTGTTCCCTTGCCTAAAATAGTCCGGAGGAATGTGAGTCATGTTCTTGCTAGGTAAGATCTTATTCTTTAAAGTTTGTTGCATTGCAGACATAGAACAATGAACAAATCAATTTTCATGCATGTGCTTTAAATTCTGAATTACTCATTTAAGTCTGTGATCCAAATGGCTTTCAGTGTCTAATGAGGCACTGTTCAGAAGATTATTCTGCCCTCTGAAAGCCTGTCCGTGATAGCAGAGGGAGGGCCTACGGGGCAGCAGCATAGCTGTGCAATGCTATGGCATTCAGTGCATTGTGATTCACCATTGGCCCCCTGGGTAATGAAAGGCCTAATAAATGAATCCATCAGAGTGTCTGTGTGTTGCTCTCTGTGTGTATCTGAGATGCAGTCAGGCCCAGACGTGCCCACTCTCTGGGCACACTGAGGAAAGGGATGCCATTGCTGGCAGGCCTGATGAATGGGTGGCATGCCGTGCTGTGACAAAGACGAATGTGACAGCCCCCATCTCCCAAAAGGGGGGTGGTGCTCAACTACCAAGGGGAGATCATGTGACACTGACCACCTCCCCTTTCTAGCTACATCCCCTACTGGCTGTGTCCACAGTGGTGGAAGAACTAAAGGGAAAATGATGAGAAAAGAAAATACATGTATCATTTTATTGAATGACTCTTTCGATTCTTCTCTCTGTATGCTTCCCACCAACTGAGACATATAGATCTAAAATCAAAAGAGGAGGGGCAAACCATACAGTGCATTTATTTTTCATCAAATAAAGTCTTTGGAAATATAAAAAAATATTGAAACTAAAATTATATATTTAATGAAAAAGATAAATAAATAAATAACAGGCTTAAATAAAGGCTGAGGAATTAATCAATAAATCTTCTTCGACCAGAATTGATGCAGTAATCTGTGCAAGATTGTAAACAGTGAAAGGCCTGAAGCTCTATTTGGTTTTCGACATTATCAGAGGTGGGAGGAAATTAAAGACTGCAGATCAATATCAATATTTGTTTTATATTACTCAGGTGTCCTTTGATTGCCTGCATGAGCGAGCGACTGGAGTCTGATTTTGGTGTCTCTGTCAGATAACTACTACGGTCTATTAGGCGGATCACTTATACTTAGAGTGAAGATGTTCTTGTACTTGTCCAAGTGCCTATCAGTAATCACTCTCGTTAAAGGGCAACTTATTATCATCACAGTTGAAAGGGGGTAGGAGTGAGTTATAACAAATAACAACATTTTGATTGTTATGATTGAGATGTGGCACTAATGTAGTTTTCTACTCATATTTTGAGCTATGACCCAAATATTTCGGCCTAAACTGGAATTATGTTGCAGTGCAGTTGAAGAAAACCTCACTGAGCTCTCCTCCAAACTCCTCAATAGACAGTCATTTTCAATGTGGCAGAGGGTGGGGGGCGGGGGGTTAACTATCTCCTTCAAGATGGGCCTTTGGCAAGAGGACGAGGAGCGGTAAGTCAATGGGAAACCGAGATGATTAAGAGGCTTTTGCTGCTAACAGAGGCGCGAGGATTGGTTTCTATTGCACCCTCTTCTTTTCATAGCCTGGTCTAGTGGACAGACTGGTGCTACAGTCTGAACAGAGCCAAGACTTGCCTATTAATAGACTATTGAGTGCTATTGATTCTTGGCTCGTGTGACACTTAAGATACAATGAGCCATAGATCCCGGTAAAGAGCCATGTCTTTCTTTTCACTTTACCCACAATTGCATATGATTATGGGAGTCTGAAGATCAGTCAGAAGGCCTTATCTCTCAACGATGACCAGTGCAAGGGTACCCTGGCTAAAAGCCGACTGCAATTTGGAAACTTTTGTCACAAACACAAAGGCTCCTAAACAAAATGACCACAATGAAGACCTTAGTTTGGTTGAACTGAATACTACCCTTCTATAATATGATGGAAAGGTTTGTTTTTTTGTGGTGTGTGTAAATCACCCAAACATGAACATGTTTCAGAAAGTGAGGTTACTTTCTCTTTGCATCCAAGGTGAGAATAACTCCAAAAAGCTGCTATACAATTACGGATAAATTAGAGGGATAATGACGAGAGGGAATGGTGGTTATATCAATAACCCCACTAATGGTCAATTCCAGAATGCTGTCTACTGTGTGCTAGATTTAGTGTAATGGATAAGGTGCCTGTTTAGCAGAGGCTTACTTGTCGCCAAACGAGGGAACAAACCTCAAATAGCCAAATTAAAAACTGAATAATAGATGAGTGATGCCAGGATGAGAGAGAGAAGAGGAGACAGTTGTAATTTCTACTCTTGGAAAAAAAAGAGGCTTTGGCATGTAATTGTTGAAAATTTATAAGGGCACAGGGGAGAGACAAGAGAATATGCACAACCCACCGTAAAAATCACCTTTACTAAGAGGCACTTAATGGTGGTTATAGCATGTGAAAGTCTACAAAATCTCACAAACAATGTAAATGCTGTTGTGATTAACATTGATTGCCAGTATGTGTAAGCGCCTCTCTTTCATGGGTTTTTATTCCTTTTGCAGAGAACAGAAGTAGCGGTCTTCAAATAATACGCAGTTTTAATGTCTGTTGGAACCATAAGTAGGAAGATTATTCTAGCAGGGAATTGTGCCAAAATGTTATTGAATTATTATAAAAATGCCGCCACTGTGTGCAGTTCATGGGGCATTATTTTCAGCCTGCATAAGAGAGGGATATCTAAGGAGCCTCTGAGTGCTTTCTGGACAGCCATGCCAGAATATTTTGACTGGTGTTCAACAGCACTTCCATTACCTGTTGAGGGGGCTGAAATCCATATGAGATTGTTTGAAGTAGGCATGAGGAATGAAACTGCCACAAACTGCATTAACTTCTAGTAATACAGGGATTATTTTTATGGAAAATAAAAGGATGCACCTACTAGTCTGCTGCAGAAAAATGGCTAAAATGGGTAAAACTGGGTTTCTACTATTTATTTATTTTTAGTTGGAGGAGTCAGATCAAATTATTATTATTATTATTATTATTATTATTATTATTATTATTATTATTATTATTATTATTATTATTATTATTATCAGTGCATCTGTGAGAAAAGCTGGACTTCCACTGTTTGGCAGCTACAATCTACAATCTGATATGTAGTGGAGAAAAAACTGATCACAGAATAGGCTCTGTGGTGAAGAGGTAAAAACCATTACTACTGCATTAAATGCAGGTCATTTGCCAGCTGGCCCTCTGAATACTGATTGGAAAAGGTTGGATTAGCTGGACTGGCCTCTACCCTTCTATTCAGACTAAAATGTTTATATTTACAAGTTACTGGCTTGTATTTCACATTTGATAATTGAGGTCCACTTTTCTATTTTGTATCTTGGAAGGTTGTTTAAAGTCTGGAGCATTTCTAGAAACAGTGCAGAGTGCATAATACATTAGTCAACAGCAAAAATAGTATGAGTCTCACAGTACACACTCAAAAATAATACTGCTTTTTCAGGATTACCAAATAGTTATGTCCTGTCAAGAGTAGAACGTTTGTTTAAAAATTGTGAAATCGCTACATGTTAAAGGCTCCTAAAATACCAATGTTTTCCTTTGCAAACTGTAACATGCCTATGTTTTTCATCATGTCAAATTCTGACAAATATGATCTTACACTATTTACACGTTCAACAATGCTTATTAGGAGGTAATAGGGGGTTGTCAGCAATATTAAACCGTTCACGCTCTCTTAGACTGTCAAGAAAACCATGTTTGAAACAACTTTTAAGTTTTACTTTGCTGTCAGTTGCAACTGGCAAGGATTTGGCATACAAGTACATGATTGAGTTCAGATACTCTTAAAACAATGCTGGGATTGGATTTTTAGTATTTGTGCTGCACTTACTGTACAGTAAATGTATAGCTTTACTGAATTAACACATATAAATTATATATATATATATACACACACATTTGAAGGTAGGCATGAACAATGAAAGCTTAGTGTGTTAATACATTTATCACATCAATCCTGCAGGGGATATAGGCTGTTCTCTAGGGCTTCATCTACAGGCAGAGCTGTAAAGGCGAATCAAATTTATCCCAACAGGTCGATATTCAAAAGATAAGTCTAAAGCTGTTAGACTAGAAGAGAAGGGAAAATCAAGACAACGGTAGTCTTATCACTTTCCCTCTGTCAGTATATGCACATTAATATGCTAAATTAGCTCTTAAATTAGACTGTTGGCTTACTTGTTACTTTAAAGTTTTATTTGCTGTTTCTTTTTATTTGAAGAAGGTGTCTAAAGTTTATGTTGTTGTCCCCAAGATAGTTCAAAGTTTAGAGGAAATGAAAACAGTGTTTAATTTGTTTAATAGCTTTAACATCATATTCGTTTAGGTGTGTGAATTGCGATTCGTGACAAAAATCTAGTTCTATAGCTGATTTATTTCTTATATTATCAGACACTTAGTTTTGTCATGAGCATACCTGACATGTTTTGACACCAGCGCTGGTTCATGGAAGCAGTGGAGATCAGAAAGCGAACCCACAAAACCATGAACCAGGATGAGGGGACTTTCCAGCAACATCCTCCAGCAGCAAGCCATCAACAGGGGGCGGCATCAACCTGTTGTTCGGATTGGCCGGATTGGCCGTATTGGCCATATTGGCGGGTCGGCGCCACCTCAATGAACATCAGCTGATGTGTGCGTCAGCTCCGGCAGCGACAGCCTGTCACTCTGATGAGTTGGATTGACAGGTTGACACCACCTAAATGAATATCAGCTGATTTGTACACGTCACAAAGGATCCAGTGACACCTCTGATGAAGACGGAAGACTACCATCAAAACATGTCAGGTAGGCTTATGACAAAACTAAGTGTCTGATAACATTATATAGAAAAATTATAGATGCTATGAACTTTATTGGCCTAATAATCTAGTTCAGCTCTACTGATTTTGTCTTCACTAAAAAGGAGACATTATCAAATAAAAGGGATTCCCGAGGTCGATTTTATGCTAATTTTTGTCATTTAGATTTGTTTTAAAACTCACGGACCTGTTTCCAAAAACTGAGAAAGAGTCATATCATCTCCTTAATTTACAGCGTGACTGTAAATATTTAAATGTACTAAATGTTTTGTCTTCAAATATGCACAACTCTGTTCTTCAGTAAATGATTCAATGTCCATTGCAGCATTTTACAAATTGTATACTGTAAACCATCGAGTAAAATAGCACGTAAAACGATAGCATGGAGATACAGCCATGTTTCTGTCAGTCCCTGTCAAATCAATTTTATCAGAATTGTGCACATACATGTTAATTTTTTTTTTTTCTTTTACACTTATCCGTTATAGCATGTTAACACCATGTCATGCTAAATGGAATGGTATCTCATCAACATTTTAGTGCTGTTTGGAGAGCCTTGGAGGAAAGGTCTGTAATGGAGAGGTATTGAGATGGGATCTCAACAGCATGTTGGTGAAGAAGGCCTGCTGGTTTGCCAGCTCATACTCACAGATGGACGGTGTGTCAAGGGAATCTCACACACGCTGATCAGAGGCTCCCCTCCCATCCCGCAGTGGGAGGAAATGGGACTGAACGAGAGGAGGAAGAGCGAGGAAAGGAGTTAATCACCGCACTAATGCTGCACTTCATCATCGTTTCCTGAACCCGCCTGCTCATACTCACTACCAGTACTTGGCTGTCTACACAGCGCCCCCTGCTTTTGCTTTTATCTACGGCAATGTTGAGTACCATCATTTGCTTATCCCTCAGTTACACTGATGGGAACTCAAGTAGCATAGCATGTTAATGGAAAAGACATGCTGAGCACCAAATGAAAGTCCTTGATCCTTGAAGGTGATTCAAGGGACCATCGATAGGGGGAAGATTTGAAACAACTTTGACTGTCTGCATCAGATTTCTATGCAGGGCAAAGTGCTTTTTGTGCTTTTTCATGCATGCCTGTTTGACACTAGTCCTATGAGGAAGACTGTTTATTTTTGCAAAGGCCCACATGTGGTGTTCTGACCCTGTGCTATGTGCACACACAGCTTGTGTGACAAGTGTTTGTGTTCCAGTATACTTTTTTTTTGCATATGCTATTGTCTTAATGCATGTGTGCTTGAGTGCATGTAGGATGCATGCTGTGCACAGAGATGTATCTGTAGCTGATGGTGAAGGTGAGTGAGTTTAAGCAAGCTCCTCCCTCGGGCTCTTGTTCCAGAGACAGTTACAAACAGGATCTTAGGAAGTGCTGTGCCGTGCTGCCATGCATGGCCAGCCATCAGCTTGCCCTAAAAAAAAGAAAAAGAGAAAAGATAGAGACCAAGTGCTACGTGAATAACTCAGGGCCTTGCTGCCACACCTGCTCCAATGCCCTGGCAGGTGCTCCCTCAGGCTATATCAACTACCACAGCCTTTTAAAACCCATTTTAGTCTGCTAGATTAAATATTGCATGGTAAGTTGTCATTCATTAGTGCACAAACCCTGTCTTTGTTCAGACAAGTGCACCTGCTTACACATACTCTACATGTGTTGTGATCTATACCAGGTACATAAAGCACTAATACCAAATTATATTTCATGTTGCCTTTAAAGTAGTTGAATATTTGTTGATTTTAAACATTTGTGAGAAATTTAGCAGAAAACAACTTACTTCCAGTTACTTTGATGATATCTCTTACAACTTATTGTTTTCTGTTTTGCATGCACCTCAAAATGTCTGACTGATGGCTCTAATGCTAAGCCAGGCCGCTGAGTATTTGAAAAAGGTTACAGTTACAGTGTGTTTTTCAAGCTAAAGTGCCCTACAGGCAACTGAACTAAGAAACAAAGGGCATCTTGCTTTAAAATGAGGCCATGGTAGGCGTTAGCATGGGTACACTGTTGTGTGATGGTGTGGTTTGTTTATGACACTGAGTGACAGAGTGACAGCCACATGACAGGACTGAGCTGTGATCACAGCTCTGTTAAGGACACACCGATGGCACAGCTTGGCTTGATGCCTGTCACTTTGTCTACATGTCTGCCTTTCTGGTCATACTGTAGGTACAATTACTCATAAACACACTCAGACACACCTGAATCAGTGCTTAATGGCTTCCTGTCTTTCATACACATGCCCACACATACACACACAAAAACACACACAGTCAACAAATTGGTGGTGGGAATGCCACGGTGCAGTGATTTCAGCTTTGGTTCCACATCACCTCCTACTAATGGTGGTAATTAATTGATGAATGAGGTCAAATCGGTGATATCCAGGCAAGTCTCAATTTGGTTACAACCCCATCTCATCCCAGTGCTCACCTCTCTGCCACCCCCAAGTTGTTTTCTTAATGCGCAGTGCACCACATTCCCTCTGTTCTCATCTGCATAAGACCTTGGGATGAATGTTAACGATGTTTAATTAGACAAGACGTGGGATGGATGAGTGGATGGAGGCAGTGAGGCCAGGGTGGTGCTGCCCCCCGCTGGGGGGGAGAGAACACATAAAACACACACCTAGAAACCTGTAAGCATTTACACACACACTTGATGAACAATAAATGACTATTAAAAGGCCAAAAGATATAGCCGAGCATGCCCTTACACATGATTGGTGCTATCTGACTTAGTGCAATGAGCTCCCCTTTTCATATTTCACCAACATCAAGGACATGAAGCCCTCATTGTTAATGCTGTATAAATGAAGCGTTTGTAAGTGCAATATATTTGTAGGTTATTATGTAGTGCAGAGTGACTGCCCTTGATAGTAAATCTAATTAGCCAAACTTTTATTTCTCACAGGCTTTCTATCTGGAGTCAACTACTTCTTGTAAAATTAATTGGCCCAAACTGAAAGCATTTAACATTTATTGAAATTAAATTCATTTTCATGGCTCAGACCCTTGACTGTATTTAAAGAGTTTCTTAAGTACACTACTACCTTGATACTGGTAGAATGGATCGAGTGCAGTGATATAAGTTAACATTAAAACTTCTAACTATTACCCTTTTAAACTAATTCATCTTGAGCTTGTTAAAATATTTGGGCCACAGCTGCTTGACTGAACGTTGTGGCTTGGATCAGTGCTAGGTGAGCACATTGTGATCCACGCCTGAGGCCAGCATGCTGACTTCTCAAGCTTATCTAAGACACTGAGACAACTTTCTTGTCCCAGCTCACTCTGTATAAACATTTCCACAACACTGATCTGTGAACGAGCATTAGGCAGCAGCTTACTGTGGAGTAATCCAGTAAATGATCAGCGAGTCGTTTCCACTGTGCAGCCCATTGCAAAGATATGAGGATGCAGATGTTTCTTGCTAGCTGTTCCCAGATGAGGTGTCATTATCCAGGCTTGGTCTCAGACCTGCTGTTTTCATCCCATCTCCTCAACTGAGTGACTGACTGCAGCCTGAATGCAAAGACACACTCATACATGCACTTTGTGTCTATTGCTCGCTGCTGTCTCCTTCAGGCTTGTGCTTATCTTGTGGTCACGGCCAGACAGAGACACCTACGAATGCTGCGGATTAGCAGGCTGCCTGGGGTGAGGCATTTAATGCAGTGTCCCAAGGATCCTGGGCTGAAGACAGGCAGACTTGTGCAGCTGAAGCTAGCTCAACAGAGATATATCAGTGCCTAGACTAAGAGCAATGACTTCTCAAAGCTGCCACATAAAACATTCGATGAAACAGTCATTTAAGAGACATGAGTAAACATGCTTTGATTACAGAGAGAAGGGGGGATGTGTTTGTTCTCTTAAAAGTCTTCCTTTAACAACAACAAGGCTGCTTGTTCTCCTTTGTGTGGGAGACGCAATGTTAAATCTCCAGTCTTAATTAATTTGGAGAGCACATAGAGGGAGCGTTTGTCACCCCTGCTCTTGCCTGTTAGTACTATTTGTCTCTGGATGACCTTTGATTTCACACTGCATTGGTTTTCTCAGTTATGGACAAGAGGCGGTTTTTGCTGACAACAGAGGAAACCTTATCTTTTAAATAAGTAATTCCTCAACTGCTCAGTGAGTTCACAGCAGCAAAATATTGGGATTGCTGAAAAGGCAAGCACAGAAGCTCACTGGGGAAAAGATCTCCTCTCTCTATATGCTACAGCACCTTCGTCTAACTCTCATTAAAAATTCCACAACACTGTGTTTGAACAAGGCTTGCTACACAATACCATATAGGTCTCTGTGTGAGTGTCTATGAGCAGCACATGCTTTGGGCTCAGTATGTGTGACTTAAGAAGCACAGAGGGGACTGCTTTATCTTTGTACTGTGGAGGGGTTTGGGTAATGACACAATAGCCCCAGCCTGGGCCTCTTGGCACTAACCGGGGCTCAGAATGTTTGGTTTTTGGGAAGGAGGCATTGATTGGGGTGATGGCTGGAGTGACTGAGATGTGGGGTGGCTGAGGGAATTGCAAAGGGATGAACGTGTTGGCACTTAGCTCTGTGGGTTCTGGCTGGGTGCTGGAGCAGTCTCCACTAACATTGATGCATGGCCATGAATTATATTATGCCTTGGCAGCTGCTTACTTCCAGATTCATCTCAGCAGCCGTTGGTTTATTTGTTTATTTTCTGCCACAATTTGTGAAAAGAGCTCCCATTTAAAAGAACAAAATATTAACAATATTTTAAGAAGGGTGTTTGGAAAGAGTATTAATGCATGCAAAAGCATATGACAATCTGAAAAGGTGTAGCAGCTAAATTCTGATGGAGTGCTTGGTTTCTGACTAAATGTAAGTGAGTGAAAAGAAAAAAAATGGTGCAATAAACGTCCATGACAGTTTTCTCTCAATGCCTCTCCCGTCTGGAAAACCACCTGGATAACACCTCATTCAATGGCTGCCTGTGAGCTGTAGCAGGTTAGGTTGTATGAGATAAAAGTGATGCCGAAGGCCTTTTGTTCAACCCTGACACGGGTGTTCGGACACCTTTGTTCTGAGAGGAGAGACCCATTCACAGCATGCCTGGGGAACAAATTGAATCTGGTTGACAATTAATAGCCATGCGGCATGTTTAATTAAGAGCATGCAGCCAACGAGCGACATGAGCGAGATAAACAGAGAAGAGTTGCAGAGAGCCAGACTGGGCACACAAAGGAAGCAGGACATCGGAGCGGCTGGCTGATCGATTCCCAACCGTCTGAGGAGATCAGCCTTCACAAAGAGCAGAATCTCTCAGCAAGCTGAACTTTTAGAAGGTAGAGATGTGAGAGTGATAATGCACACAAGGCAGGAGGCAGTATGCAGATAGAGCAAAAAAGTTAAGAAAAGTTTGCTCACAGAAAAAGTAAAATTCTAGAAAGTATTACGACACAGAAACACTTAATTTGGTAGACTCATTTTGGTAAAAGTGAACACGCTTTTCTCCTGTGTCCAGTGATCATCGACTGCATCTCATGTGAATGGTTAGTCTTACATAGATTTCTGGTGTTAGGAGACAAAACATCCACACCAGCAGGCTGGTTCATGACCTTCACAGTCCCATATTCCCGTTATTGTAATGTGAACACAAAGCGGCAGAGAGCCAAAGAGAGAGGCTTGACAGCTTGTCTGATAGGCCAAACAAAACCAGCCATGGCCAGGCAAAGCTTTGGACAGATAGCTACACAAGCACACACACGTACATGCACTCACACCCACTTCAATTAAAGGGAGCCCTCCTCCAGAACTAACAATCACATCAGTCAGCGAGATGGCAGCTTCTGAGAGGAGATAAAATGAGAGCAGTTCATGTGAGGATTTGACTGATATGCTGCTGTTTGTGTGGCTACATTTACAGGCTGTGTTCATATATAAGCATGTGCCTTCTGCTGAGACATGCGTGTGTTGTCAGGCAAACAGAGATGACAGCAAAAGAAAAGGGATGTAACTTGTACATGTAAGAATTAAGAGTGTATGTGTGTGTGTGTGTTTGGCTGCTGGACAAGCTGTGTGCAGGAAGTAGCAACAGAGGATAAAGGCATGAGTCTGACAGACAAAGGGTGATCCTTTCATGCTGACGAGTTGTTGGGGGAAATAAAAGAGTTTCTGTCAGCTAATTGGCCTGAGCTAGCGTTCCGGTCATCTCTCTGGTGAAATTTCAGATTCGTCTTCATGTCTTTTCTCTCCGCCTCACAAGAGCAGAGTGTGTCACTCTCTGTGGACGGACACCTCGGCTCAATATTTCATTCTGTTTCTCTTCACAGCATATACTGTAGTCGATTAAACACCTAACATTTTGGCCCTTTGCACACAGTGTGTCTCTGCAGTCTGTTTCATTGCCTCTTTCTGCTCTTCCCTTTCTCCTTTACCTCCTTCATCTCTTCTCTTTCTGCCTTTAACATAGTAATTTACGTTGTGCATCAGAGTTTGTCCCCCTGTGAGAATTACTGCATTTTTTGTATTTAAGTGCTGTTTCATTATGTAGCTGCAGTTTGACCAGCCTGAACCGAGCAGTTTTCATCACCCCACACGTTCTCAGCACAGCATGCAACACAGCTACACACATTCAGCCATGTGAAAAAGAAAGTACTCCCTCTTTCAATTCAAAGGTTTCAGTACATCTTGAAAAATGATCTGGTTCTCACCATCCTTCCAGTGCAAAAATGTAAATATAGCTCCAGATAAACAACAAAAAATTTAATTTTACTTTGTCTTTATTGATTAAAGAAAAAAAAAAAGACAAAATGCAAAAAATATGTTTGATAAGTGATGTAGACCCCATGAATTAGTAATTTGTAGAACCACCTTTAGCTGTTAACTCCGGATGTAATTATTTTCTGTAAAATGTTATCACAGTCTCACATTTTTTAGTATTTTGTCCCATTCTTTTTTTACTGTGTTGCTGTCCTTCAGGTTTGTTGACATTTGTTTATGCTTACCTCTCTTGAGATCCTGCCACAGCATCACAGCTAGGCTTCAGTCTGGACTGTAACTGGGTTTTGATCCCTTTTTTTCCAGCCTTTTTGTTGTAGACTTTCAGCTGTGCTTAGGATCATTGTCTTGCCACATGACCCAATTAAAGCTAAGCTTTAGCTACCATACAGTCTTTTTCACATTTGACTCTAGCACGCTTTGATATAGAGAGGAATTAATTGTCAACTCAGTGACTGGAAGGTGTCCAGGCTGCAGAACAAGTGAAAAACGTTTTATTTTATGGAGGTTCACCTGGCTGCTGCTTACCAGCTTAATTTGTCTGGAAGCAGTAAGGATGTACTTTATTTAGTTTTACTTACTTTGTTCCTGCTTTCTGACTCAGCTGATACTGTGTAATATGTACAGTATATTATGTGTTTTTGTGTAAGTTATGTTGTTTTTACTGAATTTAAAATCTGGTCAGGACCAAATTATTTTTCATGATGTCCTAATATATGTAGAACTTTTAAACTGACTTGATGAACTTTCTTTTTCATGTCTGTACGCACAAATGTGCCGAAGCGTGTGATGGTCAGAGATATCTTCAGTTATAAAGGAAGACCTCTAGCTGGTTTTGAGGTGGTATCTTGGATTGAATGTCAAAATTGGTTTTATGCAACGGCGCTGTAGTCATTCGTCTGCAGTAAATAGTGGAATTCTAAGGATAATGCCAGCATTAATTGATTTTGGGGCCTGAAATAAATAGGCTTTTATAATCACACAAGGCAGAAGTGGGCTCATTTGTGGCTTTTGAGGAAAATTAGAGAATCTCTGCTTTTTTCTTCCCTCTTTGGATCAGCCCTGTGCGAACTCTACGATGAGCTGAAATCAGTTGATTGGTGTGAATGGTGATCTTTTAGATTCTATTGTCACTTCATTTATGTGTAATACCACTGCTTCCTTTACTCCTTGGAATATTTTTGTTTATTTTAGCATGTAGTGCTTAGATTCTTACAATGTCTCCACAGAGAGAAATCACTCCTCAGTTAAATTAAGATGACATTTAATGCCTCTTTGTGAATTCGTACTGGAATATCATTCTAACATAAAGTATAAGAGAGCAACAAAAGTATGATTTATGTCCACACTCCTTCAAACTGTGAAATTGCATTAGGAATCAAACAGATCTGCTGGCTGTTGGCTGTACAATCGGACATGACACTTCCAATATCTGCTGTCTTGCAAAATAAGAACATCTGTCAAGTAAAAAGAAATATAGCAAAGAACTGGAAAGAGAAGCGATAGAATGAGAACCCCCATCTAGTAAGTTTGACTACTCCTGCAATTTTTTTCCTACTTTGGTGGACAGAGGAGAGGTAAGAAGTTTGGCTGCAGAGTGGGGGAACAGCCTGGAGTCTCGGCAGTGGGGCTGCACTAAGGTCAGCATCGTGGGGGGCTTCACCGCTCTCTGTTCTCCTTGGTTGGGCAGTCAGCAGGGGGGAACACACATCCTGCTGCATAGATGATGAAGAGGATGTGCAGCACGGACGCCAGAGGTCAGGCAGCCGTGGGCCGTCTGGAAGTGAACTTGGCTGTTCCCCCGCCGTGCCCTGTAAAGAAGTGCTCACACATATTATACCCTGTCTACTAATGTAATGCTTCACATTTCTGCCAAGAATCCAATACATCTTACAGTCATGCTAGAAGTTAGAGCCTGGGGGGAAAGAGAGGGAGAGACAGAAGTAAAAAGAGGTATAATACAATCACTAAATATACATTTCTCTAAGGTAGAGGTACCATATGGGCTTTAGACCAGCAGCCACACATATCCATAGCAACAACCTGATTATGGCTAACAAAGATAAATGTATTTCATCTCAGTCAACTTAATGACAAATCCTCATTCAGTGTCTGAAACAAAGCACATGTTGTAAATCTTTTCCTAAATAAACTGATCTTCTGTACAGAAGTATATCTGCTGCCCTCCTCCTCCTATTTACTGCAGCTCATAGGAGGGGGTGGCTGACCATTGTAGTCCTTCGAGGCCAGACAATTACATCCTCTCAATGAACATCCAAGACAGCAGCCATGGCTACAAAGGCCAAAAATATCCTGCCTTATGCCAGCTCTGTCTTGGTCCTGGTCTCACTCTCTTTCTGCCTGTCGTGTTCCCCCCCAGTATATGGCTGCAGCTTCTCATTCCGAAGCAGAGAAGAAGAGGCAGGATTTATGGAAAAGGGCCTTCTGCTCACTATATCAGGGGCACAGAGTACAATAGAAAAAATCTGTTATACTAAGAAAGAGATTTGCCACACTATTATTTATGTCAGAAAATAAATTATATGTTTGTTGCCTCATCATTAAGACCAATACTGGAGAGCTTTAGCTGGTCCAGCAGAGCAGTGGGAATGAAAACTGTAAAGGGACAGGGAATCTAATATTTGTTGTGTCATTATTACATTATTTACTCTTATTTAGGAATATTAATGAAAACACATTTGTTTTTGTCCTTTTACCTAGGCTCCCCTTCTGGCTATTGCTTTACTCAGTAACTACAGCTTTTATTTCCTTTTCTTTTGTAAGTCTGCAGTGTAATTATTGCTGACAAACTTCCGTGGTTGAAAAGGCTGCGCTTACAAGCCACATGCATTACTAAAAGCTAAAAATGTCTTCTGTCATTTTGATTTTACTGACAAATTAAAGGAAAAGTTAACAGTCGGGATATCGGGCTGATGCTCCAATCCCACAGCACTCCTCTGACATAAGGTTGCTCCTCACTTTTGTCAACTATTGCATGCTCTCATAGAAAAGTATAGCATATAAAAGTGATATAGTAAACAAAACAGAGAGTGCTGGCAGAGCAGCTGCTGTAGGTAACATTGATTGTAGGAGCAGGGAGGCATTGAGAAGTGAGGGGAGTCTCCCCAGGAGAATGCCTCCTTTTTCAGAACAGTCTTATGACCAGCATGCCAAGCAGAAATGTGAAGAGAAGCATTGACCAGCTTCTGGAAAACATCACTATCCAGGATCAATGCCAAATTGATCCCAGAACTATGTATAATGTAGGCCAGTGGACAGCTAGCCTTGCTCTTTTTACATCCTGTATGGCAGAAGAAAGCTGGATTGCAGTAGCTGAAAAAGAATGTCATGAGCTACACGGACAAACAAATTAATTTTGTGTGTTTTAAACATAAAGCACAGCCTTCATGGTGTCGATGTACATGTGTGCTGGACAAATATGTTCGACGTGATGCATTTTTGTGAAGCATGCTCACTGCATTCCCAAAGGATTTTGCTCACTTTTAGCATTCAGTTCAATCTGATGCATTAGTTGCCTAAATTCAGAATACTTTGAGATATTTGGGAATATACTGCAGAACAACTCTACACATTTTAGTAGCAGAGTGGACACAGTGTGACTTCCACCCCTCCCTGTCAGGAGGGAAGCCCTATGCAGATCCTAATGAGCAGTACGCTGGAGAGGGCATCTTTTTTAACCCAGCACAGGGACTCATAGAAGCACTTTACACCTCTTCAACAGATGCCAAGTGCAGCTGTCAACAGCATACTCCATTGTTGCTTACTTTCACTTTCCCAACTTTTTCACTTGTCTCTGCTTCGGTCTCATCTCTCTCAGTTTCTCTCCTTTTTCCACTGGTCTGACCATTTGTACTGATAGTAGATCCACTGCATCCTGTTTGGACACATGCTCTTACAATCTTAAAGGCTAGCTGGAGGTTACAGTTTTCTAAAACAGATTCAGTCTACCTTGCTATTTTCCATAGCTTAAAAGAGTGATATTGTCATACAAGATTACTTAGATATAGTGTGTGATACATTATTGCGGCTACATTAAAAATTCATGAAGTATAAACAAAACAACAACAACAAAAAAAAAGGATTCAGCAAAGGTGCTTTTGCAAGTCGAATCGAACCAAAGCACTTTTTTTAATCACCATACCTTCACACTTTTTCTGGTTTAAATGCATTTCTTATAGTCATGGGGGAAAAATTTAAACTTTCTTCCTCCACTTTCCTTTTTGATTATCTTCTCCCTTTTCAGTAACTCCCCCACCCTCCTCCTTTATCCCCTTCTCTTGTGCTCATCTCCATCTGTGTCTAATTGCATTAGACTTTTTTTTCTTTTTTTTGTCTGTTTATGTGTGTGTGTGTGTAATCTTGTGATTGCCTGGCGCTTCAGCAAACCCCCTCGGCCCTCCACTAAACACAGCACCAGTCCATTTGCGCCTCGCCCTGGTCAGGTTGGTTTCCTGGGCTGCCCTGGAGGAAATATCAGATGACCTGGCACTCCACTGTAAAACCCAGGTCATCAGGGAGGGCTCCTCTCACTCGTATCCCTCCTTTTGGCCCCGCTTTCATCCACTTCCTGCTTTCAAGTGCAGGGCAAGGTCAAAGCTTTGAGGATGCATTCCCTAGACTTCACCAGGAGGCAGGCTGGAGGCGCTGTGCTGTGCTGCCTAACCAGACTTCACTTCATCTATTCTTTCACATCTTCCTACTCTCTCATATTCATTTCATTAGCTCGAGCTTTTACAGCAATCAATACTGTTACTAAAGTTAGTTTTTTTTTCTAATACAGCTATTCATTAAGTGCATTTTCATTAGTGTCACTAGAGGACCCACATGACTGGAATAATACTGTAATGGACAAATGCGCTGTAATTGTTGAATTTTTTTCTTTGTTTTTGACAAAGACTTGTTTTTGCCAACTAAATTATGAATAATAATTCAACTTTGTATGGTTTCCATCTATTTCTGCGTTTTTTTGTTTGTTTGTTTTTCTTGTTTTAGCTCCAAAGTGCAGACTGCAGGAAAACACCAACATTATGGATGGTGTTTAGAGACAGGTGTCTGATCTGTCCCGAGATAATGCCAAAAGACTCCTATCTCTCTTCTAATGGCACAGAGACAGTTGTTTCAAACAATCAGGTCTGTCATCCAAATGCTGAAGTGTTGCTCCTTTCAGCACTCCTATTTTCTCCCATAAATCAAAGTAGATGGTGAGAGGGAGAATTAGACGAGTACAGCAGAACAGTCTAGCTTCTAATCATCCGGGGACAAGGAATCTGCATTGGAATATGTCCATCAAATGCTGGTGTTATGGTTGACTGACTTTTGTGGAGTGAGAAGAAAATCCATCAGATCAGGATTACAGAAAGTTTCTGCTGAAATCATCTTAATACTTACAACAATTAGAATTTAGAAATGCATCAAAAACCGTGTATGTTTTTTCTGAAAGTTTACTGCTCCTGCTCTCACTTCTCTCTGTCTCAATGTAAAGACATGAAATGGGATGAATATGTTACTGTCATTTCCGTTTTCAAATAGGTAGACGTTCGAAATGATGATTCTCTCTGGGGAAAATGTTGTACCTTCAGAATGGAAATATCATTTGAAAAGCCAGTCATCTCAAAATGAACATTTTCTCATGGTGGTTTTGCTTTTCACCTCAGCGGTTAAGGGAGAGAACGATAGAGAGAGGATATGTGTGGGCCATGAGAAGAGAGAACCAAAGTAGAGACACACTGATGAGTACAGAGGTGACAGCCCCTGCAGAGCATGTTAATAACGTGCCATGCACAGACAGGTAACCAGTAATCAGGATTTCTGATTGTAATGTGGCAGAAAGACACATACAGATACAATCTCCTCTCCATCTCCATCAGCCTGGCTCCAGCGTGTTCTGATGCAGCCTACTCTGCTAACAGTGCGTCACTATTACAGAGACAAAAGAAACAAATGAGTTGGCTGGACAACAGCAAACAGCTCTGGGTTGTTCTCTCCCTGGAAAATGAAAGGCCCCTATTTTTGCAACCATTGTGTCAATTAGAGAGGGTATTGCTCATACTTATTCTCTGCTTCACTGTGAGATTTTGCTGATTGTTGTTTATTTAGATCAAGCATGAATGATAGTTTGTCATAATTTAAGATATTGAGAAAACAGTCCTTACCAGTATTTTATTCATAAATAAGATAAAACCATATGAAGGATCATGTCAGTGGAGAGGTTAAGGCATAAAGCAGTTAAGTTCAAACACCCTTGCATATGGTGGATACTGTTTTAACAGGAAACTGTGGTGGGAGCTGTGTGTTCACAGAACTGACTCTGAATATTTCCCCAGTGAGCCAGAGGCAGTAAGGTCAGCAGATAGAGTCCAGAGCCCTTTGACGACAGCTGGTTTGACTTTGATGCACCATCAGTGTTCAGTACTCCACTTATGCATTTCCCCCTGCCCGCCTCTTTCACTAACCCTCAAGCGTGTTTGCTCAACCTGAACTTGTGCTAGCCTCTCATAATGCCGCCCATGCAAACTTTGTCTCCTTGCAGCTGTTTAATAGCTGCACGTCTGTTTTTGTTTGTTTCCTCACCATAAGATTATTGCACCTTTATGGCTGGTCGGGGGGTTGGAATAATCCCTGGCATCTGTTCAGAGAGGGAGGGGTGAGCAAAGAGCCAGAGGTAGAGGCACCCTGTTTTTTTCTAGCTTTGTTTAAATTTCTCTAAATACAAGACCATGTGGCCCCTGTTTCATCCTCCTCCGATGAGGGAGAGGCTGTGGTTGGATTTTAAAGGCAGGAGTGATGGAAGGGGTGTATGCTAACAGGCACCAAGGTCACTGAAAGAGCTTCCCGTGGCCATTTATCCTTCCTAAAATGAACACTGAATAGCAGTGATTAATCTAATCACTGCCATGTTAGTCTAATTTAGTTACAAATGAATGGAAAAACATAATCTTACTATTAGTTAAGCAATCCCCAACCCCCAAATTTGAACATTTCTTCTTATTTAATCAAGAAAATTTTGTCTATGGCCACTGTTGGAATTTTTGGTTCCTCATTTTTGTTTTTTTCCCCCCTCTTTCTGTTGTATAACAGAAGTTTTAAAGCGGAGAAACAGCCCTGAGCTTCTCTTGTCAGCCTCATCCTCTTCCTATCTTTTTCTTGATTCACGACTCCGTCTTGTCATGGCTTTAGTGCCTCCGGTCGTTATGGCAAGAGAACAGGAAGTTAATCAACACAACATTATCTCCCAGCTTGCACCTGGAGGCAGCAGTGCCAGTCAGGGACCCCTGCCAGCCTGGGAACCCCTCACACGGCAACACCCAGCAGCATCCCTGTGGGCTATCGCCAGTGTGCTGTGCCTGTGCCAGGTCACACTTGTGACACAGCCTTGATGAGCCAATGGGAGTCTTCTTTCAGCGGCGCATACTTAATTGTAGAGAAAAGAAGGCACGAAGGACACTTTAAAAAGCTCAGTTTTTCCGCTGCACCATATGAATGCTCCAGACTTTTGCACATACTGTTTTAGAAAAAGGAGGGTTTTTTTTCATAAACTTTGCATAAAAGATGAGTGATGTCTTCTGTTGATTGCTTTGTGAGACCTTGAATTTGTCATTTGGCTGCTGCAATCTTGTTTTTTTTTTTTATTATTTTACCAAAAGTGATCTATAAAGAATGGATCTGGCTGAGATTTTTGCTTGTCTGTTTTGGTACATGCCTGTCATTTAAAGCAGACCCACCTTTATTACTTATCTATACAATAATAAAGTGACAACACAAAGCCTCTCGGATCTCACAAGGCAGGCTTGTTGACACTCCAACATGAAGAGAAACGTACATCCTCAGAAAATAAGATGACAATGTTTCTATGCAAGATGGCATCAAGTCTGTTCATGTGTCTTTCCTGCTGTAAGAGCTTGACAAATGTTCTTGTGAAGAGTGAATTGCAGGCTGTTGCTGGTAATCATTAAGTTGTCTACTAGTAGCCAAAGTGCTTTTTATTTCTGCCCATTAGTTTGGTGAGAAAATGGCCGGGTATAGTGTAGCGTGTCCCCCCCCCCTTAAACTCAGACACATGCAGTAGGCAGGGTGAGCCTGGGAAACATGAAAGTGTTTGAAGTATCTCTATTTATGCCAGTGGCAGTTTCAGCTTTTTTGTATTTTTCATTTCAGTGTCTATCTCATCTGGTTTTACACAACTGACTCCAAAGGATCTACAGCTTTTTCAAAGTAACAGTACACACACATGTCAATATTTGTGAGACTTGCATGTAATAATTATTCAAAGGTTAAACAGTGGATTGATCCACAGAGGAGTGTCAAGGGCAGATCAAAGGGATTTGGAGGAGGATCGGACCTAAAATGTTAAAAGCTACTTGCTCTCAAACACAAAGACGTCAATCTCTCTGAGAGCACCTTGATGTCCTCTGAGGAGAACTTGATCAAAGCTTTCATAACAAAGATGGTCTCAGAAGATGATCTGACCTCAACCGCATCCCACTTCTGTCTTTCATTTTACTTCTACCAGGGTGCGTTTACCTGCCTGAACTCCCCAGCATTGCCCCTGTTTCAGTCGTTCCTGTGTTTGTGCTCCTGGTTAGACTGTCTGAATATCAATGAAGCAGTCTCACAAATGTATTACAAACACAAGAGAGGGGTGATTAAAGATGACATATCTAAGCCTCACTCCATTCTGTTCCTCTCCCCTCTCTTCTCTTTTTCACAGGAGATTGCAGCTTACTTGATAACATTTGAAAAGCATGAAGAATGGCTAACGACATCCCCTAAAACAAGGTAAGACAATTTTACTCCTGCCCTCTTTTAAAACATCCCTTTTTTAAAAAAAGATTCATCACCTTTTTAGTATTACATTCAAGGAACTACAATTACCATATTTAGTTTTACACATCTTGTTAATACAGACCCCCCCCCATTAAGTTCAGGTCGAGGTTTTTAATATCACAGGCTGCTGATGGCTTTTTAGAAAATATAGCGATTTGCAGATAACACCACAGAATATTAGTATTGACTAATAACTATCTTTATCATGCCAGTTAATATAGCATGCACCAGCACAGCATCTGTTTTGAATGGTATGTTAATGCATCCCTATTAGTTTGCACATTCACCACTCAGGAGTGTAGGTCAGCCGTTACACCCACAAGTGGAACAAAATGCCAACAGCTACCGTGATATTTGAGTAGGAGCTCCAGCATTGTACTTAATGCATTTTGTTAATGTATGCAGATGCATAAAGAAAATAAAATGTCCTCCTTTGGTTTTCAACTAATTTTAACACATGAAACTTAATGTCAGCAAATGCGTTCATGGCAGCACTGGCTGTCTAGGATGATAATTAATTATACATGTGACTTTGTGATGATATTCCTTGGCAATCTTTTTTTTTAAGCTGTTTTTGCTAATTTCTTAAGATCTGACAGCCCCAGGATACACATCTCTCTTGGAATTCTTCAAACATTACTGTCACACTGTCTGTCCACCCAATATGTATTTATTTCTGTTTTACCACTACAACAAATACAACCTAATCACACAATCATCCTTTTACTAAATGTTACATGCTCATACATTTTGACTGAGCTCTTCTTTATGTTTTCCTGTGAGCTGAACTTGCAATGTTGGCATTATTTGCAATCCTCAGCCATGTGTAAATGGACCTTGGGCTTACTGACATAAAACCCATCGCTCACCCCACCCCTTCTCTTTTCCTCTGCCTCAGAGAGACATTGATAATAGTCCTGCATAAAGACGCTGCCAATTAGAATATGTTCTCTGTTGTAATTACAAGCTGAAAGAGCTCTATGCTCACTGTCTTTTTTCATTTGTTTTGTTTGCTTTTAATCAAGAATGCCCCTCCTTTCCCAGTGCCTGCTTTCCAACTTACCAAATATGAATTCACTGTCAAGCTAATATGGCCATCTGATCTGCTCTGTATAGTAATCATTAGTCTTCCTTTAACTCTTCCTTGAATGCACATGTTATCTTGTCAAATGGTAAATGAACATAAGAATACATTTAAAGGGATGGTAATAAAAAAGACTGTTTTTACCAGTTTTAGAGCTTTGTAGAAGTCACAAGTCTTGGCTTTCTCTTGTACAAGACAGTCTGAAATATGTGACACATGAGAGATTTTAGATCAAGTGACTTTCTAGACAGGATGCTCCTGGCCACAGTCTGTCATCACTGAGGTTTTACTCCCAGTTGGCTCATGTTGGTCGAGTCTTAGGGCAGGGGTTGATACCTCAGATGTGTCACCAGGGAGTATCTCTAAGAGTGCACCTACAGACACAACAAAACACCTGACAAAACAGCAACACATCACATGTGCCAGCGGAGTCATCAATGTAGGACAAGATGTGTGTCTGTTTACTTTCTGCATGTGTTTTGTGAATGGGAGAGTCTGAGAGAAAGGTTATGGAGTGTTTATATTTTTCCAGATGTCAGTGAAAGGGTAGGAAGTAGTGATGGATGTTGGGGCCATTAAAGGTTGTGGGGATTGAAAAGATGTAGCGTGTGTGTGTGATTGATGGAGGCTGATTGATGGGTGGCCTCTATATAAAAAGCTTTCTGCCCAAGGTCACGTGTGAGAGGTCACACAAGGGACACCTGTGGTTAAACGCTGTCTTATCATTTGTCATTGCACATCTTAACGTGCATGTGGTTAGGTGTGTATTCATCTTGTTTTGGCGGGGCATGTCTGCATGTCTGTTTGTGGGTTGACCCCTGTGGGGAATAGGCTTAGAAGGCTAATTCTCCCCCAGCCAGCACCTCTGGGCCGGGTCAGTGGGGTATGATGGGAGGCAGAGATAAGCAGTGGGGTCATGCACATGAAGGCACAGCGCTGCATGGCTGCACTGCATGCATGTAAAAACTCTGACACATGCAGGTCATAAACATGTGAATGGGCCACAGCAAGAGCTCAAGGAGCTGACACCAGCTGTTTGACCAAGGTGACACGCAATGCAGAACATGCCCTGAATAAAGACGGCATCCTGTCAACACAAGGAAGAGAAGATGAAGAGGACCATTTGCATGCGTACAGATTCATTTTACCAGGCTCATGTGAATGCACATGAGAAAAGCCCACAACACAGTACAGTAACATTGCAGTCGGCGCTGTCTTTTGTTTTGGTCTGTTCCTGTTTGTTTATCATTTCAAAATCTGAAGCATGCCCAGGGAGAGTGGTGGAATGCTGAGTGATTGATGTGCTTAGCTCTAGTAATACACATTCCTTTTCAGATAGGAAATGCAACAGTGCTTAAAATCAATACCGGTGTTCTCCCACTGACTGCTCGAACAGCACTACAGCTAATTCTGGCCGCACCTGTCAGAGCTGGGGAAATCTTTCCCTACTCGGGCCTTACACTTTAATTTACACCCACAGCCTTGCTGGCTTCCATTTCCATTAAAGGGAGAGCCTAGCATTATGGCTTTAATGAAGGCCACAGCCAGGCTGTGATTTAAGATGGCCGTTACCTTGCACCTTCACTCCACAGGAGGGAACCCACTTAAAGGTACAATTAGGATTTTCCTCTGCTGCTGTTTTCTAGATAGCAATACTCATTCTTTCCCTTTGCCTCTTTAAAGATGTGTCCATGTTGCTTCAACTGATGGGATCTGAAGGCGCATGTGGGAGAAGGCTGAAAACAGAACTGTGGCTCCAAACGCAGACATTAACATTTAATTTGACCTCATCATGGCCACAGCATTGTACTCCTGTTGAGAGCTGGCGTTCATTGTCCATCATAAATGGCACAAATGTCCCCTTGAGGGGCTTTTTCGGAGGTGTTTCAATGCTGACAGATGGAGTAACTGTTGACTGAATGGTGTCACAGATTGGTCAGCACAAAGACCTAATGGACACCTGTGTGTCATATAGAGATGGCTCATTATAGCATCCTGTAAACATCATGGTTTCATGGTGGAGCAGTTGCACATTAGTGTTTCTTGTCTCCACTGTTTATTTCATAGGACTCATTTCACACCACAGTGGAAATAGCCTTTCTATGGCCGTCACATATGTGTGTTTATATAAAAGAAAGATCCAGTAGATGTGTTTTATCTGTTGGATAGCTAAAACATCAATTTGTGTCAGCTGTGTATGCTCTGACCTGTGCACAAGTTTGAAATCTATACATTCACACGTTCTTTCTGTGCATTACCACAGAGCACACTCTCTTACAAACACATATACACCCACAGATTGTATATTGAAACTATCAAACAATAAGCTCCAGTCCTTGGAGGACCCCACATTGACACTGAACCTGGCCGCCCCCATGTCCCAGCGCAATAGCCCTCTCTCCTCCCACATCCACAGCAACAGCAACAGCAGCAGCGGCAGCATTTCAAAATGAAACAAAGTCCCTTTAGACAGCTTCCAAAGACAATGCTTTTATTAAAACCTACAGCAGTGGCGCCACCCCAGAGGCACGGGTACACCAACAACAGAGTCGAACAGAACTGAAAGGCAGCCCGAAATCTACTAATGACTGTTTGTTTGCCATTGTGTATCGAGCATGTGAATTTGTGTAGACCTCATGTGCGTGTGTGGCTGCACAAAAGAAGTAGAGGCACATAGACACATAGAGCCACACATATGCAAATATACTTGTGCCAGGCGTGTATGTACACGAGCTTGAGCGATTTTGACTATGCATCTGAAACCCGCTGTGTAGGAACATATGCATGCACTTTAATGTACTGGCATGGCATGTATGTACGTAGTTACAAGTGAAAATGTGCGTGTTATGAATTAAATTCGTACTAGTATATTCTGTGTCTGTATCTTTTATATCAGAGAGGTAATTCCAGGACAAGTCTGCCACTGTGAATAAGACCTCCCCCAAGCATTACATGTAAACTGTGTTTCTGTCACCAACTCCAGTAAATGGTGTGAAAAAGTACTGGACTTTCTGTCTGTGCATGTGTGTATATACATGGAAGTGTTGGAGGGGTGGAGGGTGGGCGGTAAGATGTGCCTGAGCAGGGCATCAAGTAGCGTTTGGTCCTAATGCTTTGTGGCACTGGCTGGCTGGAAGAGATTCAGAGGAGAGTAGAGGGAAGGACAGTAGCAGCAGGAGTGAGACACAGTGAGGGGATGGCACAAAAAAAGAGAGATGCACACATAAACAAAGGCATGAAAGATGCAGACGCAGTTGATAAAATCATATTGGATTCACTTGTGGCACTGACCCAAGCCAGACTTATGAAAAAAATCCATCATGTCAACTAAATGTGAAGAGACAGTTTGGTAAAGTGACCTAGTCTGATTGCTTTAATGTCTTTCCTCTGCCTGTCCTTCTGCTTTTCTGTTGTTTTAATCCTAGTTCATCTGAAGTAAAACTTTGTTGAACAATGACACTTGGTTACCCCATTGTGCCAGGCCCTGAAGGACACTGTACCCCGCTGATTCTACCCAGTAACAGCCGTTACAAGGACAGGTATGGCCACCTGGGGCCATGTGGACTGGGTGAAATAAAGCCCACCAGGGAAAGCAGAGAGGACAGGAGTGAGGTGAGCCAAGGCGGCATGAAGAAAGAGTGAATAAAAAAGAAAATGAAAAAGGTCATTAAAGGAAGAGTGAATTTGATTGAGCGAGAGCAGTTTAGAAAATGGAAACATGTCGATAAGACAAGCGAACAGACTAGATGGAGATGGGAAGGATGGTGATGGATAGGGTGAGATGGAGAAGGGGCAAAGGGGAAGGGGGGATGGATTTACGTAAACAGATGAAAGAGCAAGAGAGAGATGGAATAGAGAAGGATTGAGCTGACATATAAGGGGGAGAGAGAGAAAAAAGAAAAATAGAGTGGGTAAACAGTGGATAGAGGTGGAGGGAGATGAGCAATGGATTCAACTGACAGAGAGAGAAAAGTCCCGTGGTTTTGGGGGGGGCTAGGGAGGAATGATGCAAACGGTCAATAGATTACAACGAGGGCTGTGCCAAGTCTAAGGGCCTCAGACTGCTGGCCAACTTAATAGTGCCTCATGTTTGTCTGTCCTCTAAAGTAATGCCCACTCTGAGCCCAGGAAAGCAGCCTGAGCCTGAGGCTAGTGAGAATGGACAGGGGACTAGATATATGTTAGTTCGCATCCTAGCTGCTGTATATTATACTGGCCAGCTTGCCCACTAGAGACCATTCAAAAGAACATAGAACATCGTCTAGCTTTATGGCCTTTATGCTCTTTACACTCAAAGGGGTAGCTGCTAAAGGCCAAGAAGGGCAGGATCAGTCAAGAGAATTGGTGTTTTTTTATGATGTGTCTTTTTTGGATGGCAGATAACAGAAGTATGACCCTGCGGTAAAGTTATCCAACCCAGGCGATCCAAGTTGATGAGTATTATGCAGTACTGACAAACAAAAGCAACATAAAATAACAATACCTTTAGTCTGGCTCAGTGTACCAATTTGAAGAAAGAGGTGGAGGGAAGTGAGTAATGTAGCCAGTAGCTGGCCACAGGAGAGAGGGGATAAATAAATAGAGGAGGAAGTTGATGTCAAGCAGGTGTTCAAGGAGAAAGTGTCAGCCAAGCAGGCCGAGATGGGGAGAAGTGCTGCCTCTGCAGCCTGATAATAAAGACTTAATTCAATTAGCGCTTCTGCACCGGTGAGCAGTGTGAAGGCTGGCTGTCTTGGAGCAGGCCATAGACACAGCTGAGCTCACCCCCAGCCACCTAGACACATAGACGACCAGCCCTGCACTTCACTGTGCTCCTTCCCTCTCCCCTTGGCTCCCTCTTACTCACACAAAGTAGATCCAACGTATTATTCACACCTGAGTCACTGAGCAGTCCAGACACTAAACTCTGCCTACACCTCTCCTACACACACCCTGACACTCACAACACTCAGACACAATGTCTTACCCTCAGTCCTTACCGAGCTCTCTTCTATTTCTCTCCTTTTTGCCCCTTGATTTGCTGTTTTCAACCCCACCCTGCTCTCCACCCCCTGTTGTACCATTCTCTTCCACCTCTTCACGGTGCTCTGTTATCAAATAGACGTATGTTGGCCAGCATGGTAAGGATTGTGACGGAGTATCCCTATTTTCAGCTCATCATGCCCTGGTACCCAGTTGGGTGCTGTCCTGTAGGCATATGGTGAAGCGGATTGCAGATCCTGGGCCTTTAGGAAGTCCTAGGGGACACGTCAGTTTAAAAAAGCTTCCCATCCCACGCACCACTTTTTGCCATTCTCCAGGATCTGCTGTACCACACTGTGATTTGGGTGTGGTCAGAGTGCGTCTGTTCTCTACGGGTCGTGTCACGATCCCATGGGTGGTACAGCAGTGTTACTGAACACAGAGGTCTTAAAAAGGTCCCACACATAGAGAAAGGTGGGTTAAGGAAAAACAGGAAGCAGCAAAGGAACGAGAACAGGAGGAGGAGGAGGAGGAGGAGGAGAAAGAAGAGAAAGGACAGGACACAGTTTCAATGATATTGTTTGCTGTTATGTAAAGAGAAGGAGAAAATAGGTCCTGGATGACTGCCAGAGAGCTGGGTGAATCACCAGCAAAGAACAGGCACGACATGAGTGTGTTAAACACACACACAAACACACCCACACCCATGCACACTGGCACACACTCTGTCCCATTTCTTTGCCCCAGCTGAGCTTCCCAGTACAGGAAGTACAGCGGATGAGAGGTTGCCATGTGGCACCATTAAATGTGTAAAAAACATCAAATGGCAGGACTGACCCTTTGCACTTTCATCATTAAGCGGCAAAGAAAGTGCAGCAACCTTGCTTGTTGTTTGCTTTCTGCATCAAGGCCACTTATGAAGAGCATTACAGGTTCATTGGCCCCTTTATTTGGTTAAACTTTGCCCTTTTCCATCTGGCTGACCTCCACTGTTTGTTTTTATTACATTTAAGCCTCTTAGATGGTTTTTCTTTCATTGTCCAAGCTGTTCTTTCAAGTCATATCTCATTCACCATGAAACACTCTGGGGACTTCTTACTTGTCTTTAATCTGATATACATTTGATTCTGATGAAACACCATTATATAAATATATATATTAGACAGATACCTCAGGCACCTTATTCCTCCACCCGCTTCCTCAGTGAGTCTTTCACTCAAGGCAAGAGCCATACTACTTTAACTGCTTCATTAAAGATGGGAGAGGACGGCACGAGTGGAATGTGCAGGATAGCCACCTATTAATTTTGTATTACTGAATTAATCAATTCAAATTTAAGACAAGTGATAAATTATTCAGATTTTTTTTGTAATGCACTTTTGAGAGGAGTGCGCAGTAGGAAAGGTGAGAACCATTGCAGATTGGATTAATTAATATTCATGTCTTTGTCAAAATGAGGTAAGAAAAATAGCTATTAGTTTAATGTCATCTTTAAACATTGGTACAGTTATGAGTGTTTGGAGGAGACAGTTCTCACAATGATGCAATTTGTGACAATAAACTGTGAAAATTGTGATTCATCATGTTCCTACTGTCTTTTCCAGATTATCATAAGGGCTTCTACAATTTAAAATCTTGCAAATCTTAAAATGCTCTTTGGCCAATTGAGACAAATAAACAAGAAGATGGTGAATTTTATTTTTCTACATCATAAATTAAACTAAAAAGTCACACCCTTCACTTGATACTCACTCTCATTTAGTTGGAAAGTATATTTGCTGTATTTTTCCTTTTTTCATTATTTCTCATTGCAGTCAATCATTTTTTTCTATTTTCTGTTTGCTATAAGTTGGTGCTCAGCAGAGTTATGAAGACAGGTCAGCCAAGATATTAAGTAGTCCTACGCCTGACCCAAAGGAAAAATCTGATGGATGCATTAACATGATAGCTATGATTTTGTCAGAAAGGACATTAAGGGCTTTAATTATTTACAGGTGATGTGCCTATTGAATTGGCAGTGAAGTGGCTCATAAATTGCCCCTCTGTCTAATCAGACCTCTGGTGCAGTAATGGAACATGAACTGAAATGAAGGAAGCTGTCTCTTTGTGTTTTCTGTATTTGCAATTTTAGGAGTGGCTTGGCTATAGTTTCACACTGAGATGACATTGGTAAAACAAAGTGCCAGTGCACACAGGTTTAAAACCCTTCCACTTCATCACTGCTCAGTGCTTTGCTGCATTTTATGTCACCAGACAATGATCCAGTGACAGCCAAGCATCAAAATGTGCAGCACCAGCACCTAATGTGCACCTCAGTTTTGTGCCTGAAAGAGAGTATAAGACAGACATATTGACACACTGAGAGATAAAGAGAAAGACACACAGGAAAATAGAGGGATGCTGTAATGGTTGGCATGGCTGTGTTCCAATTCAGACCTCTCATCAGTAGCAGCACTATTCCGATTAAACTCAGCCAGTCACCAATCACTTATTCATCTGTAGCATCTTTCTCTGAGGCTTGTGTGTTGGGAGGGGTTGGGGGTGTGGGGGTTTCTGATAATAAAAAAGAAAAAAATTATATATATATATATATATATATATATATATATATATATATATACATACCTAAACAATTCTGCCTCTAGAAATGTTTGGAAGCTGTACAAAATTTAAACAGATAAAAACAATTAAGAAGAAGTAGAAGAAGAAAAATAATCAAAACAATGATTTACTTAGCTAAACATTGTATGAAAACACAAATTCATATGGTGTGTGTCCATGGTGGACATTAACCTCTTCAGGACTCACTTCCCGAAACAGTGCCAAATTTGGCTTTATCAGAACCCACAACAGTTTCCCTCAGACCTTATTAAATGAGCTTCGGCCCAGAAAAGGCAGCAGCGTGTCTTTTCTTTCTTTGAATAGCGCAGTTTTAAATTGCATTTGTGGACGCAGTCACAAACTGTGTTGTCTCACAATGGCATTCAGAAGTGGTTTTCAGCCCATGCGGTGATTTCCGCTATGGAATTGAGTGTTGTTAATGCAGCTGAACTATTCGCCCACACAATCTTTCACAGAGAGATACATCCCTCCCTCTCTTTACTCCTTAAAGCCTTCCCTCTTTACACCCCATCATGTTACTGACCTGTTGCCAATTAACTTAATTAGTGGTGAGGTTTTCCACTGGGTGTTTCTTTTTGTTTTAGACATCTTTTCCAGTGTTTTATTCCCCCTGTTCCAATTTGTTTAAATGTGCTGCTGGCATGCAGATCAAAATAAACGTGTATTATTTTTCCAAAATAACAAAATTTCTCACTTTTAACATTTAAGTTTTTGAATGCTTTGCCAATCATTTAGTGCTGCTTTTATTTATATTTTACTTCCCATCTTCAGTAAACTGCTGTACAAGTTCCATTCACTAATGAATGGCCATAATGATCACATTGTCTGTGTTTAATAAAGCAACACTATGACCTTAGTGCTGTTGTGTTGTACTACCAACTAATGTTAACAATCAAACAGCGGTTCCAAACGGCATTAGGTAATAGCATATTAAATCTATTTTAAGGAAACAAAGACAGGGAATCGCCTTCTCCACCCACGACCATCACAATCCATAATCACCTTAGGCGGTTTACACTAGAAGGAAGAGAGGGAGAGAAAAGAGAGCTGGAATGACAAGAAGATGGAGAGGCAAAGGGGAGGTGAGATAAAAGTGAAATGTAATGGAGAGAGAGTACCACCTACCGTTCTGGTGTCCTCTGGCGGAGGAATCATTTTGAGGGAAAGACTGGGAGGTCTGTTTTTTTTTTTTTTTTTTCTTAGTCAAAGCCTTTCCTTTCTTACTCCCTGAAAAAGTGAATCTGGGGTGACTGCACCCACAATTAGGGCATGAGAGGATTAGTGGCGAGTGGGAAGGTGGTTGGGGGCTGTTTTTTTGTTTGTGTGTTTACTGTTCCTTGCTTTGCATTGTGACTGTGTATCTGTGGTTTGTTTTTTATTTATTTATTTTTAAGTCCATGTTCTCAAAAAACAAACAAAAAAAAAAAAAACAGACATCACAAACAACATAAGCAGCAAATATGCAAAAAGGGAAGAGGGCAAAATAAGACCAGTGTGTGCTGTGTTGCATTTTTTGCCTTTTTCCTACTTCCCCTGTCAACATGTAAAACATCATGGGAGCCTCCTCACTCTCTGTTCCCTTGTTAATGCCTTTATAGATAAGAAATCCCCCAGCAGCCCCCCCCAAAATGTCTGAAAGTCCCCCATCTTTGCTTTCATTTCAATTGCATTTAATTTTCTTACTAACAAACCCAAAGCTCACAGGGGAAGACAAAACATTTCAGTTATTATGGGTTTAAAGCACTTAAAAGCTTTTGGCCATCCTGACATTAGTCAATGCAAGGTTCCAAGGGAGCCAGAAGGAATTATGTTCCACTTTTTAGAAAGATGTAAGTCCCAGATGTGTTTACTTGAGTGTTTATAAGTGTCTTTATGCATGTCTGTGTTCTGCTTGCACTACGCATATGCAAGGATTGCCCTTTCTCCTTGAGATTTGCTCCATACCTGTAGCGCTCTTCACTTGGTTTATGGCAGACCATATTAGCTCACAGCTCTGCAACAGTCAGATTCTGTATCGCAGCATCTTAGGCTGCCTCTTTAGAGCCCACTCCCTCAGGTCACACATGGAATTTAGAAGCTTTTCTGAGGCAAAGAGGTGTGACTCGCCCTGAGACTCCCCCTTCGCTTTTTCTCTGCATCTCTGTTGCTTTTCTCTCTCCCCCATCTCTCTCTCTCTCTCTCTCTCTCTCTCTCTCTCTTACTTATTTCTCCTCACTTTATTTCCTCCAGCTTTGCTGCTCCACTCAAGAGTCATGGGGCGCACACTCAGCGGTAAACCAATTTCATTTAGTATGTTTTCACATTTTTATCCAATCACGGCATGCTCAGAGGTTTCAAAAGCCACATGACACTTTTATTGGGGCCTAATTAAGGATCTCTGATTCAATCCATGTAATTTAATAGAGATCAGTCACGATTGTGAAGCTCTAGCTTTGTGCAAAGGGAAGATAATTCATTCCAACCCCTGCCTTCTATTGCAGCAGATGAGGGTTAAAAGGCTTTGTATTAGTGTTAATATTAATGTATAGAGTCCAGACTCCACCTGTTGAACAATGAGGGTGCCACACTGGAAATTCAGACACACACCCTCTGCTTCTCTAGCTGACAGTCTTAGCTACAGTACCCAGACGCTCGGGTGGTTAGCCACCGGCAGATCAGTCTGTTCCCGAACACATCCACTCTGTAATTGCCTCTTGGCTTTCTCATTGTTCTCATTCATCTTCCTCTCTGCATACAAAAAGCAGTTGAAGCACTCTCACTTGTTATTTTTGTTTTTCAAAGGTGTGTCTGCATCATAGAGTGTTTGGCGCAGGCAGCCGCACACTTACAGTCAACCCTGGGGACTGTCTGATAAATTGTAGCAAGACTTGGATTGTGATAATTTCAATCGCTCTCACAGGAGGATTGAAACAAATGCTGAGCAGCTTTTTCTAAGCCTTCCAGTAAATGGCTTGAATGAGTGCTGGAGACAACTGCCTGGCATTGTTTTGCCCTTTCAGAAGCCCCTCATAGCCCTCAAGCCAGCCAGTGTTGTGACGTAGTATTGAGTAGTGAGAGCAGAGGAACTGAGAAGGGCCCTGCTGGGGTAAAGGATCACGTGCAGGGAGGTGTCTAGACAGTCTGGGATAACAGGCCAGACAGAGAAGAGGAAGGAGACTGGCAGAGGAGTCTGGTCCAGAGGGAGGCCATGTCGAGGGCATGGCTGAATGGGCGCCTTATCTAAAACCACGTCTAGTCACCGCGGACCTTGGCTTCTGGAGGCTAACGACTCTGTCACTTGAAAAGGAGAGCAGCCACTTCCTGGCCAAACACACAATCATTCATTCCTGCCTAGTCAGTGACATCTCTCTGTTTCTAACCTAACTCTCTGCCATTTGACTCCATGTTGTGATGTATGTAAAGTGAAGCAGAATACCTAAACCAGTTCACTAGTAAATTTCATGCTATTTAATTTTAAATGTGTCTCGGATAACTCAAAATGTTCAATAAAACCCATTCCTGGTAGTAAATCTCGATATACAGTCTCTTGGAGACTTCCTGTCTGGCTAAAGTACACAGTTTTTCTGTGTGAAGTCACAAATTCATGCGATCGCTTGACTCGTATATGAGGTATTTTTCTGGCTGAGCTGTGGCATTTCAGGAAAAAAAAAATGTGACGACTAATGTCTCCTAAATTCAGGCCTTGGTCTCATCTTTCTACTGCTCATTATGCCTGAGCCTGACGACAGTTTGGAGGACGTCGGAGGCATTGCCACGTTGGCCATATGCTTTCCACGGCTTCTATCTGTCAGAATGTCATGACATGGCGGGGGTGCGCTTTTCTGCACCAACAGAGGAGCAGAGCACAACGCCACAGGAGGGCCTCATTACTGACACACCCCACCAAAAGAGACTCAAAGATGGGTGAGAAGGCATACTGAGCGCTGTGTTTAGAAGCAGAGGGTGAACCATTTAAAAAGCACTCAGCCCAAGCAGCTGCCCCTCCCTTCCTGCATGGCTCCATTATCACAGCAGAAAATATGACACAGGATTTTTTTTGTTGTAGATGCTTCAACAAATTAACTATGTAATTAAGACAAACAAATTGATTCCTCTCAACATTTTAATTGAACATTTGCCTTCTCGTCTCCATCTGGCCCATCTATTTTTACCCACAACCCAACATCACTTGTTTAACTGTACTGCCTTTGAGGAACTTGGTCCACCCCTTTCCCATAGGACATCTAAACAAAGCCAGGTTTGACATTTATTCTTCTTCTAGTATATGATGTCATCATATAGTGCCAGGAGACACAGAAGTGGGATTTCCTAATGTTTTTCATAGAGCATTAAAATTTCGCTCCACCCTAAACGTGCTTTACATCTAGGTTGTGCATAGATCTTTTAGCTCCACTAAGGCTGTGCACAGCACTTTATCCCAATTGTGAATAGTAATTCACTCAATTCTCAGTCCTCCATCACCACTGATCCATTAAATTTATATTGGGAATTTGTTCCCAGATGGTCAAAGCAAAAAATCAAACTTTTGCCCCTTGACAATCTGTAATCTATACTGTCTGAATTAGGATGCATTGATGATCTAGTTGCTTCTCGCTCAGGTAGTTGAAATGCTGAGTGGATGGAGACTCCATTAAAAGTCAGGCAAACTTTTCTTTTTTTAGATGTTTCAAGGGAATATTGTTGTTCAAAAGGTTACAAAGGCTGGGTAAAGTCTTTTTCTGATTGGATGGATAACCATCAAACTGCTCATCTAATCTTCCACTATTTTTTCAAACAATTTTGCAGTGCTTTTTAATTTCGCTGTGGCGCTAACTCTTGATTTAATTTTCTTTCAACACATATCGGTGTTCATAAGGCCTATTTAAGATAAGCACATGATGCCTGAAATGGAAAATGGGTAGCTGATACACACAAGCTATACATCAGGTGTGTCCAACTCTGGTCCTCGAGGGTCGCTATCTTGCAGGTTTTTGTTATTTCACTGCTTAAACACACCTGATTTAAATTGAATAGATTTAACAGCTTGTTGACAAGTTCTTCACAATGACCCATTAATTTCAGTCAGGTGTGTCGGATCAGGGAAACAACTAAAGCCTGTAGAAAACTACCCTTTGAGGACCTGAGTTTGACACCTGTGGTATACATAATATCATCCACGTAAGAACTTTGTGTCAGGTGGGTGGGACTGATCATAGCGTTTAAAACTCAATTGCTACAAACTTTGCAACCACTGACAGACCGCCTACGGTATAGTGCAATTAAGAGTGAACTCTGCTCTTCCAGAGATGACCACATGTTGAGGTGGATATCATGTCTGGATGAAGAGGCGGGGAGGGGCTCTGTGTAGCTCTACATAATACTATCCCATGTCCCCCTAATTAGATTGCTCAGTCCCATGTAGTGTGGAAGCTAGCGGCTCGGCAGATGTAGCGCCATGTTAAACTTTATGTTGCTTGAAAATGGCTTCCGCTTCAAGTGCATTTGAGACTGAGATGGTTTGACTGTAAAATGATGTGTTTTATGGCACTGTTATCTGGGCGATATTTCTTAAAGATGCAGCACTGCACACTATAGCATTCTCTGTCTTCTGGAGGGAGCAAATTGATATGAACAGATCAACAGAGCTATGCCCTTCTGGATGTCCTTGGCACCATACTTGGCCCTGAAATTGATTTTTCTCCATATCTACTATGCCAAAAAACTCTCATTCAGAGATTTTATACTCCCTCTGCTGACACATTTTATTCAGCTTTGGAGAGGATGTACTGCTGGAATGTCATTCATTTCCCTCCAACATTTTGCCACACTTACCTAATAGTCTCAAAATGTATTTGATGGTGTTTGTCACTTTTATTGTACGTGTATGCACACACATGTGTGGGCTCTCTGTGTATAATTTGCCAGGAGCAAAGAGATTGCTTTTGATTTAATAGCCATTGTGCTTGATTTTGTGTGTGTTCCACTGTAGCAGTGTGTCCTTCCCTTGCTTCTGCTGTAGAGAGTAAATTCTCTCAGTCCAACATTATTTAACACATACAAGTACCCACACGCAGAAACGCGTGCACAAACACACAAACCTGCCTTTGCTATGCTCCATTAAGTGGCTTGTGTCTTAAACAGGAGTCTGACGTAAGTGCGGAGCTGTGGAATTTAGGACAGGTTGTGTATATGTGTATGTGAATGTGTGTGCTTCTGTTTGTGCTTTTCTGGTCTCTAAGTGTCCCTATCGTCCATCCCAGGGGACCCCCTCCACACTCACACACAAACACACTTTTTGTCATACTTGTGGCCTTCTGAATCTTATTGATCAGGTTGTGAAAGCTTGAATGTCTGAAAAAGAGAACAAAAAGAAACAGGAGTGACATCTGTGTTTTCAGTTAATGTATGTTTACGATTGTGATTGATAATCAAACAGGAAAACAAAAGCTGTTCACATTTTCTACTCAAATTGATGGTCTTCTGTTATTATTATTACCATTATTATTATTGTTATTTTCATATGCACCTACAGTTGTTTGGACGTACTCTGTCTGTTGTTGTTGTTTTAGAAGCTTTGAATGAATATTTATAGCTAGGCAGAAGTTGCATGAGCACAAGAAACTGAGGTAACTGCAGGCAAAAGGTCACCCACGTCATTGTTGATACAGATGGCAAAATACAATTGAATTTTACAGTTTAGGCAAATTTACTGTCTCTGTGGCTTTTAAAGGTTGAAACAGAGGTGTAAATTTGAGCAGTTGGTATGTTTATGCACATGGGGGTGTGAATGAGTGTTGCCTCCCACGGAGACAGACTGCTACTGTTCAGACCCTCCCTGAGGGCCACATCACCGTCAGCTTCTAGCCTCTAGTAACAGCACAATACCGAGCTGGCACCATAAACATGTTCAAATCAGTTGTTGTTTCTGTGAAAAAGTTCCTCCAAGTTTGCTCTGGCTTTACTCTGAAATCTTGAGGTTATTTATATATTTTTTTGTTTGGTTTCTTTCAGGTAAAATGTGGAGGAAAAATACATAAACTAAAATATAAATAGCAAGAAATTGTGTTGCACTGTCTCCATGTGTTATGATGACTTTATTTAATGCTTAATTTGGTAGAAAAAACTTAATTTATGTGCACTTCTAGTTTACACATATTTTACAGTGACATAGAAAAAGTTGGTCTAATTTGGTTGCATGAATAGCTAAGCAAGTTAGAGTTGACCTTATTTCCAAAAGGCACCAGTAAACAGACCATCCAATTATGGTAATTGTGAAAAACGTGAAAGTCATAATCTAAAGGTTTTCTCCTATTCTATTCTATTCTATTCTATTCTATTCTACAGTCATTTAGCAGACGCTTTTATCCAAAGCGACTTACATTTGAGAGGAAGAACAACACAAGCATGAATTCAAACAAGATGGGACGTCATAATTAAGTGATAGTCAGACTGCTTTTGAGTCCAGTTGGACCCAGGTGCTGTCATGTAGTGCTAGTGCAGTGCATATAATTTTTTTTTTTTTTTTTTTTTTTTTTTTTAGTCATTTTATTTAAATACAGGATCACGATTTCATCACACAATATCAACTAGGTCATAAGTGCATGATTTCATCACTATCCTATCTGGACTAATGTGGCCATGCAACATGCAGAGGGACAAGGAAAGAGACTCACAGAAAATAAAATGCTTGTTCTGAGCTGATGGGAACACATCCACTCTTTTTTTTCATGAGATTTTAGGCCAAGTGAAAACATAATGTGAATTTTACATAGCATCTCCTCTACAGATTAACCAAAATGTTACTCACTAAACATAAAGAATATTTTTAATACATTGTGTATGGTCAGAGTTTAGAAACTACTCTTTGACCAGCATCATAACTTTATGTAGGACACTGTTTTTTTGTTGCTGTTTCACATGCGCTGCTCTGATGAGATTTGTTAAAGTTTTTTATCCTAATGGTGAAATGATCCAAAATTCATTAACTGCAACTGATTGATCCATTTCTGTTCTTAACTGTTGGATAGATGCTTGTTTGTTTGTTTTTCTAATTAAATTATTCATCCTTGCTTTTGTATGTTTTTGCTCATTTTTGCCATAAAGTTCTATTTCTACTTCAGTCCACGATGGATGTATTCCCACCAGCCCATCTTAACAAAACCCTGGTTAGTTTGTTTGGAAAGTCTGGTTTGTTTTGTAAGGTGTGACCAATTCTTGTCCACCTAAAAAATTAAGTCTCAGTTTTCTTCAAATGATCCTAAGGAAGGGGACTATAACTTTTGTGGGAGAAAAAGCAAGTTGCCCTATCAAAAAACAATCAACAGCTCAAGGCAGAAGCAAAAAAAGTGGCTTTTTAAGGCCCCTAAACTCAGCTGAATGTTGCAACCTCGAATTGTACCAAATTTAGCAAACTATTAGCTGTGAAAACAACCTTATATCCAGCTGAATTCCTTAAGTGCTGAATTATGGACGCAGTAATTTTTTTGTTACTTTTTTGCATTGAACTTTTCAAAAATTCCTTTCTATAAGAAAGTTTTCTTGCTCTCTCAGAGTTCAACTTGTCCTCCACCATAACTGATGGACTGTAAATTCTTAATTATAGAATAAAATAAGAAACAGCTTGAAAATGAAAATATCTTGGTATTTCCTCATAGCTTTATCTTGCCATGTATTGTGATTGTTAAAATTTGCATCATTTTGCCTTAGGGTAAAAGTTAAACCAGAGAACTTATCACATTTTTCTGTAAATTTGTTCTGACTGTGAAAGAATCTTCGTATGCCAAACTTGCCACTTTTTTTTTCGTTTATGAAAAAAAATACAAAAAAACCCTAAATTAAACTTTAAGTGTTGAACGAATATTACCCTCAACCTTGCCTATTGGACATTAGTTCATCTTCAACCACCTAATTGTTTCCATCTTTTCTTTCCCTTTTCTTTTCAACCCCATCCAAGCCAAAACGTTTGCATGTCCCTGCACACTATTCTATTCTACAAGCCAGCTACAGGCTGTACTCGGGATTTGTTGGCATTATTTAAGACCATTCACCTCTTAGAGGACAAGGTCAATGCTAATTAGTGCTAACATAATGAATTTGCATGATCGTATAGAATTTCTATCTTAATGACACCGATGGAAAATGCCATCACAAATAGTTTCATAATATCCCATCAATGCACAAATGGCATCCTTTATAGTGATTAAGAAATGCTTGACACATGGCTAATGTTTTTATCACACTGTTAAAACCACTGAGTGACCATTTGAGTATTGTTTTTGGAGACATTGACACCCTTAAAGGGACTTTTACCAGCAAGAAAGAGAAGGACAGTAGCACAAAATGTACATATTATCAGCACAGACTTTGGCTGGCTGATGAAAAGCAGCAGAAAAGTTACCATAGGTCAGTCCCTGAATTTGAAACTATGTTTGTCAGATACACTTTTCTAAAATAAAAAAAAGCAGAATAAAAAGATAAAGAAAAATCCACTTTTTTCTATGTCCTTTCTCCATTAAACTCCAGCAAATTAAGCTTGAGGCACCTAACAAAGAGTTCTTTGAGGAACAAAGTGAACCTGCAGTATTCAACTTCTGCCTGTGAGAGTCCCATCCTCTAGTTTCCATGCTTTCAAGACAAGGGAGGGAAAGGCATCCCTAACAACAAAATGATATAAATTACCACTGTTATGGTCTATACGGTTCAATTTAATGTGCTTGTAATGATAAATTATTTTGGTTATGAATCTAAAGTGGACCAGAGTGCAGTCGGAGCAGCAGGACTGTTAGAACAATTGCAGCTGTCTCCCAGGGCTGTGGCCATTAGTCAATAAATTAGAAAGTAATTAGTTTCTGCTTCTGTGGCTCTATTTGAAGCGCTTCACACAGGTGTAATGAAAATTTATTGGAGCTGTTGATCCAGAGGAGAAAAGAAAAGTAGAGGATTTGTGGCATGTACATAGGATTTCCATCTGCTGTTCTCCTTTTTTTTTTGCTTGCAGCGTGACAGCTAAGATTAGCCTTGGTGACCACCATCTTTGTTGGCTTCAATGTTTCATATTGTAAACACACTAGCTGGCTAAAAGTTGCTATGCATGATTTTTCTATACTCTTTGCAAAGAGAAAAGATGAATAAATGCAGTCAACATCAAGCCCTAAGTAATTCTTCAACCACAACCTGTGGTTCTGCTTGAGTGAAAACTTTTGGGTTCATTATTTACATATGTATCACATACAGGAAAACAGGATGCATAAAATGTAACCTTGATTTCTCTTTCTCCTCAGTAATTAAAAAATGTCTACTACTCTCACAGAGAGAGATAGCCAGAAACCCTGGTTTCTGTTTCATTTAAATTCTGTGTGCTTTTATAGCCAGCAGACATCTCATCAACCTTTGTTGTTCACATTGCACACATTTTTTTTCTTTCAGCGCCATCTGATGCTGAATCCGCATCTGCTCAGTCCCTCTTAAAAAAGGGAGAAAGTCAGATTTCACCCATCAGTTTTACCTAATTGAACAGCTTCACATTTCTTTCATGCCATTGTGTTTGGATCAAGGCAGTCACACCAAGCTTTTTTTGTTGGCAGACAACATCAAGGCTATTTGTTTTGTCTGGCGGAATGTGAGGTCAACAGGAGAGGCAGAACAGAAATTGGAAAATGCTCACACAACTGCGATGTCAATGAACGGCATGAAAGACAGACAGGGGGAGGGAGCTGCCGTGGCAGCATATGGGTAAAAAGAAAAATTAGAGGTGAAAGAGAGATGAGGCAGAGAGAGGAAGAAGCGAAGAGATGAAGAAACAAGCTCAGATATGAAGTCGTGAGTGCAGTAAGAGATATGGGGACAGACAGAGGAAAGAACAGAAAGGACAAGAGGTGGAACATGGATAGGACGGATGGATGGATGAGGACAGTCAGACATGCTGGTCCCATCCCAGGCTATATGGCCAATTAGAATAAAATCAGCTGGACCTTGGCAAAGGCCAGGGCGCAGAGCAGGGCATGGAGGGAAGGGATGGGAGGAGGGGGGAGGAACAAAGAGGGTGAATATCCTGGTGATTAAAACCAAATGATTAGTGGTGTGAGAGACAGAGGGGTAAAGAACTGGGGTCACCTGAGCCTGGAGGGAGAAAGAAGGTCTTATAGTAATGAGACCAGCCTCCCCTTTTCTCTTCATCGCTCTCCTCCTCTCACCACCCCTTACCTCCCATTTCTTCACACTACATTTTCCACAATTTTTCTTCATCTTTCTCTGCTCTTTATTTACACATTCTTCCATTTTCAGTCTGTCAGAGGCCCTTTCCCTGTCTGCACCCCGTGCCTTCTTTTAGCAAACACTGTTACTATCTATTGCAGTCTCTTGCCTTTGGCCAAAGCACACGCTAATGCAATTTCTCTGGGAGACAATTTAGCTTGCCGTGATAAGCAGAGATTAATGAGAAGTGTATTTTTTAAATCACTGGTGAAGATCTGCAGATGATAACGGAAGAACCGAGCTACAGAGGGCGGCATCTTTTGCAGATTTGCCATTAGCTGTAGCTTGATTTAAGAGCAACAGTTTGATTAGAGTATAATCATCTGTAACAGTATAAAGACGTCTTTCGGTGCATCTAATACAGATCGATTTTTTCACAGTGTCACACAATAATTTTAGGAATCCACGGAAATGCCTCACAGTCCGGTTGTGTTTGAGTTACTTCACATAAAGAGCCCTGCTGCGACACAAATCTTGTCTAATGGGCATCATCTGTACAGCAGTCTGTGCATTTTGATTGTACATTCCAGCAAGTGTCAAGTATGTAAATGCAAGTATATATCTGTAATGAAGTCCACCCGTTGGCAGGTTTAGTGGCAGAGGCATGCTAATTACCTGAAGCAGAGCCCAGAAAGACAGAGACTTTGTGTGATTATCTGTTTCTTTTTCTTGCTCTCTGCTGTTTCATACATCCTTTCAAACACCCTAATCACTACCACCCTCCTCCACCTTTGCCTGAGAGCCAGCTCACCAGATCTAATGAAGGACCTCCTGCTGGACTCCACCAAGCAACACTTTAAGCCCTTACTTCATTATTTTTATAAATTTTGACATTTTAGTTTTAAACCAACACTCTTTTATGTCTCATTTGACTTTTCAGGGAGTAACCTTTCTTGATCTGCTCTTTTTCAGGCTAATCTTAGTAATCGGGGGTAATAAAATATTAATCTACTAAACTAAATTATTGCACATAACCTATTTATCCTGATATAAGATAAGTGGGGCATGTGCTAAAGTGTGAACTATTAAATGTGAATTTGTGGTAAACAAATTACCTTAAACATTAACAAGGCATCAAACAGACCACATCAGCCAATCAAATTGGATTTCATTGATTTCATATTAACAGTATTGTGGTGTTATGAAGCATGACCTTTGGGGTCAAATGCTGGTCATCTGTGAATTGTAACATTTTCAGCCACATTTTGGCTCATTGATGCATTTTCTTGCATTAAAGATTGTTTCAGGATCTGATAAACATGTAGTCTTCATACCAGAGACAGTGCATCTTGTGGAAAGTCAGGTAACTGATAGAAAAGAGAGAGATAGAGAGATTGAGCGGATGATTTGTATTTGTTGAAGGAAAAAGCTGTTGCCATGACAATTAGATGAGGTTTAGCACTTAAATTAAATATATGAGTGCTCTCCTGGAGCTGATTCTGCAACATCTTGGCTATAATTATTTTCTCTCTTAATTTACAGTTTTTGTTTATGTTTTTGTTCCCCCCCCATTGAGAAGAACTTTGCAAAAAGGACCCCCACATTCAACTAGAGGGGTAGTGGAGCACTTAATCTGCTCTGATCTTCTAAGAATAGATGAGATGTAATTGTGTCTTCTTTCCAAGAAAGTGGTCAAGGTAACACAAATACATTCTTAATCAACATGCACCCATGCAGAACATGCAGAGAGGTCGGATAGCCTGAAATGAAAGAAATCTAGCTCCTATACTGTCTTAATTACAAACCTTTGCAACCTTCTCAAAATTACATTTCCATTGCTGTGAACATTATATTTTCTTGCAAGTCTGTTTTTCTTTAAATAAAAACAAAGAGATGATGTTTCTCTTTACCGCATTTTATTTTCCTCTGCCTCCTCTTTTCTCTCTTTCTCTTAAATCCTCACATTTTTTACCCTCTTTCCATCCATTTCTGTACATCCTGTTTCAGTCTCAGTTTTCATGAGCATATGACTTTTAGCTGAGAGAGGGAGTGCAGCAGGTCTCTCTGCCCTGGAGGACTAAAGGAGATCTGAAGACATGTCAGAAATCTGGTGGGCCTTTTCCATATAGAACCCACTCAGTTATGTGGTTGAAACCTATTGGGAAAGAGCAAACACAGCCCTAGGTTCAGACCACAAGTCTGCAGCCATGGGAGCTATGGGGTGGCCCCTGACTGCAGTCAGAAAAGACATCTTGGAAGAAAGCTCTATCCACAGGGTGGATTAGCTGGTGAAAGACTGCAATTCTGTGTGTGTTCCACTTTTCAATGGAAGAAACACAGTTGGCCACATGCACAGAGGGAGAGAGAGCAAAAAAGAAGTGACAAATAGACAGTGTGCTATACAGTATGTAACCATTGTTTGAGTTTCCAAATTGGTCTGTTACTGGCCTGCTATTATCTTTGCTACAGAGCACAATGATCAACTTTCAGTTTGGAGAAAATAAGAGAGGGAGAAAAAAGGGAGTAAAATAACAGTCTTCCCTGTTGGCCATGTTTGATGACTTAGTCAAGCCAGAAGACTTATAGCACACTCTGACACACAAGGCCTGGGGGCCTGTATCACTTTGAAACAAGAAAAAAGAACCAGAATAAAACTACCAGCATCTGCTCCAGAGCCCCCAATGTACTGTAGTGTTTCACAGTGCCCCTGAATGGCCTCCGGTCGGAGGTGAGCGGTTGCAGTTTCAGCCGGGTGTAGGGACGATGGACAGGAGGCCTGGTAAACTGTACGACAGTGAGGGTCACAGGTTTCCCCAGGGAGGAAATATCCCAAAGGGGGTGGGCAGATGGGGTCTGGAATGAGAGTGTTCTTAGACAGGTGGATGGCTGTCACCCTCATTTTGCCACCGCTAGCAAGCAGGTGGCCTCTCCCTCCTCCTGTTCCACTAGCGGGTCACCTTGACATGGCACTACTTCCCCCTGGGTCCCATCCCATCATATATACAGTCTATACACAAACACTTGTTCTCACTCACAGACACACCAATGGTTCTCCATGACTCTCAGTCAACCCCGGCACCTGGGGACTGGGAGTGTAAACAGTCGCTCTCAAGGTTGAACCCAGGTGTTTCATTTCCATTAAGGTCCTCATCACATTCACTGCCTCCTCCCTCTGACTTTGGTCATAATGCAGACAGAATAGTCATTAAATTTTAGATTACCTTCTCTTTGCCTTTGTAGACGTTGAGATGCACAGGGTCTACTTTATATGTCTGTCTATGAAATAATTATCTCCCAACTATGTGCACCCGACATCTTCAAAAGGAGATGTTCCATTGATGATTTTTGCCCTACATCATAGCTTTGCTCTTGCCGCGACTCTAAAACCCAATATAGCGTAATTAAACTAACAAAGTGACATCAATAAAGACAGAAGTGCTCTGTAATTACAGTCTGCACTAGGACATCATAAGCAGGCGGTGTCATCACCCTAACGAAGGAAATAAATCAATGGCAGACAGACAAAGCCCTGCTTTACGATCCCCTTCTCCTCTGACACACAAAGCCAACCATAAACACGAGTAAGGCAAGAGTTTAATAGCAATCTTAAAGTTACAGTGGCCACTAGCTTGTCTTTACTGCTACTGCCCTGCAATGCAATGGGTGTCTTGACACTTTCACCACTCCCTTCCTCTATGTCATTAGTTGTGTTTCTTTATGTTTCTTCCCTTAGTCTGTCTTTTTTTCTTCTCCCTCCTCCTATATGGCTTCTGGACTCTTCACCCTCTGGAGACGCATGAGTGGCAGGCCTTCCCCTTAATAACATTGCATTCCTATTCTGACACAGTTGCACACACAATGCATATATTTATATATATATATATATATATATATATATATATATATATATATATATATATATGATTTATTAAAATTGATTAATGCCATTAATTTTTTTAATGTCATGGGAATTTTTGTTTTGTTTTTTCTTAGTTTTTTTTTTCTTTGTTGTTGTTTTTTTTTGTTTCAAACTTCTTGCTCACAGGCCACATGCAGAGGCTCTTTCTCCATGTCTTGTCCTGTTTGAGCGGTGCATCTAGTGTAATCAATCACAAGAGAGTGGGTTTATTGAAATAAAGAGACGTTTTCTGTCTGGCTTTTAAGAAAGAAGGAAAAGAACCGACATTTCTCTTTTTCCCATGCAAATGGGCAGAGAATTGTGATTTTTTGATGGGAAACTGCTCCTAAAAGACAATGAGAAACGTAGGTTTTTTGTTTGTTTGTAAGTAAGTAAGTAAGTAAATGTTTATTTATATAGCACCTTTCAAGATAAAATCACAAAGTGCTTAACAACAAGATAAAACACCAAATAACAATAATACAGAGAGAATAAAAACAAATAAAACTAAGTAAAAGCAAGTTTAAAAAGATGTGTTTTTAGCTGCTTTTTAAAAGAGATCATGGAGTCCACAGATTTGAGGCCTAGAGGAAGGGAGTTCCAGAGGACAGGAGCCACTGCTGCAAAGGCTCTGTCCCCCTTAGTCCTCAGCCGTGTTAGTTTAACAACCAGCAGATCCTGATGACTCGATCTCAGGGACCTGCTGGGCACGTAGAGCTGTAGGAGATCCCTGATGTACTGTATTCAGGTGCCTGGTCATGTAGGGCTTGATATGTAAACACCAGAATTTTAAAATGCACCCTGTAATAGATGGGCAGCCAGTGCAGCTGGATTAGTAGTGGAGTGACATGGGTGAATTTAGGGGATTTAGTTATGTTTAGTTTGTTTGTTTGTTTATTGTTTGTTTTTTTAAGTAAATGTGGTTTTGGGACAGAGCCCAATGGATTTATTTTATTTTATTTTATTTTTTTTGGCCTTTTGTGTTCCCTCGAAATACTTTTGCATTCCCTCACAAAAAAGGGATGATCTGAGAGCACACAGCCTGTTAAAGCCGTTTTGCTTAGTTTCTTTTGCATTTGTAGTCTGTACCTTTCCCTCTCAGCATCAACTCAACATAACATGTACACCTGAGAATGACTTTATGTCCACGCTAACAGAGGAAGTATGCTGTTGGAAAGTGGTGCTTTAACGGATTAATTACAAGTGCAGACAACGAGCTGTAATCAGAAACGGTATCAAGTATCTTGCTGCTTTACTGTTTTGGTGCTTGCCTTTAGACTGTAAAGTGAGATTGATATGATGTATTGGTAATTATTAAATAAACTCAAATTTCCATTCATTTTCATGACTGTGAATTATTAACTGCTCAGTACAGCTTATTATTAAGAAGACGTTAATTATGTCAAAAATATGTGATGCTGGCTTCTCTTGAGGATCTTCTGGCTCAAAAAGGATCATTTAATCTTCTTTCTTTAATATAGATTATTTCTTGTGCACGCTGCCTCAGAAGCTTCATCAGACCACTGTAACTTGTCATTCATCACCTGTTATTCATAAACACAGCCAACCTGACGGACCTGACATCCGCCAGGTTGTTCTTGCCACCCGATAGTCCCTGTGTGAGAGCATAAATGCTTCCTCATCACTCTTGACTGTGTTTTGGGCTCGCCTTCTGATTTCTATTGTCTCCTTAATTCATCTTTTATGTTTGTCTCTTCTCTGATGACTTCAGTATTATGGTTTGGCTCCCCTGATGGATCTGACATGAATAACAGCTGACAAACGACATGTTACAGCGGTCAGATGATGCTGCTCAGACAGAGTGCAGACCTAATAGTCTATATTTAAGAAAGAAGATTAAATTATCCTATTTGAGCCTGAAGAGCCATAAGAGAAGCCAGCAATTAACAATGTCTTAATAATTAACAGTAGTCTACTGAGCAGTTAAATAGCCTAATTCACAGTCATGAAAATGATTGTTGCTCCTTTACTGTTTTGGAGAAGTGACAAACACAAAAGATGAATGTATATATGTATATATGATCGGGGGTCATAGGGTTTAAAGACTGGTATTCCCATGTTGCCTACTCCTTCAGAGAGCAATTTGGATGACAAGGCTAAATGTCATGTTTAATAACGCATGCACACACACACACACACACACACACACACACACACACACACACACACACAGAGTCATGTAGACACATTCAAGAATCCTGCACAGCTAAAACTTCCCATCACTGATAGGCTGGGGAGTGTTACCCTACTTTTTAAGTGATGATGTAAATTCACACCATTGTTTCCAGAAGTAGTTCATTACAATGCCAAACTTTGCTAGAATCACTGTCTTCCTCTTATTTTGCATAGAAAAACAACTGGGAAAACTGGGATCCAGCTGGAGCAGCAGACGGTGTGTGTACATGTGTGACTCCTACACCACCCTGCAATACAAATTATTTTAAATAAATAGCAACTGATGAGTTGTAAAACTGTGTTTACTACCAAGTGTAGGTTGTATATTAATGAATAAAACATATATTAAATTCAACATTGTTGCCAGGCACTATATGTGGCAGTAAGCCAGAAGCAAACTATTGCTGGACTGGTTGCCTAGACTCCCCAGACCAGCTTTTAGAATCTCCTTGCTGAGGTGACTGAGTAATACACTCACTAGTGTGTCAAATATGTGGAAAATAGTCAGTCAGCTAGGCTTGTGCAACAGGGCTGCTGTGGTTTGGAAATGCTGCTGCAGGAAGTGTTTATACGTCATGCTATGTGCCAGACTGAGGATAAAATGGTTTTGAACTCAGATGGTTACACATCTTACATCTGAGGAGGGTTTGGGTGCATGTTCACTGCTCTCCAAGCTGTTTGGGTAGATGTGTTGAATCCACTCCAAGCTGTGTAGAATTACTACACCCCGACCAATATAAGATTTCTGGGCCTCATGCCGATACTGAGGGCTTGGAAAATTTGATATCCTATATATCGGCTTGTACTCTGCAAACTACTTATTAACTTATGGTGAAGTCACTGATAGACAACACACCACCATCTGCTCTGTTGTGATTTGTACTCTATTACATATGCTGCACTCAGTATATAACAAATAATTCAATTTCAGTATTTTGAATTTGTAAAATAAAAAGGCAGAGTTGTCCATGGTTAGAAACGTGCCCTTTTTTTTACAACGTTATGAGGGTATTCATGTGTATACATGTGCATATAGATGGCGCTGGCAGTCTGTAGCTGGACAGGGATAGATAAACATGGCAGGACACACATAGTCTATCATCTTCATTGTCTGGGTATCAGCGAAGTACAAGTAATGAAGAGAAACAGTGTTGTCCTCTGGTTCTCTCAGTCCCGCTGTGTGTGTTTGTATCTGTTCGAGTGTGTGTGAGGTCCTGGCCCCAGCTGAGGCATCAGAAGCAGAGCAGAGTGATGTCAGAAATGTGTCAGGGCTCAGGTCAAGGGTCATCATATACAAACATACCCAGAGAAATAGAGTGTTAAAGAGCACTGGGACCTGTGGGACCACTTGACGAATACAGTTGCAAACACACACACACACACCTTTGCACCACTCACCTCCATTACATTTTTCTTTCTTCTGCTTGCCTCCATTTTCCAGTGAAAACGATTATTCAGACTCAGGACAACATCAACAGAACACTTCAGAAAAAATATCTTTAAAATATGGTCACTGGAAAAAAATACTGGGCTCATTATAAGAATTATCAATTTTTACATTTCTGTCTTTATGCAACTTCACAAGGGTTTTTTTTTTTTTTTTAATGTGTGTGTGTGTGTGTCTGTGTGTATTAGGACAGACATACCTTCATCCATTTACAACAGTCGCATGATGTATTGTGGTCAGTGGCAAACATTTAACTGTGACTGTCTGCTCCTGATAGGTTCCTACAGTGTCTACTGGAAATGCATGTCAACTTTTAATCTTCAAAAATTTCAAAGGAATGTTCAGTATGTTTTTGCTTTGCTTATTTTGAGCCTGAATTCTCTTTACTGTGAATGCGGTGCACCACACTGACATAGTTGCACATATCCCCAGCTGGAATCTTCCCAGTACAACCGCAGTTTGATGTTTTTGCCAGCCCAGCGCTTTAATCTGTTTTTTAGATGGCAGCATCTCTCTGATTGTCCCACACACTGCTCTCCTGCAGCTGTACAAAGGTTAGTCATGGTTCACTGTGATGATCAATGGATGAACTGATTATAGAACATCTACTGTATTTCTGAAACTCTTTCCACTGAATATTACATTTTAATTACTGATGACTACAACAAAGGAGTAACCAGTGTACACCACAGATTAACCCTGAAAACTCCAAGCCATTTTTTGCTATTTTTGGTCCCACTTGTTCTTGTTGTTGTTTTTATGTAAAAATGGATGTAGAACCTCAACCCTTTTAAGCACAGACTAATTTTTTGAAAAAATATAAGGATCAATAGATATAGCACCATGAAGGCCAACCATAAAAACAAAACAGTACCAACAGTGCTTTGTAGAAATAACACACAGATTAACAGTGACCAAGCCTTTTCTCATCTGCGTATCATTCTTCGAAGTTGTTGCTTTAAGGACGGATAAATTGGCATTAAAACAAACACACAACAGAAACTATTTGCATATTTTCACTTTTTCCTCCAGCTGTTTTTTTCTATTTAGTTTTTTATATTACTACTTACCTACTCTCTTTACAAAACCTACTCCAACTCTGCTCATTTGTCGCCACCATGTATCAAAAACGTCATCTTAGCTTTATTCCAGCTATATAGGACCATTATTTTTGTTCGTTTCAGACATACATATAACTTCTTTGTTATGTGTTGATCTTTGGCTGTTCTTGATTGGACATTACCATCTATTTAAGCTATCTAATTGGTGTAAAAGTTTGGTAGGAGGTAGCTTCATTATAATTTATGTGTCAAAATAAAAGTCTCTTAGCAACATAGTAGTGAAAGCAATGTTTTTTCTTATAAAAAGGTGATTAAAATTTTTATCATTGATCACTCATTGTGGATTTACCATATAGAGTCTCAGAATAAATACTACATTTTGGGGGCTGGATTGTAAATCTCACGGATGGAATATAGATGCCTGGAAAACCTCCGTAGATCACCTAAAGGGTAAGCTATCCATCACAGTTTACCTCACAGAATATCACACAACTGATCCTGAGAAATTGTTGACAAATTGTTGATAGCAGTGATCTAGGTGAGTTTTAAGGGTTAACGCTAAAAATTTAGAGCAAGATCTGAGATTTTAATTATTGCATTTACTTTTTAAAGCAAATAGCCTCTAATCATCTCTGAGTTTTTTCATTCTTGCAGACAAATTTATCCACATCAGCTCCTTGTCAGATGAACAGCACAATATAATTAAAAATGTATTTAAATTCTTTGATCTACATATGTTATATTCCTTTTTGTCTTATATTGACACCAATGGTGACACAGTAGGCTTGAAGCTGTCTTCATTCAACATTTTGGCACAGGTTGTGTTTACAGAGGTGAATCAGTGTGTCAGTGCTCTTGTAAAATCCCCATACGGCATACAGGGATCAGAGAAGAAAGCCAGAGCCATACTTCATGCTGGAATTCAATCCAAGCATTTCAGTTGAGGGAGCTCGGTTTTCAATGTGTTTAGTGCTACCCCAAGACCGTATCAGCTCTGCAATGCAAGCAAAGCCTGAAATTCGATTTGATCTGCATGGCCACCATCATTTAACCATGGCTAATGTCTGTCCTTCTCCCCTTCACTTTATATCTGTGCCTGAGCTGCCGCTGAGCCCTGGGCTCCAATTAAAGCCGTGATGCCTGGCTTTGGTTGGTATGGCGACCAGACAGTGCACAGAGAGAGAGCTGTGATTCCCAGGTGAAAGGTGGGATAGACTTTCTGATTCGCTCCAGCACCCAGATAGAGTTACAGCTCAATTTCAACCCCTCGGCCTCATCGGTCTATCCTCATGTCTAAAATAGGACCAAGAAGAAGAAGGGAAAGGAAGAATAGCTTCATCTTTTTCTTCCTGTTTCCCTGTCTGTCTCTCTCCTTCTATTCACTCCCTTTTTATTACTCTTCCATTCCAACCACCCCACACCACCCACAATGGCTCGATGCTTGGGTTTTTGTGACAGAGGGGACTCTGAGAAGGACTTTATAGCTTGGTCAGCTTATAAAGCAACTCTTCCAATTCTGTTGCTTTGTCTTACTTTAAAAAGTTGAGTTTTTTGACCTTTATCCTTCTTTCTCTCCTCTTGTTCTTACAGCTTTTGCTTTGTTCTTTGACTTTTTTGTGGACAAGGCAGGATTCGTGAATTAATCATAAGTGGTTCAATAGCTGGCCTTAGCTGTGCTCTGTCACTGGGAGATCAATAGGGGAAGTTCAGTGGCAGTGACTGCTATGGAGCAGAGACAAGGAGGGCTATGTCCAGGTGATCCATAAGCCTGGTCTGGCATGAGCCATAATGTGGAGGAGAATCTGTCCTCGACCCTTTCTGCATCTGTCCACGTGTCTTGGGACATGTGCACATTCATCATATGTGGATTCAGCATCTGCCTGTGATCACTATGTGAGCTAAGATGCTGAACCACCTTCAAAAATGTAAATATAACTTTAGCTTGCTGGTAACTTTTTGAAATAACATATTAAAATATATATTTGCTTTTTCCCATGAATGAACTTACACAGGTTTAAGGTTTCTTATATTATGGTTTTGATTTTCTGATGTTTATTATTCTTCTCACCACCTCATGATTTTTCTAGTCACAAATGCTTTAATAAAATTTCAATTATTTGTTGAATGTTGCAGCAGCAAACCAGTAAAGAGGAATGGAAATTTTTTTATTCTGTGCTCTAAATTAAACTCTTGAAGATGCATGACCACACTGTGAACTTGGTGGCCAAATTCCACTGTGTCTCATTTTAATAGAAAGCAAGGTTGTTGTTACTAATAATGAAAACCTGACCTTTTGTTTCTGCAGCCCAGTTAATCTTGAATTTAATTGCATGAGTATTTTCATACCTTCGGAGAACATAAGCTGCTAAAACATCAACTCTACCCCATGAGATAAAATGCAATTCCCTGCTGGCCATGCATTATTGAATACACAAAGTATCTTCTTTAAAAAGTGTCATAATAAGGCAGTGCTACATGACTTAAGTTTACATTTGTGCAAAGCAAACAGCAAGTAGTTGTCAGGAGAAGCTAGGCTGGGAGAAGCTTCATTCTGATGGCACCTTTATTTACAATGTACTGAGACACACCATGGATGATTTGTGTAGATTAGCACAGAGGATGTGAGGTATGAATCATCTTCTCTGCTGTCACTTTTTCCAAGTAAGCATATGCAAACTGACTGAAAACAGGAAAAAGCATTCACCACAAATACGACGTGGAAGCCTTTTGAACGAGCAGTTCAAAGTCATCAACATTTCAAGCCAACATATTATATGTGCTCACACACTCTCCCACACACACAAATTCAGTGACAGTGTGCATTGCAAGTGAATAACAAACGTCCTCACAGTCAAAACCTTACAAGCACTGGAATTCAGATTCTCTGTCACCTAAGCTGTACATCAAAGCTGCACATTAGTCTTCACTGCTCTGTGTGTTCGCATTGACACAAAGAATGGAGCGATGTAACTAGTGTATGACATGGCGATTTGTAAATAGCATCCTAGCCTCATCCAATGGCAGCAACTGAGAGCTTTAAGTCAGAGCAGTGATGGCAGCCTCCCTGAAATGTGCATGAAACCCGCTTAGTGCTATCAGCGCAGCATCACCGCCAGTCACCAGCCACCCTCTCGTTCTGCCTGGCTGCTGTGGACCAGATAAGAGCAGCACTACCCTCCTCCCCTACTGCTTCCATTCGCCTTATGTTGTCCCCTGACAATTCACCCATCCTCCCACACCAATTCACCCCTATCCTCTTTACAAGGTCTTATAGAGACAGAGACACTGATGTGTGGCTACAACCGTAATTTATATTCTTTGTAAATTGTCTGTGATTTTTTCATTGAGATAAGTGTGGGGGGAACATCTGTTTCCTGCTGGAAGGCAGTGTGCTGGGGCTGGATTTCTGTGGCAATCGCGGGCAGTATAGATTGAGAGAAAGAGGGGAGACACACGATCTGTCTTCCTATCCAGAATTACAACACCAGGGGCCCAGCTACCCTCTCATCATTACTGTGGTATTTAGTTGAACACACTGGGTAAACAAACATTGAGCTCCATATTTACAGCCTTGGAGATCGGTATGTTACACCATGTTTGGCTAACGTAACTTAATGATTAACTTCAGAATAAGTCCTAGCTGGGTTTTTTTTTTGGTTTTTTTTTTATCTGTAACTTCTTTACTTTATTAAAATTGCAGCAGCCTTAGCTGTATCTGACAGTCCATAGTGAATAGAAAACATTTAACATGTGTAGGTGCGAATTATAATGTCATACGATAAAAAGATGTTGCATAACTTATTACAGCTGACTTGCACATAACACTGCCCCTCACACACTTAATTACCATTTATCATTAAGCATTCAGCGTTGAGGTCTGAGGCCACAGTAGACCAGCGTAGGAGGAACTGTGGGCATTACAGTGACCAGGTGCTGAGGCCTCATTTGCAGTCAAAAAGGAACTCAAATTGCGGCGTCTGGACGTTAGCGTGCTGGCTGGCAGGGGTAGTCGGAGGGGTTCAGAGCAGTGCAGATGATGAATCTCAATCCTGAGGCCGTGGCAGATTTACATTTAAAGTAGTTTTAGCGAACGCCCCACTTCCTGATGCATGCTTTGGCAGGGCTGAAAGGAGCAGCTTATCTGCGAGTCATCAATTGCACGTGATGCGTCAGGATAGACCCGGCGTGATGCCAGCACCTTTCTGCTCACACTATAGCTCATAGAAGATGTGCCACTTAGTAGATCAGCATTGCTTGTAGTGTAATTACATTACATGTGAAATATGTGTGAAAAGTTTTGACAGCTCTAGATGTGTGCATGCATTCTCACATAATAGAACTTTAACATGTATGTTTTTCTGTGACTGAACGAGCTAAAAATGATTGGCAATTCTCAGTTATTTTCTTTCACTCTCTTTTGTTATTAATGTCATCCCTACATGGAGCAAAAGCCACTAGACACTGTGTGTTTATGTGTATAATGCTTCACTGTGAGTCCTAAGGGACATATTTGTCCCTTACATTTAAACTTAATAGGACTGGGGTGTGTGTGTGACATTACATCCAGGTATGTGCCTGTGTGTAGATGTGTTAAGATGAGCATTAGGTGTGAGTGTTGTTGGCAGTTAGGTAAAGGCTGTGATGTCTGAAGGCTCTGATAAGTAATTGAGAACAGCAGGCGTCGCCTCCCTCCTGGGTCACTTCAGGCCCCAACCAGCTCACCCTTCGATCTTCAAAGCTCCACAGGACCAGCTCAACTCTCATCTCCTTTCCTCTCATCTCATCTCATCTCCTCTCCTCTAGTCTCCTCTTCTCTCCTTGCCTTCAGTGTTAGCTGAGCTTGCTGGGGGTAGAAACACAGCATGTATGGTATTAATCAAACTTACAGCATCGCAGGGAGTAAGGCGGGTGGGCTACACAAGACAAGAATACACCCAGCAGTACTGAATTCCTCCCATTAGAACCTGAAATGCCAATTAAAATCCTTTGTGATTGCTTTTTTTTTTTTTTCATTCTCTGTACCGCTTGGTCCATTATGGGTTGCGGGTAAGCTAGAGCCTATCCCAGCATTAACAGGTGAGAGGCAGGGTACACCCTGGGCAGGTCAACAGTCCATCGCAGGGCCAACACATAGGGGACAAACAACCATTCACACTCGCACTCACTCCTAGGGAGAATTCAGAGTAATAAATTAACCTAACATGTATGTCTTTGGACAGTGGGAGGAAGCCGGAGTACTCGGAGAGAACCCACGCATACACGGGGAGAACATGCACATGCACCACACCACCGTGCAGCCTCCTTTGTGATTGTCTTACACTCAAACACATTTAATTCAACTGAATGCTTACTTCTAAAACTTGCTGTATTATAAGTTATATATGTGGAGATAATCTATGTGATTTTTCCTGTTTTATTTTAGAATGATTCATCAGAGCTGTGGATTTTCCACACAATCCATTTTTGGAACAGGAGAATCTCTCACACTTTGTCTTTCTGTAACTGTGCGTGTTTCCTGTTCTTTTCTCCTCTCTGTTTGCGCCCCCAGACAGTAAAGCTGCAGCTGTGTGCCGTGTTTCTCCTGTTTGTAGTTCAGGATTCCTCTGCTCTTGCTTTGTTGCCCATGCTGAACACGTCACCAGCCTCATAAACCCCCCTGCCCTCCTCTGACTTTTTCATATGAACAAATCTGATTGAGCGAATGCCATTACCTGGGTAAATGAATGATTCCTAAAGGACTGGACAAGGCCTAACACCACCCTGAGGGTAAAGCTTATTATTGCTGTAAACTTTAAAGAAGAGAAAGGAGAGGCAGTTGTCTAGCTCGTGTGCACTTTGACAGAGGCCTGCATTTCCATATTAATCTGCTACATTTAGGCATCTGAGACAGAGGGCCTCCTCTCACGCTTCTATGACAACAGAGCTGTTAGCTTTTCCCCCTCATGTATAAATATGTGTAATTCTGATAAAATTAATTGAAACGCCTAAGTATACAGTGGTAGGAAATGAGCTAGAGAGGAGGGAGACATCAAAAGGGAGAGTAGATATATAATGTTGACAAAGCTAGCATTTTAGACCGGTCTCAGCCTCAGCCTCACCCCCAGAATGAGCACTTAGGTGCTTTTCTCTGGGTCCAAAGCACCTTGAATTGAAAATAGCATCTACCTAACAGTCCCTCAAAAATAGCTGAGCGAATAACTTTTTGCGCCGAGCCGATAAATACGGCATGGAGCCTCTGACACCAAAGCCTCACCCCAATTTCCAGTGCTCTGGAGGAGATCAGATAGCCCTGTGTCATTTGATTTTCTGCCTTATCTCATCTATGCTCATCTTTTTGTCTCATGCAGGCCTACATTTTAAGAGGCACACATTCCTTGTATCTTTTGAAGGACAAAACCCCAATGATATTGAAACAAAAATAAGAGAATCAAACTTTTAGACTGAGCCACTTCCATGCTTGATTGATCCCAAGTGCTGAACTTGGCATCCAAACTGTGTCCTCTGAGTACCTTTAAGCAATTTGGGATGCAAATCTGGAGTATTTGTAGTGTTTGCAACAATCCATTTATGATCACACCTCCACTTTGGGTGGTGTGCTGTAAACTTGAACAGAATGTATACTGTGGGCATCCTTTACAACCTTTGAAGAGTTCCACTTCTTCAAGCTGACCAATAAAAATGTCTGTTTAATAATGTTTGCAAAGTATGCTAAGCACTAAACAAGACAGGGGATCACAGCAGGGAAGAGGGAGGAGAGGGATCCTGAGACAGACAAAGCAAGAGGGGGGGGGGTACGGAAAAGGAGTCCATGCAAGGGATAAGACAAAGATATTCCCTGGTGCACAGCTTGAGCTGACTGACGGCAAGAAGAAAGGAGCTGTGGAGAGAGGAAGGGAGGAGGAAAGGGAGCGAGTGAGATCAGCAAGGAGTGAGCATGTCACTGTATGAGTGGCGTCTCTCATTAGAAGGTGCTGTCAGGGGCCACAGAGCGGGGACTGTGGGGACCCCATCTCCTCCTTCTCCTCCCTTTCCACTGGCCCCTGAGATCCAGCAAGGAAAATGATTGATGAGTGATACCAAGATAAACACACGCCCTGGCCCCCCAAGGGCAGCACTGCAAAATGATGCATGCAGCGTTATAAATAAACCTTGTGAAAAGAAAATGTAACAATAAACAACAAAACAATGCAAAACAACCGTTGGGCTTTCTTATTTTGGTTATTGTTACAGAAAGCACAAAGCTTGTTTTTTTCTTCACTTTGATGTGAGTTTTTCTGGCTTTTTGAGTTTCTAGTCTTACATGTCTGTTTTAGTGTGTTTTGTGTGTGCGCAGTATTTATGCATGGGAGCAATTAGCACAAGGCTAACAAGTCTCATCAGCTGACTGGATAGTTTTGCCCCCCCCCCCCCACCCCACCCCAAACACCTCAGTTCCTCAACCTTTTCAGCATTTTGGGTAGGCACCTTTTCCACTCCCACTCCCACTTTACTGTGAGGCAGGAAGCACAGAAGCAAACCTGTTCTCATTTGGAAGGGCTCCAAATTATAGCAGCTGTATGTAGTATGTGTGTGTGGGTGTGTGTGTGCGTGTGTGTGTGTGTGTGTGTGTGTGTGCATATTTGTAAGTTATATTGTAGAGACATAAATGTTTATACAGTCCAAATGTGAGGTTGCTTTTGAAAATCATGAGGATAATTGGTTTAAATCAGTAGTTCTCCAACTTTTTCTTGCAGAAAAAGTTCTCACTCTCCTCTCTACAATTTCTTTCAGTCCTTAACAGTGATAAATGGAAGCAGCTAAAGGCCCCCATTGAGTTTTAGTGCAGTAAAGGTCATTGCAACAGCAACAGCAAACTCGTGTATGCTGTATATTTATTTTTTCATAAATTCTCTTCATTCAGCTTAACTTTTTGCCATATTCTCCTCCTGGTCATCCACACTCCCCCACCAATGTGGTTCTATCTCTCCCACTCAGTACCTCAGGGTGAGGTTAAGGCATGCAGTAGCTGGGACTGCCTGATACTGGGAAATAAAGAAGAAAAAAAAAGGCACAACACTGCAATATTTTCTTTTTCTGCTTAAACGTAATCTCAAAAGCAGAACTGTAGCCCTTTTCTCAGTGCCCTGCTGAACCAGGAAGGGAGAAGGCTGCAGAGAGGTTCCCACTCAGCTGTTGCTGGGAGACTGGGGAGACTAGCATAGCAGAGGCCCAATCCCTTTCACCACAGGGTGGGAACCACAGGTGGGCCAGACAGAATTGGCTGCTTAGCAGAGACAGTTGTTTTATTTCTTGTTTTTCTGAGAGAAATGAGTCTGATCAATTGGGGGCTCTTGTGTCACTCATATTGGACAAATATGTTAACTCACCTTTCCAGCCGGCTGTGTTTCTTTTGCATCCAAATGTCCTTTTCTGTGTTGTTTTTCTGTTCCCTGATCATTTTGCTGTGTGCTTGCAGAGCCTGAATGTAGCACACTGGCAACTCTGTTTTCTGATAAAAAGATTAAAGGAAAAGTCTGCATGACAAATATTGTTTAAATCTAAATAAACTCAGCTGTATGTAATCTACAAGGAACTTCTTGGAGATTGATCATTCTGCTGTATTGCTCCATGTTAAGGTGTTGCAGGAGTTAATCTGTGTTCCTGGCCAACACACATTCTGTGATGCTACTATTTCATATGCATATGTGGATTGCAGCATCACTGTTGAAACAATATACCATGCAATCGTAGTAGGAGACTTAATCATCTTCTTGAAAGCTAGTCTGTGTTTGCGTGTGTTGGATGATGGAAGACTGTGTGGGAAAATGCCCAGTGTTGCAGTTTGCGTAGCCTCCTAATGATTATACAAAACCGTTCTCTAAAACACGCAAATACAAACACATACACACAAGACTATATCTTCTGTAACTGCTTCCTAATTGTTGATAAAGTCATAAATGTTTTATGCTACACTTTCTGTTAATGTTTAACACTGAGTGCAAAATGCATCTGTAACAAATCTTAAGTGGAAAAGCAGATATCATCAGATAGTTACATTATATCATTATGAGCCTATAGGCTGTGGTCTGGTGGAGGGACAATGAATTATGAATGGAGTGTGAGGGAGGATCTTTGCTTTTCCCAAGGAACTTCCAACACCACAACTCATTTAAGTTGAGAGATAAGGAAGAAAGCCCACCCTTTAGCCTCCTGCTGCTTGCCTCGCACACCAGCTTTCATATAATTTACTCTCTGCAGAGTGTCACTTAAACTCCTCACAGCGCACAAACTTCTCATTGAAAAAAATGTATGCTGAGGGGTGCTTTGTTCGTTGTCATACCAATGCTGAGAAACACCATAAAGAATTCCTGTCATCTAAGTCACTGTGGCATTTTCTGCCTGTTGCAGATCCTTGTCAGACCTCTTTGTACATCTCTAAAATGAGTCCCAGAGCTGTGCTGAAGCAATGCCTAAAAATTCTTCTCATCTTGTCTTTCTCTTGTTTGCTTTCCCTCTGTCTGTCCCGTCTCCCTGGGTTCAGGCCACAGAATGGGTCGATGATACTGTACAACAGGAAGAAGGTGAAGTACAGAAAGGATGGCTACTGCTGGAAGAAGAGGAAAGATGGGAAGACCACGCGGGAGGATCACATGAAGCTGAAAGTACAGGGAGTTGAGGTGAGTGGACAAACAAGAGTTTGGATTTCAAGGAAGTAAATGGAGAAAGAGTTGGGGTTAGGGGAAGGGGATCAGCCTTCTTTCTGACACAGACAAACAGAGGTCTACACTGAGCTCTCCCCTGATTGTAATGGAGACAGTCACATGCTGCAGTAGACATATGTCTCCAAGGAACCTCACCAAGAAACAATGCAGCACAACAACAGTTTTCCCTGGGAAGCCAGTGGAGGGGAACCGATTGTTTGTACCTTATTAAAGCTGTGGTTGTTGCCTTTGCTCCAGAGAGCCTACATTAATCTTGCTGGCTCAAAGCAGCATTGTACAGCAAGTGTTCCCTCACCTCACCCCAAGTCACTCCCATACCAGCTGCTGCCATAAAAGGCCCCGATATATTGGTCCTTGGCTTGCCTATGCATTGGAGGTGGTGGCAATGCAACGTTTGAACTTTGGCTGATTTATCAGTTGTCCCGTCAATGAAACAAGTCAAGACTTAATATTAATTTGGCTTTTAACAATGCAAAAGTTTGGTTTCTTTCACGCAGTGAAACCAGAAGCAAGGTTGCTGAGACAAAGCAGAGTAAGAAACATAAAGGTTGGGGGTTTCTGGACTCCCTTTCAACACAGATAGCTCACAATGTAGACATAACTGCACACTTCAGGGAGTGGTGCCGTGCGTCTGTGTCACACAGTGTGACAAAGACAAAGCTGGGGCGTTCTCCCATCAGGGACTCTGCTCTCCGTTTTGTTCAGACTTCTCTACATATCATTCTGAGAAAACTGCCTTTTTGTTTTTCCACACCAGCTTGGTGTCATCTCTGGTTCTGCAGTGGTCTGACAACCTGTTGGGACTACACACACCCATCCTTCTGGAGCGTGCCACATATTTTTTCAGTCTCTGACTATTCTTATTTTGAGGAGGGTTTAGTGAGCTTATATTATTGTGGTTAAATCAATTTGTGAATGCAGATGTTCAAATAATGCTGTGTTTGTAATCTCCTTTTCAGACAGACTTGGCGTCTAATTTCTCATGTAAATGAAAAAACGAAGGGCCAGCTTACTCTTGCTCAAGTCCTTTGTAATTTAACATATAGTCCCTTAGAGGCAAGTTGGTGCTATGAGTTGTGTTTTGAAAACAAGGCAGAATTGCATTAAGATGCAGTTCCACTGACTATAAAAACCCAGGTGATTTGTGAAGCCCTAACATGCAGTAGATGCTGATAGTTTAAAAGTTAACTTTACAATTTCACTTTTATTTGATATTAAATAATTTTACTCATCAGAGTAACATAGCTTGAAGAAAGGAGAATGATTTAATCTTTGTTGACAGGAATTCCTGGCTGCTGTACCAAGCTATGTGGCCATCAGCAGTCTCAGCTTTACCCACAATGTATACTGTTATTAAATATTAGTGGATTTCCTGTTTCAGTTATAAAGAAACACACCACTGAAACTGGTTTCAAAAATCTCTCCAAAAAGCGGTTCTGGGCTTGAGAATATGTTCTGGTAGAATCAGATCATTCTCTGTTAAACTTGGCTTGTAAGGTTAGCAAATACACATATGTGAACAACACTGTTGCTGTTGATTGACTGAAAATATCTCCTTATGTAACATAATTTTATTACTGTAGATCAGTGGTTCTCAAACTGGACAAGGAGGACCCAGCTAGGCTGGATAAAACCCTACTTTTTGTACTACTAGTAGAACATGGACAGATTTGTGAAAGTACCAATGGACAAAGGATGGAGAATCAACAACAAACATTTCAACAACCAATTAAAAAAAAAAAAAAAAGACAAGAAAATATGCATATCGTCCTCTGGGCTTGACCAGTACAGTGGTGGGTTAAGAGATCACATTGTACCATATGTCTCAAAATACAGTATGAACCCAAGCAAGTTATGATGCAACTTAGGGACATTTTTCCTGAGCACAAAGAAAAATCCCCTTAATTACGTAAGAAATAAATAACTTTACTGGCGTAAATAGCAATTGTCCGTTTCATCAGTTGTCCAAATCACCACATACAGTGTGCAGAGTTTTCTGGTCTAAAAAGCCTCACACCAAGCAGAGGAATTAAAACGTGTCTCCACCGCTGATATGTTTATGACTGACGTAGCAGCTGATAAACTAAAGATACTAGACTATTTCTCTGCCAAACAATGCTAGTTGTTGGTGCATTTTTTTGCGTTTCATTGTAAGTGTTGGGATTCATGTGGTAGCAGTGGTGGGAAAGGGAAGACTTGACATTATTGTTGTTGATAAAAAGGGTCCCTGCAGAAAAGTCTGGGAACCACTGCTGAAGATCATCGAGATGTAATCATTGCGTATGGAAAGAGGTTGCTGTGGTAATCCAGAGAAGCATCTGTTTTTTTTTTAAATCATTTCCTCAGTATGCAGAAACATCTAAAAATGACCACATGTTGTGATGCTAATTAACTAATTTGAATGTTTTTATGATTTTTTTTTCTTATCCATCCACTCATCCATTTTCTATACCTGCTTATTCCAATGCAGGGTCGTAGGGGGCTGGGGTCTATTCCTGCAGCTGCTAGTCGAGAGGCAGGATACACCTTGGACAGGCTGCCAGGCCAATTTATTTTCCTATTATTTCTTAAATATTTGTTTCTTAGTGACATCAGAAGGCAACTGCAATTCTGTAAACTTGATCCCACGTATGTGTTCCAACAAATCAAGAGTTTGAGTGTATCATTTGTTTATACTTTTAACAAACACCATAGCAAATACATTAGACAAATATTCACTCGACTGCTTGCCAGTATTGTGGGTTCTGTGATGAGTTTTTGCTCATTTTTGGCAGGTGAACAAGGGTGATATAATTAATTAATAATCCGTGACTCATCCCAGCTATTGTATCTTTGGTACTTCTCTTGTCCAGTGATGGTACTTGTTCTTCTCCAGTCTTGTATCTGTCACAGTGGCCTGGGGAAAACATACTGCTGTAAAACTGGTATAAAAATATCCTCTTTGTGACCAACATTCCCTACTCCCTGTTCCTTATGTAATAGGTCTTGTTGAGCTGTATAGTTTGAGCTGATTTGTCAGTCCGTGCCTGGACACCTAATCAAATGTGTCACATAATGCATGATGCACAATGTGGTGATTATGTGTTCTGAGTTTTATTCAAACTGAAATAAAAACACTTAAAGAAATTATTGAAGGTTATTTATTTAATATAATGGTAACAATATTTTCTGTCCATCTGTCCTATTAAGCATTTAAAGGCTCAAAGAAAGTGTTACAGCATAACATAGCATGAATGCACAAGAGTATACTGAAACAACATCATCATGAGTAATGGCCACCTAAAGACTGAACCAACTGACCTACTAGGAGACTTTAAAAAAGAAAATACAGAGCCTAATTTACTAGAGCTGTATGGTGTGTGACCAGCAGAGCTATGGAGGTTATGAAGGGAAGACACAGACTTATTGTAGGACGGAAAGGCCACATAGAAGACCTCAGAAATAGGACTAGAACTGCTATTAAATAAAAAAAATAGTGCAGGCATTGGCTTCAGTTGTCAATATCTTCCTACATTAGGCAATTTACACAACTTGAAAAAAAAGCTGACAGAGCACAAATCAAAGTCTTTATAACAGATTGTTATGACATTTATAGGAGATGAACCAAATGCAGCAAGTTGCAGGATTCAGGCAGCTGTTAAACAAAGGACATGTAATAATAAACAGCCTGAAAGTGCTGCACAGGAAAGAAGTCCAAAAACAAAAACTCCACATGGAAAACAATACAGACATAAAACTGGCAACTACGACGAAATATATTGCTTGAAAATTCATAGTAACAGTACTGGTATAAACAACAAGGTTGTTGCAATGAACAAGAAAACCAAGGAGCACATAGATGGAAATGAGGCAAATGTGTGTGACAATCAGAAACTGAAACCTGAAACAGAAACAGGAATACAAATACAGCAGAATTCATCAGAAGTAATAAAACAAGAAGTATTGCTAACTAAGGTGCAAAGGGAAACCCAAGGTTAAGATTAGGATAAAGTTGGACAGAATGTAAAACAAGAAGACAACATTGTTTATTTTGTGGACGCAGGTGATGTGACAAAAATACTTTCAGGTAAAAAGAAGAGTTCTGGACAATAAGGTTACCACTTAAACCAAGAAACAAGAAATGCAGATGATCTAAGAGTAAAAACCCACAAAGCCAAACAAAAATTCTAGCTACATGGAGGAAACAAGTTCAATAAAAGTCATAAAAATGTAAGAAAGAGTTTTAAATGGTCTGTACTTATATAACGCTTTTATCCAAGAGCTTTAGATATACGTCACATTCACCCATTCACACACTGATGGTGGAAGCTGCCTTGCATAGCTTTCAACCATGGCCCATCAGGAGCAATTAGGGGTTCGGTGGCACACCGCCATTCCCAAATCCTGCAAGACAAAGCCAGCTTTGATCATGTTCAAACTTAAAATGATTAAAAGATCCTGAAAGTCAATAAAAAAACTATAAAAAAAAGTCATTGTTGCTTGATTTGATCATTATTCACAGAAGGGTAACAGTGCAGCAATCCAGCAGTTCCTTTTTTTGAGATGCACAACTGTTTTGTTCTAAAATTGCAAAACAAGTGTTATGCAAAGGCATTCTTTAAAGATTGTTGGTGAAACAAGCAGATTGTCTGTGTTTAGTTTAGTGTTTAGTTGCTCAGTCGCTGTCACGGTTTTCTTTGTTTGTGGAATCATCTAAATCTTGCAGCCGAAGAGCTGAAGAGTCGTGTCCTCAGTCTTAGAGAGAAGAGAAGTGATCCATCACTGCTGTAACTGGCCTATGATGGAATCCCTGACCCACCATGCACTTTCATGCTTACTGTCAACACATACACACACAAACAACTGGGCTGTTAACTTCTGCTGTGTGTATTTACAGTTGTAGTTTGCATTTTAAGTAGAAAATCAGTTTCAAAACATTATTAATATTTTATCTTTAGAGGCAGAACACAAAGAGTTGACATAACTTGAGCTTAACCTCGCTTTGTTGTACAGGGATTCGTTCATGCTGCTCTGCTCTGATTCCCCAGCCACCCAGTGCTTAATAGAGGCTCTGTGGTTATTACACGGGCCAGGTTTAGTGCACATGGAGGACAAGTGTTGTGGGTGGGTCGGGCCAGAGATGTTCAGTGGCTCTGGTGAGAGAGAGGCTGCGAGTGCAGGAGTGCGAGGCCTTCTGGGGCCTGCGAGAAGCAGCCTAGCGTGGCAGGCGTAGATGTCAGCGTGTGCTGCTGCTTTACTGTCGGCTGTGTAGTGCTGGCTATGCAGTCTGTGTAAACCAAAGCTATACTATCTGCTCTTTCTTTGTCTTCCCACTCTCTTTAACTTTTATTGGTCTTTTTCTCTTCTCCTCCCCTTTCCTTTGTTTCTTTCATTTGTAATCTTCTAATTCATTCACTAGACTTTTCATTGTCCTCACCTACCCAACCACTTATCGTTCTCCTTGCTGATCTTTCTACCCCCTCCCACCACTACTGTCCAAGTCCACAGTCCAGACAGACAGAACCTTGAGTTGGGCGGTAATGCTCCCTGTTCCCTAAAATTGGAGCACAGGGCATGTTGCGGCATTAGCACTTAACAGGCCGTGAAATAGCAGCCTGCCTTCCTGACGTCTCCCCCATCACTCCAGGTGAGTTGGCCAGACGGCTGGATAAATGAGCATGCAGCACCCACATCAACCAACGTGCATTTGGGGCACCTGAGGAGAAACGCCCATCAGTGATTATCTCACCGCCCTGCTCTTACCATGCTCAAGTTATTTACCAGATTTTAGCCATGGCCCGACCACAAGAGCTGTTATGACAATCACCATAACAAGGATGCCCAATGATTGTTTATCAACCAGAATCTTTGCTTGCACAACTTTTTGATTGGCTGTTTTGCTTATGAGTGAGGTCATCTGTATATTCAGGTTGTACATGCAGGTTGCAGTGAGTGTAGCTCTAGCATCCCCTGCCTTCCCACTGTGAAATAGCAGAGATTTCAAAACATCTGCTCTTGCAAACTCCAAGTGATCTTGCTTCTGCATCTTGTCAAGCTTGTGCCCCAATGCTACCACCTATACTTAGCTGATTAGCTGTTAATGTGCGGTCAGCCTTCGTCTCCTCCACCCCTTCTATCCTATCCCCCCATTATTTCTAAGCTTTAATAAACTCCCTCAAACGCGGATCGATTTTCTCTTAAGTGAAGGTGGCAGTGCCTCTGACTTATTTCATTACCACAGGCTAATTATACCGATTGAAATGAGCTTCTCTTCTTAAGGTGTGCTGTGCTGCTCTGTGCTTCCATGCTCCTCAGATCTTAATGTCGGAACAATGCTTTACCAATTCCCTACCTCCCTTCTTGCCTCTGCTCCACCCCACTATACTTTCACCCAGCCCCCTCACCCTCCACCACGTAAATAATCAGCTGGTGCGTCCTTATCCCCGTAACTTGTCATTTTATGTTGGATCCACCCTAATGTGTGATTTCAACTGTGCAACTGTGCAATGAAGAAAGGTAATGGAGCATGCTGGTGGCTCAATCGCCTCTGTTCATTGATAATAATGAAGACAAATGTCAAAACATTAGTTGCTAATGTTGTAATGGAGTGGATGCTACTAGATGCTACACTGCATTGGCTTTCAATATCACATGACCTTCAACAGTTAACTCCCGTCTCTACAAAGTCCAGCCCTGTGTATTTTTTTATTTTCTATTTTGCAAATCAATTAATTTGATGTTTTAGTCATTTAAGAAACTATAAACCCTGAATTCACAGGGGTCTCGTAAAGAAAAAACTTTTTAGTAAATATTGTTTGCTATTTTTGGAGTTGTGGTGTACAATATATATACAATATAAAATTCTACAATTTCATGCCCATGTGGGTGCAGCATAGGCAGCTTACAATCAAACTAGCTGCGTATCTGTGAAATAGAGTTGCTCTGGGTGCCGGTACTGTATGTGCTTTCAGTTTCTGTAGAAACACTGATTTAAAGATGCAGTGGCTGATATCACCAGATTGAGAGGCCAGATGTGAGAGGGCACCAAACAAAGCCCTGTTTCTGTGAGGGGACGACACCATGCTTGCTAATCCGTGCACCCCTGCTCCGAGTCAGCTGTGAAATTAAGATCAGATTACTAATACAGGCAATACCCATAGCCAAAAATACCTAGAGAAAAAAAAGTTCAGCATTTTATTCAGACTTGTGCTCTGTAAAGACAGTAAATTGATTACTGAGTTATTTGCCTTTTTTCTGTGCACACACACACAACTAAATCTTCACTTTTGAATTACCTGATTGTGGAGGACTTGAAGACACTGAGTTATATTTTAAAGACAGTTTCCATATTTAAGAATCTTAACCTTTAGCTTTTACAAAACTGAGTTGCTGCAGGGGAAAATGGTCAAGTTGCTGGAGTTCTCAGAATCATACGAGGGAATCATGAGTTTGGGGCGAGAAAAATGAACATAATGATGAGTAAAAAATATCAGCTTTGAATCTATCCATAAAAAGTATGTGTGTATCTAATATGAATATCCATTCTACTTGTGCAATTATTTTTGTGTCTTGCACAGTTGATAAAAGCAGTGATCCTTCTTGCAGAGGCTTAATAGGGGTTGTTATGTTGTTATTAGCAACTGAACTAAAACCTTCCCACATGAGCAGCCTTGGGAACATCCACTTTACCCATGGTTTTTCTTTAAGCCCACAGTAATTAGTTTTTGTCTCTTACATCTTACAATTGCCAAATCACTCAGCAGCAGTTAAACCCTCAGTCTCCCTTTCATGCTGACCCTGCTATCACTATTTCAAGCCAGCAAACCCTTTCCAGGGGCTAATTTTGGAAACATTTGCCATAGGACAAGGATATACAGTATAAGGAGCCTGTCAAAAAAAAAAAAGGCTACATTAACAACAGCTTTGGTCATTTAATTTACCACTTGTTGCAGCATGTTGTAGCGATGTCATGCTGAGATATCTCCACGGGGATCCTCTCTGTGATGAGAATTGTAGGAAGGACATGTCCTTAAGGAAATTGACAGGCAACTATCTTTATTTGTTGCAGAACTTGAGGATTTTGTCTCTTATATATAATATGAACTGTCCATTGCTTGTTTGGTAATAACAAATTTTGAAGTTCTCAAAATGACTTTGGATTAAGCAATATGACACCCAACTAAACATGTTTTATATTTGCAAGAAAAAGAGGTGCTTTATTGTTCTGTATTTTTTTCTTATTAATATTGATGGTGCACCAAATCAACAAAGTTTGATATGTGTATCCCTTCAGGGAGTAGCAGAGAACCAACACCTTATATGCAAAATGGGAGCAAGAGGGTGTAGAAAGGGCGAATAAAACCGATCTCTGCAGGCTGTGAGCAGACTTTTCATGACTGTGCTTTGCTCCAGTGTGTGAATTCTACTTGTTTGGTCTCTTGAGGCAAACACAGACCCATGGGCAACACAGGACCTGAGTTTTATGTTAATGAGCACCTTTCACCACAGCTTCTGCCCTCCACAATTTTTAACAGATCCAGAGCAGAATTCGCCTAAGAGATTCACATTCCACAGAAAATACCACTGCCAAGTGATAAAATGTGTGGTGTTACATACCGAAGGTCCACTCTGGTCTAGCCGTCAAATCACTCCTGAGTGCATTTGATCTACTTGAGTTTAAAGGTGTGAGTTCAAAGAAAATCAAGTCATTTCAGCATCACTCTAACTCTCATCCCTCTTAGAGTCCTCTGCAAAATAAGTGTTTAATGATGTACAACCAGCTTTTTGGCTGATTCACCCATTTCACCCAGTTTTTTTTTTTTTTTTTTTTTTGTCTAAAGGCCAGGACCAAGGGGTCAGCTCATGTCTGAATCTTAAATGGAATCAAAGGCTGGTTTTGTATATAGCCTGAAATACAACCCACATATTTCTAAGGGAAATTTCTTTACTGGGCCTGTAAGCCCTTTCACTCTATCTCTTTTAATCTCTTTTCCTTTGCGCCTTTCTTTCTGTCTTTCTGCGTTTTCCACTATTCCTGTAGTGAAGGCTAACTTCTATATTTCAAGAGCAGCAGTTTCCTTTAGATCCTTTACAGCCTTGGAGGAATCATCTCTTCTTTCCCCAGCTAGATTCTTTTAACATCTTTTAGATCAGGAGTGGAACATGGTGTTTGCATTCAGGATGCTGCTGGGGAGCAGGGGAGGCAAAGGCTTGAAGGAGGAGTCAACCAGCAATATAATCTTTTTTATTTCTTTATTTAGTTTACTCAAAAAGCAACTTTTAGCTTATATTTGTCTGTTGACGTTTGCAGTGAGATCAATTTGTTGCACTAAAGCATTTCTCACATTGGCTACATGAATCTTTTTTTGCTTGTTTTTTTTCTGCTGGCTACTGCACATGGCCTATGTATTATTAACCAGCAAAACTGTAGTTTAGATGTAATTTGCCGCTGTGTTGCATTTAATAACAGCAAAATCAAAATGTACCAATGCTCCAACATTCACTCTTCAAAGGAGGTATAATGAGTGGAACTGTAAAGTTCAAAGGGAATGGTTAAGTATTTCTTAAGAATTAAACAGGCTGAGCAACTATGCTTTCCTTAGAGTGATATTGAAAGGTTTGATATTTACATGAAAGGGTGGAAAAGAAGAGATTAACACAGGAAATAGGTTTAACCCCTCTGCTTTGGGCAAAAGGAAGAAACTAAACCATAAAAAAAAAGACTGTACATTAGTCGTCTCTTTTTGTTTTGTCATAGAGTTGTGTCCTCCTGCCCTCTGTTTCTTGTCTTCTGGTTTGTTGTAACCAGCATTTCTCCTTTTTTCCATTCCTTCCCCATACCTCCATGCTAACATTGTTTTTCTAAGTAATCTGAATAGATGTGGGCCACTGAGTCCTGTCCTTTTTCTATTCATCTGTTTCTGCTGATTTAAACAGCTGATTGTGTTTGCTCTTCTTTGGTTTTTTTTGTTGTTTTTGATATGTTTATCTTTATTGTATTGCTGAAATGCAAGGCAGCAGGGGATTTCTGTGAATTTCTGTCGCACATTTAAATGTGAAGAGAGGGAATGAGTCATTTGTTTAAGCCCAAGGGGGTAGAACGCTGCATTGTGTTGACACTGGTCCCCTGGTACTGTTACTGTCACCAAATAATGACACATACATGTAGAAATATGCACAAGCACATGTGTTAATTCATCTTTGTAAATGTTTAGTTTTACTTGAAGACTTTTAAGGGGAGAAAATTTATAATTATATGCATATATACCATATATGTGAACGAATTTCCGAATTGAACGAACATGTACGCTAATTTGGCCAACCTCATTTCAAAAGTACAGTCTGGTATTGCTAGAAAATTACTTTTAAAGATGCCAAAAAAAAAAAAAAAAAAAACTCCTGTGCAATAGATGAAAATAGGTGAGATGAAAATGAACCAAAAAAGACTCTAAACTATGAAGAAAAAGACTGATGAAAAGGAGAGTAGGAAGCCGGAGAGACTTAGAAGGTGGATGGATGGTAAGGGAGGCAGGAGGGTGGAAAGGGAGGTGGGGGGCTAGTGTTGAGCGGAGAGTAGAGAAAAAGCCGGAATGAACGATATATAGCCTCTGGCAAACAGAAAACAATTGTTACACTGCCTCCCATAACCCACTTCAACCTTAAACAGCAGATTTTTTTCACTCAATTAATTTCTACACATTGGAGCAAGGGCCTTGGCTGAAGCTGAGCTTTTATGTGCTTCTGCTGCTGCAAGGCCTACACACATCTCTGTCTCTCTCTATACCTCTCTCCTGTTTCTCCCAATCTCCCCTTTTTCCATCAAAAAATGAACATCCCGCACTGGACTAGATTACAGCACTTTGGGAGATGAAAATAAACAGAGAATACAGTGTGTATTTTAAAAAATAGCACATAACTCATGTAAAAGTACAACAGCTATTATTTACATAATTTGTAAGACATGAAATGCATTTTAACCTAATCAATGTTAGTAAAAGCAGCTATGTGCCGATTTACATTCACCTGAATGTGTGTGATTTCCATCATACGTAATGCATGATGAAAGTCAACTTCAAATTCAAATAATAGTTATCACACAGGGAGCGAACCGGGCAATGGTGGTCAAATGTGGACAGCAGGTTGACTTGCCTCAGGGCAGAGAGAGGAAGAGCAGGCAGAGACAGATGGACATATAGATAGGGAAGAGCATGACTGAGCTGTGTCTGTGTGTGGTGAGTGAAGACCAGTCGGAACAACATGAATCATGGCTCCAGTTGAGAGAGGAGCAGATCAGATCGATAACTGCCCAGAGGAGGGAGAGGAGTGAGAGAGAGAACAGGATAACGGGGGGACATAGGGGATGTTCATCACAGGACCACCCTGACTCCCAGCATGCTCTCCTTTTTTTTTTTTTTTTTTTTTTTACTCCAACATTGAAGAGGCAATGCCTAATTTTCTGGTTAAAATGTGGGTAATCACAAACAATGTGCAAATATCTAATTGTAGACTGAGCCTGATGCTAAATACACCATAAGTGTATTAACTAATCAAGATATTTTTTACTACAAAAAATATTACAGTCCAGTTGTAATACATTTTTTTTTTTTTTTTTTTTGTTGTTGTTGTTTTTTTTTTTGTGTGTGTTTTGTTTTTTTTTAAGTTGAGGGAAAATTAAGTGTGTGTTTTTATTTCTCAGAGCATCGGAAGTAGAGAGGATCAGCAGTGGTCATTTCTCATTAAGTGGCCAGTGTGCCGGGGGGAATTTGAAAGTGTGTGTCTGTGTGTGTGCCCGGAGCAGCTACAAATGTAATGGTCAGTGTAGTGTCTGCCAGGCTGTTTGAGCATGCTATGCACATGAGTCCTGTTCACCATTGTACTATGGACCAGGCAAGCAATTTTTCCTCATCCCTCCTTTTTTTTATATAATTTAGTCGATAAAGGTGAAGGACATTTCATCGCTATTTCTCCCTCCCTCTCTCTGTCTCAGAGTGAAATCCAGAGATAAAGCTTTGGCGACGCTCCATGTTTAATGGAGCTTAATCCCACAGATTTAAGATACAGAGCTGTGAGGTTATTCCCTCATGCCTATCTTCACTAACATGAATGGTCATGTGACCATCTTCTTCTGCCCCTTGAGACAAACACTGTTGATGAACAATTTGAGGGAAAAAAAGTATTTCAGCTTCTCTTTTTTTAGAAAGAAAATCAGGATAAAGGTTAAGCCTTTTCTCTGGATTACAGAATTCTCACCATCTTCTGCCACTTCCCCTTCAGCTACACTTCAGAGCATTGTTGTTGTGTGCTTGAAGAGGGATTTATAAATAAATCTGCAACATGACAATCTTAACCAGAATTTTGAATTTGGGCAGTCATAACTGAAAACTTAGTTTCTGCAAACACCACTCTAGCCACAACATTGCATTGGGAAGCTTGGGGAGAGTTAAGATAAGTTGGCTGGCTTGAGGCTATTTGGAGAAACCATGTATGGGGAAGTTTTATACCCACCAACAATCCTTCTTAAATGATGAGCTGACACTTAGCAATTTAGTATTCGCCCCGCCAGTGAAAATATTTTCAATCCAAGTGCATAAAACTCCCTTGACAGGAAATATGCCAGACTCTCTCCTCCCATCTGACTCTTTTTTTCAGAATAGCCACTGTATGCTTCAATTTACCCCAACATATGCTTGTCAGGCCTACTTGACAAGCGCTTCTCTGTCAATGTGTAAAATAGTCCATAAGGATCATTGCAGAGCAGCACGAGTTGTTAGCGGCAATGAATGGGGTTTGAGAGAAAGGCAAGCAATGCTGCCAAATATTACTTTTCTTTAAATGCACTTAAAGGTATCTTAAAACCAAAGCAGAGGATGTAATCAGCCCCATGTATTCAATCACTGTACTGTAAAGACAGTGTGCACTACATGCAGCTCCCCACAGGTTTACTTTTCCCCTCTTATTTCACCTTTGCTCTCTTTTCAAATTGTTTTTGCTTCTATCCTTCCCACTCTCCGTACAGTTCTTCTGCCCTTACCTGTCTGCTAGCCTCCTTTCTTTGTTGCCATTTAAGAAAGAGACACCTAATTGTCAGGGGAGCAGGACCATGGAGTGAACACAAACATTGTATTGTCATGGTCTACAACAAAAACAGCAGTCTTTAGCAAAAAAGAGCCACATCCCACTGGCATCAGGCTGACAGTGTACTGGGACATAAGTGGAGTTTTCGAAACTCTCTTTGTGGTTATTAATGCATGCTTGAGTGTATGTTTTTGGCAGGCGAGAGGGCACGTTGTCCTTTATACTGGCACTCTCTCTAGTACTGTCACTTCAAGGTCTCAATCTTTTGCCATTCTGGATCCCAACCACTGCCAACATAGCCAATCCACCTCTGCCAAGGTTCTTCTCATCTCTCTGCCTCTGCTCTTCTCTTTACTCCTTTGCATAATTACCCAGGTAATTGTGGAGTAATTGACTGCATCACCTGCTCCTAGGAAGCTCTGGCATTGTTTAATAAACAGCTGGAAAATGTGCCACATGTTGTTGGAGAGCAGGAGGAAGAACATATTGGGGCAGAGAAGGAGGGCTGGAGACTGAAAACAAAAGGGAGGACTGAAAAGTTTGAGTTTTAATCTAAAAGGGGGAGATTGAGAGTGTGAACTTGCTAATTTCCCAACAACAGAAACAGGAAATAGAGTGAACATTTTATAAGCAAGTTGTGAATTTGTGATGCATGGTGGACATACCTATGGAAAGACTGGTGAGGGAGAAAATAATGTGAGTAGGAGATGGATAGATTTAGAGACACAAGGAGGAGGGAACGGAAAGTGAGCGAGAGAAAGTTTGACGCATGAAAGAATAAGATGGAGGGGTAGGAGGGTGATGGTGGTGGGATGAGAGGGGGGTGCAAGTGAGCCTCTCAGGGCTAATGACATTAAGGAGGTTTGATGAATCGACACCCGCTGAGTGTTATTGACGTCCCCTGAGCCTGCCCAGGCAGAGCCAGCCTCTCAGGCCTGGTATTGGCTAGCCCTGCTGCTCAATTAGACTGCCTGATTAGATTCCCTCGGTTATGCCCTCTTGTGAGTTTGAGCAGGGTGCCATGATGGATGTGATGGGCAGCATTATCAAAGGGGGGTGTCACCCATGCCCTGTCTGGGGGGCACCAGACGATGTGTTTGACCAGTTGTCACAGGGGCATGTAGGCGGAGGGCAGGGGGCGCGGCGCAAGTCTCTTATTGAGGCTGTCAATCATTGCCGCTTATAAGATAGGGGCTGCGTCTCAGCACAGAGATGCACAGGAGTAATTACCATTCCATCTCACTTGGCATCTAGATATATGAGGCTGTTCACAACCACTGACCTCATGAGGCAACCCTCGCCATCTTTGAAATTGTTTGAAAATGCTCAATTTACATATCCTGTCCTTCATTCAATAATCCTTCACAGAGAGACCCAAATGCAACTGTGTGGAGATATTGCAGATCTGCAGTTTTAAGGTAGCATGCAATTTGTTAACCAAGGTAAAAGTGAAAAATACCCACATTTAATTTTGCTATCATCGGTGTCCTTGCATTAGCCCCTAATGTTGAAGACACTGACCAGGATTTGTCCTTAACCCTATTTTCTCCATTTGCTGGTAGTGACAGTTTCATGCATCCATTCATCAACATCTTGGCTCTTGTGGTGCAAAAAAATGGGGCAAGTCAGGTAAGTGTCCCAATTCAGCAGTTTTGAAAGGCAGTAACTAATGATATCTCAGGAACGAGGGCCGCTGCTGTTTCCCTGAGAACTTTCCTTCCTCTTCCATTGTGTGTTTGTGTGCCTGGATAGCTGGCTAATGGCCTGTCTCTGATGAATTAGGGGGATCTGACACCCTGCAAACACACTCTCCCAAGGTCAGAGCAGGCCCACAGATTACCGTACCCAGGGGCTTTAACAATCTAAAACAGCCTCAAGTTAGACAGATGACAATTGAGTCAAACACACAGAAAAATAAGGGAGTCATAGGCTATGTGGCATGGGGCTGGATGAGTAGGGGGTTGAAGTGGATAAAATATGCAGATAAATCCGCTGCAGGTGTCCACAGCACTGGTTGTGAAATGAGTGTCTTTATTAAAGTACATCCATGTTTCTTCACAATTACACCAATTTGTTTTCAAATACAGGGGGATTAACCTCCCATTACACAGCGTAACATATTGTGTAATGCACTATATTGATTTATAACTGACTGTGGACAATGAGTCAGCTGGATGCTGTCACAGAGATACGCAGTTCAGATCGTGTTTGAACAATAATCTCCTGGTTTTTTGAACATCAGCAAATTTGATTTTTTAAAAAATGGACACCACATATAAGTGTCAAATTTAAATTTGCAAGGTTTATGTTATTATATAAAAAAATGAACATACACACACACACACGCGCGCGCACACACACACACACACACACACACACCTACACACACACACACACACAAACACAAACACAAAGGAGCTCAGAGTTGACGGAAAAGTTGTCCTGTGAAGGAATGAAAAATTATGAGTCATTTGCATGCTGAGCAAGTCAAGAAAACTTCCCAGAATTTAATCTTACATATGTCCTTGCCAGTGAAATTTTCATGACTGCAAAGATCCATCCTAGACGTAAACCCCTCATAGGCTCAAAAACTGAGAAACAAAGTTCTGCAGACTGAAAGAAAAGTCAATTCCTATCAAAATGATGAGGAAGCATGTAAAAAACTCATCAGTCAAACGTGTGAGCGTCTCAGTTATGGTTCGGGCATGTATGGCTGCCAATGATACCAGCACTCTGGCGTTTATTGATGATTTCTCTGCTGACACAGGATGAATGCAGAGCCGTATACTCTTGTGTGTTCATGTTCAGCCAAATGCAATAAAATCATTAAACAGCGTTTCATCATTCAACAAGAGAACGATCCAAAACATTCAGCCAAAGAAACGAGAGAGCTTTTAAGGGTCGAAAAGAAGGTACATACTTGACTGACCAAGTCAATCTCCTACTTTAAGTTTAACAACAGAAGGACATTATTTGACCTAATATCTGATAAATGTTTAAGCCTCTATGTGTTACAACTGATAATATTATTTATTTTGACTGGGTTGTCATTAGTGTGTTTTAAACACAATGTACTGGAGCACTGGTTGTAAAGGACAAAAATAAGCAACTGCCCAAATATGTGCAAATAGACTATGGACAACACAATCAGAGCCAATACAACAAGTTATAGGTATATAGGCATGCACATGTACACACGTGTATGCTCAGAGAACAAATTGTTACACATTTGGGCATATGCACGTCCACCCACACACTAGCCATATGTGTCTGCAGGGAGCTGGCTAAAATGTCAAGCTATGTGCATGGCTTCCTCCTGTCGATGCCTCTCTCCTTATTTCACAGCAGCACCTGGTGGTGACAAAGAGCACAGAGGAGAGAGATACCCCATGAGAACAGAAGGAAGGAGAGTCCACATAGTCCCCTGCACAACACGCCCAGCAGACCCTCCCTGCCCCATTATGCTCTGCTTGACTGTCAATCCAACTCAGGGCTACTTAATTTCACTTTGAATTGACGACATTGGAGCCCATGCCAAAGTTTGAGGGATTTTAGACGTACCACCAAAGCCAAGGAGCATAATGAATGAAAAGCCCCTTCCCAAATTGATTTCAAACTAAATCAAACCCTGGTATTCAATTATCTGCCAGAGCTGCCACTGAGGAACTTTATAAGTTGTATAGGCAGAGAAAGAGAGAAGGAGAGAGAGTGAGAGAGAAAGAGAGAGAGAGGAGGGGGAGGGAAAGAAGACAGAGCAGAATGCAAATGACTTCATCTCTGCATGGTGTCAGAACAGGTGGCCCAGTGGTAGCGCCGGGGCTGATGAATGAGCTGTTGAAGTGGAGCCCATTGCTACCTCTAGCTAGTGGCAGCTCCAATTCTGCCTAGTTAAGCATTTGGCCCCCTCTGCCAGGAAGGCTTAATTGAAGAAATCATCACAGGGACAGGGACAGATCTGGTGAAACTGGGACCAAATTGTTTGTCTGCTTAACCAGACTGTAACATCATAATAGTATGATTCACTAATCACAATAAAAGTAATTCATTGCAGGATATCAGACCTGGACAGACTGCCTTTAGTTATGTTTCGCACATTGTGAAATGTTAGTTGAGTCTTACGTTGAAGATTAAAGCTTGAAAAAATATTTTCTCCTTTTGCCAGTCAAACCCATTTAAGTCAAACCCCAGAAACTCACTTGCTATATTCAGAAACTACTACTTCATGATCTGTTCGTGTAGATTACCAGCCCTCACCGTCGCTTAAAAGAATCCATTAAGAACAGCTCAGAGAGACATACTGCTGCTTTGACTAATGTAATACATCATGTTTAACAGCATGTGTTTTGTTAGTATTCCTAACATGCTTTTATCGCTCAGGTAATTACAGCTTTACTCTTGTCTAATGCTGCAGCACACTTGTGATTGGAAGACAAAAATGTTCTTTTGTTACATTTTTCTTACCCCCCCCCCTTCACTTTTAATACAAATTTTAGTCTTAGACGGGCAGTTGGACATTATTCACAGCAGAGAAGCAGACCATGAGGCGAGGAACGGAGGGAGTACACCCGATTGGTTTATCTTAGCTGAGACCAGTGACTTTTTATTGTACCAGGGAGTGAGGGTAATTATTGGTAAATTACAAAAACCTGTCCTGTCAGCGATATCAAGCAGAAACCAATCAAGGCATTGACACTACAATTGTGTTCCAAAAATCAAGTAGCCTTTGGCCCCCTGCCGCGCTCGCGCCTAGTGTATCAAATGTTTAGCCTAACTAATGAACGACTGAATGCAATTATAATGTACTTTCTCTGAAATCAAGCCTGCCATGGTGTTAATTACATAATTACGGAAGATGTCAGCTCAGTGCGGGAGGGTGGATCGTCAGTAGAGAGAGAGGAGCACACGGGGAGGCAAGTTGCTTTCCTTTCAGGAATGAACTATAGACGCTTCTTTGATTCATGATGCTGGCTTTGTGGAAAATATCGCCTTTGCCAAGATAATTTTGAAAAGGCCAGCATATTTGGGCTGAGACAATCAGCCTGACCTTTCTGAGAGCAACCTCTGTATTGCACTCTTTCACCTCTTTCTTTCTTTCTTTCTTTCTTTCTTGCTTGCTTGCTTTCTTTCATCCTCATCACTGACATTGTTTATCAACAAATCCCACTGAAGCAGCTTCCCTGTTTCAGATGGAATATTTGCAGAAATTTATCTGAGGCTGCTTCTATTAGACACAGGCCTTTGCTGAGAAACATGTACGCATCTAGTTTACACAGACAATTGTATTCTCCTGCTTGTGCTCTTCACTAATCAAAGCAACGCAAATGACTTTGCCGCTGTTCTCCGTGCCGTTATATCATGCAGATGATTGGAATATCAATTCATTCCACACTTACAGCCCTGTGACTAATTTGCAGTGGCTGTATATCAAATGTGTCATGAGAATGGGGAGCCATATTTCTCTTATAGACAATGTACTAGAACAGAATTTGTCATTTGATGTTCAATGGGGACCTCGCTCCGATACAATTTGCAGTGAAATGTGAGGCTGTGTGTGAATGAAATAGAAAGAGTGGATTTAAATGTTGATATATTTATACTGAGCGTATTTGGTTGTATTTGTTACTTGACTCTGTAACTGCAGATAGACTGGGTGTAATAAGAGCAGGGGATCTTAGCAACATACAAATAATGAGCTATATTGAATGATGATATTAAATAATCAAGTGTCATCACCACTACAACATAAGAAAAAGGGGTTTCGGTCATCCTGTTTCTCCATCTCCCACTTTTTGCTCTATTCCCTTGTCCCATGTAAGTACTGCCAACAGAAGTAACTCTGACAAGACTTTTCTTGGAACTGAAAATAGTTTACCTCCTCCCTGTTCTCTGTTATACCTCCACCCTATGTCTCCTACCTCGCTAGTCTGCTGTTTTCACAGGAAATTAGCCAGACATCCCCTGAGGTGAATCTCGAGCATAGCAAGATATCTGCCTGTCAAGGTGTTCTACGGCTTCTGCATTCATTTGCTGCTCCATGTCTCCTCACTCTCTTTTCTCCCTTTCTTTTACCTCTTCATCTGACCCCATGCAGCTTCACCGTCATCTAAGATATTATCTAGACAGTCATCTTATTGCGTCTGGCTCGTCCATCAGCAGGACATCTAAGAAACACTTTCGTCAAGACCTGAACACTCAACTTCAAACTCAAAAGTGAGTTTAGAGGCGTGTCTGTAGGTCATATATGTTTTGTTTTGATTTGTTTCCCCAAGTAAGACGTTTTAACATTGTAGACTGATATGCCAATTGGGTCATTTGTTTGTTAAAATATGAAGATATATTCTGTTGATTCTCCATCTCGTTGTTCATGTCAAACTAAAAACTCTGTTGGTGTTGTCCTCTATCAATGTATGGACAGATGCAATGTCAGGGTGTTGCCCTGATTTTCCAGTCTAGCTGTGTTATGAGTATTCTGAGTACTGTAACCCTGACCATATTGGGATTGACATAACTCTAGAGAAAAATAAATTCACTGCTGCAAGATGTTTGATCTCAGTTCCTGGCCACACCATAAGTATCAGAACTTAAACACCCTTTGGCCCTAGGTGATGTATTTATCACACTTTGTTTTATGACCCAATAAAACAGTCCCTTGATGAATTTGATAAGCTTATGAAAACATTTCCATCCGGACGGGCTGTAACAGTTTCAGTGGGACAAACCTGTACAGTAACCTTCTCCATCACCATGTTCTGCCTGAGGCCAGCTTGTAAGCCAGTCACAGTACCTCATTCCATTGTTGTTCTGCAAATTTTTGTGCGCTCCCAGTTGAAAAATGTTGTGATGAATGAGTGGGAAGTTGGGTATCGACTGAGTGACTGATGGCACATGCGTGACCAGTCTACAAGTGCTTTGTGAACTTGGAGAAGGCATACGACTGTGTCCCTGGGGTACTGCTGTCGAGGGTACTTGGGGAGTTTGGGTTACAGGGGCCACTGCGACAGGTCACTCTGGCAACATAGAGCCAAAGCAAGAAATTTGTTCACATCGCTGGCAATAATTCAGCAATAAGTCAGAACTGTCCTTTGTTACACAAATAGTATCACTGACCTCTAGCTGACACTGAGATAATACTGATCCGTGTGTGTGTGTGTGGGGGGGGGCATGCTGGTTTTGCTTGCTGCCTCAAATTATGTAATTATGGACTTCATGTATTTTAGGGTCTTTATGTGATGTAGTGGTGAAGAAAAATCTAAGCCAAAGGGCAAAGCTTTAAATTCATTTGACGATCTATGTCTACCTTCACTTATATTTAGCACTTGTGAGTAGGTACACAAAGAAAAAGATCATGGAAAAAAGCAGCAGAAATGAGCTTCCAAGGGAGTCTGGGCTAATCCTTTGTGTTGAAGGGGGAGAAACTTAGGTATTTGTGAGGTGCTCAAAGAAAAACTGCTCCGTCTTTGCATTGAAAGATGCCTGTTGAGGGGGTTCAAACATCAGTTGAAGATGTCTCTTGGACGTCTTTCAGGGAAAGGTATTTCAAGCATATCCTGTAGTGCCTGCTGGAGACCATGTGGCTGACATCTGCTTCAGTGACACAATATTTCTCCACTGGCCTGGATATGTGTGTTTATCTCAAGACGAGCTTGAGATGGTGTAGAGGGTGTGGGGACACATAAACCTCTCTAGTTTAGCATAGAAAATGAATGAATGGATGAATGAGAGACTAATCAGATGAGTAGCTGTTTTACGGAAAAAAGACAGTGACATTTGAAGGGGACAAAAGATTTTTTAAGATACTTTTCTCTTTGAAGAGTCACTTTCTGTGACCATCTTGTGGTCATAATGGGGTGCTTACACTCTTAGTGGTTAGAAATGACTTCTATCACCACTTTAGGCTTTTAAGGACAGTCAGGTTCAGTTAGTGAAATGAGTCATTGAAGTAGGTCAGATTGTGGCCTTTTTTGCCCCTGTGGATAGGAACAGAAGGTGGACGTCATTCACAGTGGGGGTGCCCAGGGAGAGGCAGCACCTATCGGGATCTGTCCCCGGTAAAGAAGCGCTGACACGGGGAATTCAGTGGCCCAAGACTTCTGCAACACAAAGGATTGTCCTCTTGCTCTGGCACACAGGGGACACAGTCAGCAAAGTTCCTCTTACAGCCAAGACCAGAGCATTGGATTCATTGTGTGGATTTTGTAGTCTTTAAGCCTTTTTACGCTTTTGCTTTTATTTTATTTCCTTTAGCTCCTCCTGACAGTTGAGGGGTGTCAATGAGGGATGGGTGTTCTTTGAAAATGCCATTTGGGGATGTCTGACACAGCATCTTGCAATTGCCTATTATGGGTTCATGACTGGTTTAAAAGGAAAAAATGCTATCTAATTTTGGTGCAGTGGGCAAGAGACTCATAAGATAAAATGACCAAGTTAGGCCTGTGACATCAAAGCTTTTAAGATGTAATGAGCTCCAGTATATCGTAATGTCGGCCTGTTTGTTGTCAAACTTTATAATAGAAAGTGTTTTCTATGGAGGATAATGATGTGTTCTAAACAGGGTGGAAGTAAAGGCAGTTATGTTATTTAGTGGCACACAGACAAATCAAACCAAAATATTGCTAATCCAGTGGATGGATACATTGATCACTCGGCCTTGCTCCGCAGTGCATTACATCATGCACTATCAGAAAAGGGAAGAAAAAGACAACTATAACCAATTCCGTCACTCATAGATTAATACAAGTACTTCACAAACTAACAATTCTTACACCAGGCCTCTTTTGAACCCTGAATGCTAGAGCAAGGGGGGAAATTTACCAGGACTTTCCTGTGAGCTTACAACTCATTATTCTGTTGGTTGTCCCATGAAATATTAACAGTGGCTGCCTTCCCTCTGAATAAGCTGGTGGAATAGCAAAGGGTGAGGTCTACCTCACACAGTGTGTAATGTATGTCCCTTAGGGCCTCTGCTTGGTCTGAAAAATAGGGCCTATTCTCTCTATAACTCTTGTCTTCTCGCTTGTCTTCCCTCACATATTTTTCTCTTTTGTCTTGTTTAATTTTTTTTCTTTGCTGTTCTTTTATTTGGTTTAAATGTTATTGCATGATCATTATATTGTATATTCTCAAGGTCTTTTAAGTGTTCTCTATTTCTATTTCCCTTAAAGTACAAAAACAACAGAAATTAAGAGAGAAATTTTATGAAGAAGCAAACGTGAAGAAACAGACCGTGAGTGGTGGAATTTAGTGGGCTTAATCTTATCAGAAGGCCAGTGTACAGGTTTCTCTTTTTATCTTTTTTATCCTCTATTTGTGCTTTTTTTATTATTTCTTTTATTTATTTATTTTTTACCAAGTGCTAAAAGGAAATGGCTTCTGTATGGCAATCTGCTTTATGAGGCATGCAGACGCTTTCTCATCTGTTTTTTGTTTGTTTTTTCTTACTGGGCATTAGTGTACCTCAATCCTCCCCTTCTACAACACAGCAACCTTTCAAATGTGACTATATAAAAAATTTTTTAAAAATTTAAAAAAACCCAGCAAAGATCATGAATAATTAAAGTCATGCCTTCGTGTGCCCTTTTCATCAAGGGAGTTTGGGTAGATAAACAAGTTTTAGGATCTTTTTGTTCATTATTACACCTTTCAGAGGCACCATATTGGTAGAAGGGGGGGGGGGGCAATGTTGCAGTAGAAGTGTTCTGTCAATGATTTATTACAATATGTTTGTGAAGTCTGACAGTGATGGTAATATAGCTGAAGTGCTTCCCTGTTTCCATTCATTCCACATGAAACTACACACCAGTTATTTACTAATCCACAGCCATCTGTCTGTAGATGACTGAGAGATTTCAATAGCATCTTGCATCACGTTTACTTGGCACCACAAAGTTTAATAAATGAGTGGATTTAATTTAATTAACTGAAAGAATATCATTAAGTTTCTTAATAATGATTCATGTCTAAATGATTAAAACATTTATGAAGTATTAGAGTATTGCAGTTCTTGTTGAATGTGACATTATTCTTTTGGTTTAGGTGTAGGATTTTTCTCTAACAAGTAGCAACCCTCATTACTCATATCATTGGCTCATGGGTTACAGAGTCAGATAGATCGGGAATCTATTTTATCGCTCCACTGGATTCTCCCCTCTTTGTAAACTATAGAACATTCGGTTTTCCACTCAGGCCTGAAAGCCACTGGCAACAAAGTCTTTTTAGTTTGCTTCCTGTTGACTTATATCCTTACTTTCCTCAACGTAAGTTAAAACAAATGGTAACTGCGGGAAGCAAAAAGGGAAAAGAAAAAGGAGTTGAAAGTTGACATTTAGCTTAAATGGAGGCGGAATGGGCCACAGGGATGCAGCTATAACGATGCAGGGGAGACTAGGGCTTCTTTTCTCTTCCCATCCCACTAAAACAAGATTTATGACCTCACGAATACCATCATATTTTAGCAGCTGATGTACACTGTGGGTGGTTTATCAGGGACTGAGGGCTTTGCTGTTGAGCCCATCACTCTGGGGCTACTATGACTTACAACATGTATCAAAAAGTAACAGAAAGGACATTGTGTTATTGGTCACTTGAATGTACATTTCTGGAGGTAAAAGAACAAAACAACCTGTGAGTCAACCTCATTTCACTGCAGAATTCTCCTTCTTTATCATTTTGGAAGTTCACAGGAAGCCTTGGAGCATAAATTGAGCAGTCATGTTGTCATCTGTGCCTCCTGCTTTGCGTGCCATTGCTATACCCTTTTGCTCTTCCCTCACCACTTCCCTCTGGCAGTGTAATTGACAGGCTTCAGCAGTGCAGACCTCCAGCAGCTCTTTCTTCATTTGGAGACACTTTGTCGGTTTTAATCAGGGCTTTAATTGTCAGACCGGCAGTGGGTGAGTGGTACCAAGGGCTAGGGTGTAGAGGGGGCTCTGACTTTCCTGACATAGCCATTTGTTCTTTCTTTTTATTTTATATCTTCCTTCCTGTCCCTTTCTCATTCCATGATGATATGACTCCCAGATTACTATAAAATCATAAATCTATACCTGACGTATTTGTTATCCCACATGAACACACTGTTAAATGTAGATAAGCGTGTGCTGATGGCATTACTGATGTGACAAACATGAAATGATCCTAAACAGAGTCCCTTTCTTTTCCCTTATCACCATTTGTAAGTGTGTGCATGTTACGGCTGTGTGCTCTTCTGTAATGTTTTTTATCTGGGCTGTTGTGTGTAGCTGACTTTTTTAGTCCTATATGGCAGCTATAGGACAGGCCAGCAAGTGCTGTACTCCTGCCGGTGTTACTGAATCTAGGACACCAGGACTCTTGTCTGTGATTCTCTCTCCCGTTGAGGTGTTACTAATGCCAGGGGACAAACTAGAGCAGATTGAAAAAGAGTGAAAATAGGTGGTGGGAGGAGGGCGAAGATAGAGATGTATAGATAGGCTGAAGAAAGAGAGTATGTCCCAGAATACTTTGTGAGAATCCTTTGTTGGGCACTGTAGTCCTGCTTTTGAACCTCGTGCAGAAAAGACATGAATTGTCCATCCTTTTGAGGACATGACAGTTATTATCAGCACTGCCAGTGCTAAAGTATACCTCTGTGCTTGTTTAGCGGCATGTTGCTGTTTATAGACTGTTTCTGCATCTGTGTCAAGCACTGGTAAAAAAAAAAAACAAACAAACAAAAAAAAACTATAATCAACAAGCATCCTGTGTATTTGCTAGGCCAATTAAGCGTCATTCATTTGCTAATGAAGGTCCTGTCGAGGTCTAAACTGCTCCTAGGGGCATGGAGACATGCAGTCAGCACACATGCAGCCCTCAGCAAAGCTCAGCGCCACCAACACAGTCATCAGCCTGTGCCCGCTGCTGTGTGCGTGCCTCATGTTGCTCACTCAGCACATCTCACCAGCAGCCGCTAAACACTAAAAAGTATAATTGAATTCATTATTTCCTGTTTTATGACTTGTTCCGCTGTGGTTTTAATTTGTCCTGTAAAAGATGAGGCAGGCAGGCAGGCAGTTCTTCTGCCTTGAATTCCCTCCAGTTTCCTCTCCCAGGCTCCCTTGTTCTGCTACCGAGCCCAGGATTTTATGAGGTGGGGCTCTCCTGTGTCGTGGGAGCCGTCTCTACCGCTAATCAACTCCTCAAGGTTGTTACTCCATACCATGCAGGAGGAGGTGGAGATGTGCTGCCAAATCGCGCACCTAGCTGCCTCTTTAATGGGCTAAGTGTTTGACCTTCACAATGACTCCCATTCTAACTTCAGTCTGAAGAGATGGTTCATCTGTGTATTGATTTAGTCATGAGAATATAATCTGAAAACATATCTGTCAATATTTCCTCCCTGCCTCCAGCCTCCTGGAGAGAGATGACGTTCAGCAAGGTTATCAACAGCATCTTGGTGTTCAGTGTAGATAAACACAGTTTGTGTGATAAGGGGCCTGTGTTTTGGACCTTTGTGGGCACACACTTGGCAGGCCAGTTGTACATTCAGTGCCTTGAGGCACTTCACATTGGCCCCAATGACTGAGGATGACTGCTCCGCTGCCAGCAGCGGCTGCCCTATCTGTACCTCTGACTCCAGAGATATTATACATTTCCCCCCTTCTTTTTTCTCCTTTCTACCATTTTTCACCCTTTTTTCCTGTCCACACATCAATCCCTCTGTCTCCAGGCAACCTGACCTCTTAAACTCTCAACAAGATGGATTCCAAACATTACTGGACTGAGGACTGCACACCATACTATTATTAAAAAACAAAAAAGCAGTTCTGTACTGACACCATTTGACAAAGGCAGCATTGACAAATCAGCCAACAGAACGTTGGATCACCTTGAGAATGAAAAAGATTGTAAAGAAAAGATAAAATGCTGCTTTTGCCAAAAGATGGCAAATTTTCTTTAGATATTAATTAAATCTGTGTGATGTGTATTGGTCAAAATATCCAAGATATAGTAGATCACAGGCTGGAGTTGAGCCGTTCGCCAGTCTCAAACTTGAAGGTGATCAGGCTACAGCTTTGGACAATCCTGCACGGAAACATATTTTAGATGCCAATTATACTCAATAACTCTAGGGAGCATTAAATACCTTAAATTCTTTCATCTATAATTCCAGCCAAGGACAGTTGGTACTGATCCCTTTTTTAGGCACAGTCTTTTCACAAGTCATGCACTGAACTAGCCCAGATGATTAAAACCAGCACAGCAGATAGAAGTGTTGTAATTATTCCATCACATTTAAGCTCAATAAATCCTGGGTTTCACTGCCACTGTCTCTTCTGCTCTCTTCCTGTATTTAAAGTATGTAAAGGTCAAGGTTAAGAACTGTTACTTAGATGGATAAAGTTTTAGCACTGTTAGGAGTTGGATTTTTTTTTCTTCTTTTTTCTAATGGCAGGTTCCAGTGCAGGGCAGTTACAGATCGGAACTCTGAATTTCTCACTTTTGACAGAAAAAAAGAAAGGTACAAAAAGTCAAAGTTCCTTGTAGAAATATAAAGAATTAGAAAAAAATCTGCTGGAGAATTACTTGCTCGTTTCTTTTTTTAAAACATGCTACAAACCCAAACGGCTCACTGAACGAGATATTTTCAGCCCTTGGTATTTCAAATGTTTGTTCTCAAGCTTCCTCTTTTTCAATAACATTCCTTTGCTTTTCGAAATCACTTGTATTTTCTCTGAAATTTTCACATTATATTCCTAAACAATACCAAGCTATTTCCAGCCACTTTGACTTTTAGCCTGTGTAAAAAGTTCAGTTTGTGTTTTACCATTGCTGATCTTTAATTTTATGTCTTTATAGTACTTATACAGAGATGAAGAGCTATGTAAATCAGCAGAGTGCACTTCTGACTCAGATGAAGTCAGATCTATGGTGAATTATTAATACATATGCATTGACCATCAGCATCAAAGATAATAACAGATACCGTATATTCCTGTTGTTTTAGAACCTTAGCTTGGTTAGGCCGTCAATTTGTAAAATATGCACAAGAAAGAGCATGAAAACACCTTGCACCTTCTGCTGTTTGTATATGTAGGCCATCTATTTGGTATAGCTCTGATGATGTCACATCCAATGCTCTGCTGTATTATCTATATTATGTTTGTCCTAACATGTATTCATATATATATATATATATATATATAAACAGTAACTAAGAAACAACATAATGTAGAAATAGAGAAGGGTATAGAATTATAAATCACAAACACAAAGCATCTCATTGCATTACTGGGTAGAATGCAGTGAAGGTAAATCAGAGATGCATTTGGTGGCAGTACTTTTAAGTTTGTAGAGTGGGGTTAATACCCTGTGTGATGCGTAAGCACTGTCAGCACCTGCACTTAGGTTCCCAATACCTTTGGACAGCGTGTATTTAGAGATAGTAAAAGAAGAAGAAGAAAAAAAAGAAAAATAAGACAGGCTGTATGTGATGTGGACTTAAGTAACTGAGGGAGGAGGAGGTGTTTTGAGCACATGCCTGGCACGTACAACTCAGCCGAGCAAAGGAGCTTTGGATCCTCTTCACCAGGGGAAATAAAGAGAAGGTGAGACAAAAAAAAACTTCTCCATTGCTCTAGGCTACTGTTACCTGGCAGCGCCCAAGGAATTTGAAATATTATTCTGCTGCTGCATATATGCTGGAAATCTGTGAGAGACAGACACTCTTCTCACAGATATGCTTTCTGTCACAAACGTGTTTATAACTAACCTTCAGGAAAACACCACCGATGGGAGAGAGGAAGGCTCCCAGGCCACAGGCAGCAAGAGGTGGTGGCTTTTTGTTTTGCATGCTGTTTCTATGTGTGTCAAAAAAATTAGGATGTTAGTTTCTCACTGTCACCTAAGCTGCTACTTTGACTTCTAGCCATTTGCATAGGCAGCATTATTCCTCCAGGAAATATGGGGCAGCTTCAAGAAAACTCCACTTTGGAGAAGCGGGCGGAGTAAAGGCTGCTGGAGGAGAGTAAGTGATAGTGATGGACGGTGTGATATAAATAGCAGTGGTGATGGCAGGATAATGCATGGCTTATTCTGCCGGGCCGGGGTTCAGGCCTGTCAGTGAGATGAGGAAGAAAGGAGGTGGTAAGGGAGAAAGAGAAGGGAGGAGACCATGGGAAAGGAGGTCTGGGTGTCTTTTTCAGGTCACTGTTGGCTCCTAAAGGTGTAGGAAGAACCCTTGATTAATTATGATCATTATTATCATCATCTTGGCCAGGGGCATTAATCACTGCCATGTCAGAGCAAGAAGTGGACAGGGGGCAGGGGGAGGAGGGAAGGGAAATGGTGGACATGAGATTGTTGGCATGTGCAGCACACCTAAATCCCAGCGTGCCTCGCATGTGTCAGGGCTCAGCATCCATATGTCCACTGTCAGACCAGTATCTTTCAAGGAAGGCCTTTTGTCAATCTGACTTTCTCCCACTGCTCTGCAGCAAACTGACTTAACGCACCATGATCAATGACGGCTCTCTACTTGAACTACATGCCAAAAGGCAGCCAAGTATGAACTGAGTGCTAACGTGAAAGCCAGGTAATCCAGCTGGAAAGATTGTTTGTCAGGACATCCATCGTTAAACTGTAATGAGTGGTTATGACAAGCTGTGTTAGCATCAGCACACTGGGATTTGTAATAAATCAGCTCATCTCAACTGTGCATAAAGTCAAAGTGTTGTTCTGACAGTTCAGTTTTTAAATATTTACACAACTTTAGATACTACCTCTTCTTATCTTGTCAAGGACATGTACAGGTTTGTGCTTTTTGGTAAGGTTTCTTTGACATCTGGTTTGTGGCCATCTCGTTTAATGGATAGCTACTGTTTCGTTTTGTTTTTTGTCTCTTATGTCATAACATTACATGTCATAACAAAGTTCTTTTTGCAGAAAGATAGACATGCTAAATTTCCAAAGAACTTACATGGTCTTTTATATGTGGTTATTAAACAAAAAATATAGTTAGAAAATTGCTCTCATGCATGGCATTTTTACTTAGAACATTCCTTCTCAGTTGTCCTGAGCAGGCTACTCCTTGTTGTCTCTCTTTCACATTCATATCTCTAATATGATCACAGTGTGTTACAGCAAATGATAGACAGATCCATGCAGCCATGACAACATGAGCTAGGTGTCACCAGCCAGCAGGCAACACCGGGCACTCCACTCAGTCAAGACGTCTCTTTGACTTTTATGAATACATGTACACAGCTCAGAGTGGTGGAGCGGTGGTGGATTTGTCTTTATAAGTCTGGGTGACACGTCCGCAGCAGACCCACTTCATTTATTCCACTTGCGTAGATTAAGGCTGGCATTACAAGTAAGGTCACACCATGCATCAATGTTACCTCGACACCACAGCGCTGCTGAGCGTGCTCAGGCGTTGCCATTACTCCACCCCAGTTTCTCTGCAGGAAATTTCCATCAATTTCTTGTTTTTGCATCTTCCTCTTCCCGTGATCTTCCTGATGCCCAGCTATCTCATTCCTCCCCATCACATTGTGTTTCCCAAAGGCTTGAAGAGGCTCCGAGCCTCACACTGTGTAAGAACAGGTGCGCGTTTGGACGGGAGGTGTGAGGCAGGTGTTAGATGCAGCCTCACAAGTGTAACTGTCAAAATGTCTGTTTCTCCTTCTGTGATGACATGTTAATCCCTAACACTTGGTGTCTGCTGGGAGCATCTACACCAATCAGTCTGAGAATAAACAGGTAGTTGTGAAACAATTGTTTCTAACACTGAAAAATGAATTAGATCTAATTAAATCCTAATGTGCACCCTGTATTTAAATTACTTGTGTTTTTCTACCTCAGTCAAAGCCATTAATGTAACAAAGGCTGTCTGATCATGCTATTTGTAAAGTAGGTTATCTGAAGCTAAAAAGTGAGAGGAGAAGTTTGACTTTGTAAATGCAGCTTATATGTGGTTGGTGGGTTGCGGTCCTCTTAACCTTAACCTGGCCTCTTTCGGCACAGGGACTCAGGGACAGCATCAGGGACGATCATTTGTCCTTGCAGGTCTGGGTCCTTGAGAGGCAGAGAAGAGCTCTTAGCAGGCTTGGTATTTATATCAGCCTTCTCCTTGTCTGTCCAGGACTTTACACGGGCTCCCTCGGCCTCTTAAGTAGGGAAAATCTCCTTGAAATGTTGACTTGACAGGAGACAGTGTGACAGCTTTCAGGTTGCTCTTTGCCTGTTTTCAGTGATGTCTTAACTCTGGGCAAAATGTAAAAGTTTGTGGCAAAAGCGTGGTTTGAAGCAGCATGGCAGTTTGATATGTTTTTTCTTTTGTTTGTTTTGGGTTTTTTTTGGAGGGGGAGGGGGGGCATTTTTACTGTACCTGGTGCTGATTTGCTGTTAGATTTTTCCAACATTTTATATGTGTGTCAGTGTCTCAGTCTACTGTCTGTTGTCTTGTATGAGTCTCCATCACAAGCCTGAGGTTGTATTTTTTTCACAAGCTGTTGGTAGGATTTATTCCTCTTTTACTACATCACTGAAACAGACTCGTAACTCATGAATGAACTCCATTCCACTTCAACGCCCTGGCTTGCTGTGCTTCAAGCTCCCTCCTTAGCATCTTATAGCCGTCAATCAGGCTAATCTGCGCTCCTGCACAGAGCCACTAAAGACTTTGACATCAAAGAATGGCAGGCCTGTTTCTAACCGTACTCCCCAGAATCTGCTCCAAAGCGCTGTCCCTGCTAAGGGTCAGCAACAACTTCGATGTTCAAGAGCAGGAATTAACAAGCAGATTAGACTAAACTAAAGGAAGAGGTAAAAGGAAAAAAAATGTTTAATGTGATTTCTGCAGCCTAGTATTTTGTTGGTGTTTATAAACAGTAACTTCTATGTTGTTATCATTGCTCAACAAAATAAATGATACACAGCACTTGCCTTTTAGGTTACTTCAAAATATGTTTCCTTTACTATGGCTGACTTGCTTTTGAATGTTTGCAAAAAGTGCTTGCTTCATATTTTATAGGCTGTATTGATTGTGTTGTCACCAAGCATTTTCCTTTGGTAGTCACTCAGGTGATAAGATTTCTCCATCACCAGCCTTTTGTGTCTTGATGGTAGGGGTTTATAGCAAGTAAAGGCCATCACTGTCACCTCAGTGTATCTTAAAATGACACATGGATGGCTGCATCATGTAAAGGTGGCATTTGAAGTGACACAGACATGTTATATTATCAATGCAATGTTTGTGGTACGGAGGTGACCTCCGCTGCTCTCATCCCAGCTCTTATCCTGCCTGCCTCACCTTTGCCAAACACCAGAGCTGTTTGTCATGGATGATTTGGTAATAAAATGAGAAAGGTGTTGAGTCAGCGACAGAAGTCTCCGTTCCACCTGGCCCTCTGTCATCCTTTTCCCCTTTCTCTCCCAAACACACACACAAAAAAGAGCACACACTAATGCCTGCACAAACTCTCTCAAACAACCCTTTCCATAAGATCGCAGTCTGTGCGCCTTCCTCTTTTTTTTATCACTTGTACAAGATTACATGGAAGCGTGCAGGAACACACAGAGAGCAGGAAGGTACAGAAATCGTAAGCACAACAGCCATCTTACCCTCTTCTTATCTCTACCTTGTTCTTTTTCCTAATCTACCTGATACCAGATGTTTCATCCTCCCTAGTGTAAAGTTGGCCCCAAAGACATTTTGTGCTGCTGATCACAGCATACATAAAATTTGCAGTTAAACTGTTTTATACAGGCAAGTTATGGTGCGCAACATGCTATGCAGTATACATTACTGGTGTCTTTGCCAACGGTGGGAATTTACACTGTTAATGAAAATCTGTATGCTATAGAACTTTCTATGCATTTATTATGACTTGCATGGCTAAGCTGGGTCAAGTGACTCAGCAAACCAAATAATTGGCATAATGAAGTGCACAAAAGAGTCTGGCAGAGATTTTTATTTTTTTTTTTTGGTGCCATATGCACTTTACCCTGTTTGCAGCTGCCATTACTGACTGAGAAAAAAAGCACACAGAACTTGAGCTTGATGGGCTCCCAGGAGCTTCAGCTGACACGCAAGCGCTTCTCGGCGGAGTTTGCAACCTTAAATATTTATAACAGTGAAGTATCACTGTGCATTAATAGCTCAAGTGTTACAGTTTCTATGCATGAACTTTGCATGGACATCATGTACCGTTTACTAAATAACCGGGTTTTGTTGATTTAAAACTGGAACAAAATGTACCTCCGAGTAGGATGGTATAATTATTCATTATGTGGTATTCAAAACTTTTGTTTTTATTTATTTATTTGTTTCTTGCGGAGTTTATGAAAAGTGGTGACCTAATGATGTTTTGGCTATAGTTGTGCAGCAGAATACTGAGTGCCGCATAGTAATCTCCACCAATGGAAGTTCATACATTATGCAGGCTCTATAGTGTAAAGCGCTGCAGTAGGGCACAATCTGTGGACCACCTTCTGTTTCTCACACACACAAGCGATGAGACACACATGCATTCAAAATCACACATTTTCACATAACTCATATCACACTTACTCTACTATTCTGCTGTCTCACCTAAGCAGTGCTGATTTTATCCAAGCTCACTGAGCAAGTAAGCAAGAGTTACCAAGCAGCAGCTCCTCAGATGAATATTGCATACACCTAGTCAAGCTAAGTGTTGTTGTTTATGTCAGGGACAGTGTTTATGGTGCTTGGTTGGCCTCTTAGTGCAGTTAAGTTTCCACAGCATCCCACTCTGGCCATCAATTTCACTACAAGATCGTCTAGGTTTGTTTTTTCCCTTCCCTTCTCCTCCCTTCTTCCGTGCTCGGCTGATGTTGCCTGCCTTCTCCCTCGCCTCCGCTTGCCCATCTCACCTTCCTTCCTTCCAGATGGTGCATTTCACAACCTGCTAGGCACGATCAATCAAGCCCAGATGCAGACTGGGCTATTAAGGTCAGTAATGATCGGCCTTTGAGCGTTATGGGCCCGGCTCCTGTTGTAAAGCCATGCATCAAACTGTGTTCCAGCGCGCAGCTCGCCTGCCCTTAACAAGCCAGCTTAAAATATCGGCCGGAGGATACAAAATGAAAAGGGTACAACCTTATCTCTCCAAAGACAGGCCGCTGTAGCCCCAAGGTGTAATAAAACTACAGAACTTGGCTGTCGCCTAGAGTCATCTCTTTTATAAGCAATATCTTTCAAAGATCAGCTAAGCGGTGGGCTATGGGTGTTGGGTAGCGAAATGTAATGCATCACATCATGTTCACCTGCACAGGAAAACCCTCTGCTCACTATTCAGGCCTCTTCAGGAGAGCTAAGGTCTTCCATCCTTGTCTCATAGGCCACATGAGATTTATATTTAATAGTGTGAGAATCCCTTGGTTTGAGTGGAATTTGACAGGATCCTAAACCCTGCCCCTTAGCATTCTCTGACCAGGTACAAATGCATGACAAGGAGCTAAACCAATCACACACCAGGGAGGGAGACATCTAGAGGGCTTGGAGAGCAGCTGCTTTTGTTGCATGGGACTAAGGCATCAGGCCATCATTTACCTTTTAAGACTTTAAATCTTTTTTATTGTGTTACCACCCAATCAGGCTTGTATTTACACCTGAAAAAAAAAAAAGTCCAAAGAGTTCTAGTCTGTGTAATGATTTGTTTTGGATCCATGCAGTGCCAAGAGCTGATAGCTGAGAGCCAGGGAATAAGGTGGGATGTTAATGGTAGATGCTCACATGAGGTAACCTATTATTGGGTCATTATGATCTTTACTTATGTTTCCAATTCAAAACAACAAGAAAAAACATTTATTGTAATACTTTAAATACAGAGACTTTATAGACTGCAGCAGTGATTCCGAATGTAGCTATAGTAGACTGGCTTACTTAATAAAGTAGGGAAAATTCACTGTCCACTATTCAATAAGTCACTGATGCAGTAAATAGCTATTTTGAACTACTATTACTGAGATCCTTGACAGCATAAATGGAAGCTGACAGAAAGATGTGTTTTTTTGTGTTCTTTATTATTAGGTCTTTATATATATATATATATATATATATATATATATATATATATATATATATATATATATATACACACACTACTGTTCAAAAGTTTGGGGTCACTTTGCCATGGGATTCAATAGGGAAGTGACCCCAAACTTTTGAACGGTAGTGTATATATGTGGCTCCTTCCTGTGTCTACATGTTCTGCCTGTACTGCAGGTTTATTCATCCATCCATCTGTCCAGGTAACAACAGGATTTGTATTTTAGTCCCCTTTTAGCTTAGCATAACCCATTTTTAGATAAATTGGAGCAAAAACAAAGACTGGCTTAGGCTCTTTCTCTATGCCAGTGGAAATCTACTTTTTGTTCAGAGCAAAGGATGAGCTTCATGAAAAGCCATAATATTTTGGACAAAAAGCAACTGTCACCTCTACTGGGTGACTGTGTGTTATGATTACTCTTTGTGTGTGAGAGCAGAGAGTACTGCATGTGCTGCCAGCATGTGTGGAACATGATGCCTTCCTATTTATCTGCGGACGGGGCGTCCGGGTGTTATGTGGTTGGCTGATGATGCCTTGGGGCCCTGTGCCTGGTTGGCCAGTGGCCTTGATGTCACCCTAGCCACAGTGCACGCACCGACAGGCAGGGAGTCCAGGTCAGCCCCAGCCAGTCAGTCTGGAACCTTTGCACAGGCTCATAAAACACAGAAGCACAGAGCAGAAAATTGAAAGCATCATGGAGGTGCCATGCCTGTGCTGGGGAGGAAGATAAAAGTCTTTGGCCAGGGTTGGAAGCATCGTAGCTGGAGATGTGTGCTGGGGGCTATAGGATTTAATAACCTAAGAACAGAGGTTGTGAGGCTGCAACCACACAGTGGCGGTGCACAGTAATAGTTTACAGTTGTATGACAGTAAACTGCAAACCCATATGATTAATAATATAGCTGTAAGGCATGACATGGTTGTGTCCCCTGTATCTGTTACGATTCTGTTATATTTATTATGGATAGACTTGGCAAACTGTGTCTTGTCATTCACTGTCTTAGACGAAATACTAGTTACATTATACCTTGTCATGAGCTTGTCTCACAGGATCAAATAATGCTTGCCCACAGAGACATTTGTAGTGCTCTGAGTGTGACATTTGGATGAAGTCATCACTGCTCCTTTTTGATCACTACAGCCCCTTTGTGGAGATCACTGACTTAAGCTGTCATAGAATCAGAGGCGACATGATTTATCCTCAGAGCCACTCCTTTCTGCCACCTTTGACATTCTCTTAAAACATCACAAGGCAATAAGCTGATGGATTTTCTCCAATTAGGACAAAGCATAGGTCCTGCTCCATTTTAGTTCCTTTCTCTTTTCCCTGCAAATCATTTTCACCCATGCTGTGCTGTCCACCACATACCTCAATGCCTGTTATTCCCCATTTTTAACTGCTTGTACTCGTAAAGCCGATGTGGATTTTATCAGAGGAATAAAAGCTGAATGTTAGCCTTAGTGCAGTGAGCCATTCCTTCAACTCACAGCCTGACAAATGAGTTGTGACCTTGAGTAATATTTGCCCATTATTCAGAAGGCACCCAAGCAGATATTAAAAATAGCTCTAATTTCACAAGCCATGGTGGAAGAGGCGGCAGAGATTTGCTGATATTAGAGATCTTTGTTGATGTATACAGTATGCATACAGCAAGTATGTACTGTACAAAGTTTAAGGCAGCATGCATGAAATGCATATGCTTTCAAGCTAACAATAAACCTAAATATAAATCATATTTAATGTGAATGTTTTTTTTAAAACCAGCCAAATGTCCTGGGTGTATGTTCCACAAGTACATGTCAGATGAGCTGTCCCAAGCATCTAAAGGAAATTAGGATTCTTCTGTAGATTTTATTCTGTTTTACTCTTTGTAACTTTGGCTGTGTGACTGGGGCTGGTGTCAAGGTGCAGAATAAATCTGGAACTGATCATGCTTCCTGATGAGAATATATAATTGATAAGAAGCCTAACATCCTCAGTGCTGGATAATTTTGCACAGCACTGTACATACACCCATCAGCGACAGCATTTACACTACTGGCCAACATTATGTGGGCTCCAGTAGAGCCTTCTGAGTAGACATGACCAACTGCAATTTCCTCGGCTGTTTCCACTTTCTGATCGTTTTAAAGGTCTGACCTGCCAATTCCAATTTTCTTTCTAAGAGCTATAATCAACTGCATACAAAATCATTTTCTGGTTTTTGTTTTAATTTAACACCCAACATTCATCATAAATAACATATTTCCTCCAAAACTGCACCACACTACAGGGTCTTTTCCAAATGCTCTTATTTCCTGAAAAGAAGTATTTGTTCCAAATCTGACAGAAAAGGAATTGCATTCCATGAATCTATGAAATTATAGGTCCTTGACCTGTTTCTCTTTTAAACCAATCATAAAATAGTGCATTGCAGAACAGGACAAACATTTTAACCTAATATGAGCCCAATCTAACACAGATATTTTGAACTTAAGTTAAAATAAAGTACTGCACATTTGTTCTTATGGGAATAAAAAATGCTGATGCAGAAAAAAAAACACAGTGTCTTTCTCAAAAAAATGTAGACCCAATGAAAAATCAGCTTTCTCTGAGCTATTTTCAACCAAAACCCAACCAGAATAAAAAAAAATACATAAAAATACATCAATAAATAAAACAATTATTAAAAAACATGAGATTTAAATTAGCATCACAAGTCAATGCATCCATTTTCTGAAGATCTTTGACCTGTTATGACATGGACAGAGCACTTCCAGGTGTGTCCTGTGGTGTCTAGCATCAGGAAGCTGGCTGCAGATCTTTTGGACAGCCTGGATTGTGAGATGTGGCATAAGATGTGGTGGTATGTGCATCGTTTAAGTGCTGTAGAATTGGGATACCAAAGTGTGTAGTTTTAGATCTGTAAAATTAGAAGGCTGGGTGAATGCTTTGGTGTGATTGTTTTGATTTTTTAGCTATTCATGAACAGCTTTTGTAGTGTGTTGTGGTGTATTATCCTACTAAGGACATGAGGACACGATTATGTTTTGCTGGGTGTGAGGAAAGAGCACCCAGAAGATAAAGACCCAGTACTTCCCAACAGATCATTGTACCAATCTTTAATAATGGGTAATGGGTTCATGTCCTTAAATAAACCAAGAGATTTCCTTATCAGCCGTATCAACATAGCTGTAATCTGGCCACTTTACAGCTTCTCTATGAGGACTAATGTGATAAGCTGCTCTGCCATTTATCCAAATATCAAATCACCTTAGGAGCCCATGTTTGTTATTGCACTGTTTGATTTAGTTTTACTCTTTAATCTGAGGCAATATTAGTTTCTGACTTTATTCTTCGAGTTTTAATTAGGATTTAGTTGATGAAAAACTTTGGACAAATGCAAGCAAATATTTTAATCAATGATTTAAATCAGTTATTTTTATCAGAGTTAACAAAGCTCCTCATGTGCACAATCACTGAAATGGCACTTTTGTTTCTGTTTTATTTGTGTCTTGAGACTTTTGAGAATGCAGTTTCAATAACAGATATAATGTGGGACTAATGTGAGTGTTTCATATTATAAAGGAGCATTTCTATGCTCCATAAAAAAAGGCAAAACAAATGGAAACAAATTCAGAGTATCAATCAATAAATAAGAAAACCTACAACTTTTTGATATTGTTCATTTCTTTTAAAATTTGTGGTCACTGTTTTTTACTGTGTAGCATCGCTGTTAACCTAGTCTGTATTGGTCAAAGATGTATCTCTAATATCCAGTTATAGATTTTGTTCCTCTGTCCTTTAGGCCCCACAGAGGGCTATTTAGCTTTCTGAGGCCTTGAGCATGACTGTATGGCCTCTTTGCCCAAAAGCACGATGGGTAATAAGTGCAAATGTCAGTGATCTGTTCACAGCTCTCGCTATTTCTGCTCTCTAGCTCATACCAATGGATGAAGATGGATCCATCCATGGTTTGACCCCAGTCAGGTCTCTGCTTTCACACCCTGTCTGTCTCCCTCTTTATCTCTTATTCTGACCTCAAAAGGCTCTTTTTTTCCTTTCCCACTTCCGCCCTGTAACCTTTCTTATCTCCTTCTTATCACTTGTCCTCTCTTGTCCTCCTCTATTACTTTTTCTGCACAGTTCCACCTACCACTGTCAATCCTCTCAGACCGTTTCTCATTTCCATCTCTGTTATAATTTTTGGTCACTCCTTCACTCATTCCACATGGCTGATTACTTTCCCTGTGGTTTCAGCCCCTCCATCACCTTTTTTTTTTTTTTTTTTACCATTGTGAGAAAAAGGACTTTCTTTCCACTTTTGCTTTCTTCTTCCCAAGCTTTTTCTTCTTACTTTCTTTTATTTTGCCATTACTTTTATTCTATAACCCACCTCACCCTTCCTGCTCCATGACCCGCTCTTTCCCTCCCTCAAATCCACCCCCCACACCCTACCCCGCTCTGTGAGCTGGGTGTGCAGGCAGCGTCTGAGTGGCAAGGTGACATTGTGTGTCATATCAGCATTCCACGGCAGTCCCCTTTCTCTCCAGAGAGTAATTATTTCTTTCAGAGTGAAAGGTTCAATTTGCTATAAAAGAACAAGAGCCTCAGGTATGGAGGGAGTGAGGGTGGGAGAGGGGGGAATGAGGGAGGACGGAAGTGATAGGGTGGCGGAGAGTGAGGGGGAGAAACGGGACGGGGCTGGGCTGGGGAGTGGAAAAGAATTAGGGGGTGAGGCAGGGAGGCAGTAAAAGAGAGGAAGAGTGAAAATAGCAAGTGAGGGAGAACAAGCCAAAATCTCCACTTTGTGTAATGGACACACTGTTCTCAGAAGAGAGCTTGTGTGTGAGCAATCTGGAGATGAAAGTGAGGTTCGATGAGGTGCTGGGTGATGTCATTCCCTCCTTTCTTCCTGTCTAGCCCAAGATTATGTCACCTAACTGGAGCTGAGTAAGGCTCACATCGCAGCCTGGGACAGACACAGAAGCTCGGAAAGCACACGTAGTGTCCAGAAGCAGAAACTGACTGTAAACCTTTTAATTTTAATGTATTTTCCTGGGCTTACATTTTTATTTCTCTTTGTCAGTAATGTCATTCTCTTTAATTTTCCTAGTTTCAATTTTAAAATTCATATTTGTGCTCAAGTGTCCCTGAGGGATGTACTTTAGTGGGTGTGGATGCAGGTACTGGGGTATTTGTAGGTAAGCTTTCTTATTTCCATTCCATTTATATTCCTTTTCCACACCCCCTGCATGCTCCCTACTGCACCCTCTATCTCAACCTGCCGGTGAATCCTGCTCCCCACAGTTACCTGCTGTAAATTGTTCCAGTCTCTCTGGTGCAGAAGTGTTTTTTCACACCAGTATCTTCCTGTTGGAGTGTCTCTCACCACTGGGATTAAGGAGCCTCTCCAGAAAGGCTGAGGCGCTTATATAAAGCAGGAGGCTTGTCACCAAGACTATTTTAAGAGGGAGTTTGAAAGCAATTGCTTCCACGTTCCATCATGATGTTGGCTATGAGTTATTATGCGCTGCTTCAGTGGCGAAGAGCAGTGGAACCAAAAAAAGGCTCACCCTGTTGCTCTAAGTGAGCACAGATGAACGGAAGAATGACTGAATGGAAGAGGGGTGGGTGAAGAAGATTTTAACACAAACGTTCCCATTTGTCATTACTTGCAATATTACCTTTAGCAGATTTTTGCTGTAATTTAAAGACTATTATTTTAAGTCATTACTTTTCAAGCCACTTGCCTTGGGGAGAGCAAAAGTCATGCCTAAATTGCTTCACTTATCATTTAATTTTATGAATTCTTTAAAAGAACTGCAGCTATTGGTCATAAGTAACCCATCCTAACCCATCCCTGAGCCAGTGACCGCTATATCACACCCCAAAACTGTAATATTCTGTTCATATTGAATGCTGTTTCTGCTCCACTGAATGAAATACGCAGATGCCGCTCTGAGGTGTGCACCCAACTTTGCCGGCTAAATATTTGGAGTCCCACCCATTAGCAGAAGCAGCAAAGAATCTTCCTGAGCAAAAGAGCTGCTGGATGCAGCTGGGTCTTGCTCTGTTGACTGAAACGATTTTAATGTTTTATTGATTTTTTGATTTATTCTTTTCTGCTCCAGCCTCCATATACACACTCACTCTATCTTTGTCAGGAGAAGCAGACAAACAAACAAAAATCCCAGCAGGTTTTGGTACTGGTCCCCATGTACCAACTTCCGGAGCTGCCAGAACAAGCGGTAGCAATAATAGTTGGAAATGTGTGTTTTTGTCTTCCATCCAGTTTTGCTGAAAGATCAGCACTTTCCCCAAGTTTCTGAAAAATCCCAACTTGACCACATAGCAGTCCTCTGCCACTCTGCATGAACCTTAAAAGTAGGATTAGTAAGAGTACAAAACAATAAACAAGAGAGACAGAATGACCGAGAGGGGACATAAAACTAATTTGCATACCCCCTTGCAGTGATGTTTGTTAAAGTAGGAGGACAGAAGAAAGAGGAAAGGGGGAGAGGTGGAGGGCAAGAACAGAAAGAGTGTTTATGTTAGAACTAAAGCAGCATCTGAAGCAGCGTTGAACCCAGGCTGTTCTTCTCTCTGAGGTATTAGAGCAAACCACACCACTTCGTCTCTCATACGCATGCAACAACATCTCCAAGGTTGTATAAATCACACCGCTCTTGCTACTGAACCAGCATTTCCTGCCCACCACGAACAATTACCACCCCACCCCTTGCTCAGATAACAAAGCATCCTATCTTAATAAGCATCCACCGTGGGGAGCTAATGGTCTCACTGCTCCTTTTAATTTTATTCATACCTAACTATGAGATATTAATAATGAATGCAGAGTAAACAACAGTTTAAGATGCCGGCCATGCCATTGTGGACTAATTGGCTCATTAAAAGTAACATTAGGTGGGAGAGGGGCCCTTGATTGGGAGTTGTAGGCCCAAGTCAATGCTAACACTCAAAGAACATTGATCTTAACCCAGCCTGCACTGCTCTGATTAAAGAGCAATAAAAATGGGACTGGTTCCCCTCAGCTCCATAACACTGCCACAATTCCCTAAAAGTGCGTGTGACACTGCCCAAATGCAAACTGATATTAGGTCTTTCATGATCCTCCTGCTAATCACAACAGGCTGAAGCTGCTGCTACAGGACCACACAGGCACAGCTGTGGCCACAGACCCCAGAGTAGCAGATGTGCTAAATGGTCTGAGGAAGAGATCGATGAGAAAGGGACTGGCTGCGTCCATCAGGTCCTAAGCACCCAGCATTTTGCCACACTCCCCAGGTCTTGACGTGATATGTGTGCATGATTGTGTTTGTGAGCATTGCTGTTAGGTTTCTCTCTCATGGAGTCACAGAGATCTCTAAAATGTTTCTGGTCAATGCTCGGTTTCTCCTTTTAAAAACTGGAGAAGCCCAAAATACATAGGGGAAACCTCCCAGAGTATGGCCTTACAGTACCAGTTCTGGAGTGGGAACTGTTTCACTTGAGTACTGCTGAATTTGAATCTGGCCAATAGCTAGTACTTTACTTTGCTAATGCATGACAGAAATACACAGATGTTTACATAGTATATGCTATGAGCGTTCATTACTGCTATTACATCCTGGTGGAGGTCAGTAAACAAAGCAGATAACCCCTTTGTGTGCATGACTCTCAGACCTTTCCAGGACAACCTGGTGGTAATGGGCATTAGGGGGCAGGAGTGCTCCTAGCAGCTCAGTGGCATCTGGCCTGAGCAGACTTGCAGCCCAGTTGACTGTCTCTATCGGCCAGCTATGGAGGGCAGTTTTATAGCTGCACTCTTGCCTGGGCATTGACTCCAGGTCTAATAAACATCCAATATGTTATCCCACCCTCCCACTACAAGCAGAGATGATGCTCTGTAAAAACACAACAAGCCATCAGATTGGCCAGCAATAAAAACCTTTTTACAAACTTTCTGAAACTATATAAAGGCCTTACATAGCACAAGCAAAAAGGCCATCAAGAGTTATATTGAGACTCCAGGTGTTGATAGAAAGGCAGACTGCTGTGAAACACAGCTTAGATACATTAGTGATTATGTTTTAAGCAGATTTAAGTAGCAAAACTGTAGCTGTGCTAAATGATATCATACAGTATAATATAGGGCATCAGGGCAACATAATTTTTTGTGCAGAGTAAAATAAAGAAAGCAGCAGTCTCATATTGCTATGAGGTGTATTTTATCTCCTACAACACAAGGTCAATATGCTATTATGTAAACATAATGATTCATATGGGTCTTTCATCTTCCATGTGGTGAAAAATAGTCCTGGTTCTGAAAATGCTAAAAGGCGAAAATATCTGGTCAGAAAAATACTTTGTTCTATCTCTCTGTAGTAAGTGGTCTTCAAAATAAAAATAAAAAAATATGGCTTTTCACATTGGAGAGGCAGGGATTTTATACAGTATGTGTTATGCCAATGTTTCTTTCCATTTTTTTTTATTTTTTCATTTTAGAAGAGGCAGGTGGATTTCCTCAGCAAATATTATTTCCCTGTCACCTTGAATGCTCATTTTGATGCCATGAAAACCAAGGTCTTGAAAATAAACATCTTTTCCTCTTAAGTGACTAATCCTTTTGACTTGCAGCTGACACGTCCGTGTTCACACCCAAGAGCCATTACAATGAGCTGAGTATGTGGAGCAGCATATAGCAAGAAATCAAGCCTTGATAACATGTGCCTCAAGCCTGGTTTAAGGCATGGGTTGATATCTTCTGTGCGCAGCCCTCTCCCTTCCCATCTCTCTTCTGCACCCTCATCTGCCTCTCTTCCTGCTTCAAGCATGCCTGTGCTGCACCTTTCCTTTGCCCTCAACTGCCCCACCTTCCTGATCTCATCTGGAGAAGGAGCAGGTGCTGTGGAGCGATAGAGGAAGGCTGAAAAAGGCATCTCCACCCAGGGTAATGACGCCCGCACCTCTCTTAGCTTGCTCTGCTGAAAAAGTTTCTCTGCAGCAGCCAGGCTGAAGCCAGATGAGAGCAGCAAACATCACAGAATTTGAAGCAGACTGAAGATGGCTTCCTGCAGATGAAGAGGAGATTGTTTTGAGTATGAGACACTCACCATCTTACCTGCATACTTATGCATGCACTTGTCATCTAGATGTGCATATGTATGTGCTTAAAACATTCATATCCTGCAAGAAGACAACAGAGGTATCATTCTGTCACACACACCTTATCGACAAAGTAGTGCTATATACAGGGAATATAAAACACAACCACACTGTATTGCACTACGCAATATTGTGCCTAGAAATGCAGTTTATTCCTTTCTCATTTTTGTTCTCATTCAGACACTAATGGGCCTACAATATACACTTTTTAACACTGCCGTGTGGAAAAGCAGCATTATCCAATGACCTTTGCGGTGCCAGACTGTTATATTCTGCCAAGGTCAGCAGCCATCAGTTGGAGGCCTGGGGAAGGAGAATCAGTTCAAAAGTTCAGTCAGCATGCATGTGAACACGCACAGATTTGCAGTATATTAAATTGCATGCACAAGCAATGGCAGAGACCATAATATGTTCAGGATCAGGGAAGCTGTAGGTCACAGCAAGTGACTCATAACACACACTTTGAGACTTGGACTTTAAAAGTGAGCCGCAGACATCCCAGTAATAAGGTCAACTCTAAAATGATTTGCAGTTAAACTGTAGAGTTTTAGGAATCCATATTGAAATACATGTGTCACTAAATTTATTAATGTTAAAAATGTAATTTACATGGTTGCTATGTGAAGTTTAACTTTGCATAGTACTTCAAAATTGTGTAGACACACTCACTCACACACATATATATAGGTGTTCTCACAGAATTAGAAACAAAAGGGGATGGTGAGATTAACAGATCACTTCCCAATTTCCCTCAGTCGCTCAGCAGTAATCAGATCATCTTTCACCTGACGTGAGGCCTGAATTCCATTAGGCTTTATTAGCAGTAATTATTCCTAGCTTCCACCTCATGCTGTTTTCTCACTGCCTATTCTCTATTTTTCCTCCTGATACTGACATGTCCTCTCCTTCCTCCATCCCCTCAACTCCTCCCCCATGTTTTCTCTGTTGCTTAGATTCGCTCCCTCACCATTAGTGTCCTGAGTTCTTCTATGTCTCTTTTTGGCCATTGACTGCTGTACATTTGTACATGTGAAACCACATATTCCAGCTGAAGGCCAGAAGCATTCACACTGGGACTCATGAACACACATGCACTTTCAGCTTTTACTCTAAGTGGTACTAAGGATAAAAAAAGGCCCATTCACTTGCTCGCAAATAGAGCCAAGGGATGCATCAACCAGCCACCCCTCTTTTTTGTTTTTTTGTTTTTTTTTCACACAGTTGTTACTTCTTTCACCCGGCCAAGGGATGAGATGGACAATTGTGGGCTCTTTCGGATAGTGTTTCTCACTCAAGCAGGAAGAAGCAAGAGGACTACAGAAAAGGCAAAATCCTCCTGAGAGCAGCTTTTTACTCCCAGTTTGTGTTCATTTGTCCCCCCGCTCCCCTCGGCTGCCTTTGGGAGCGAGTCAGCACTTGTTTTATTGGCCGTTACTGTGTGTCACAGAGCAAATCGTTTTTTACTCACAGGTGCGAGTGGAGGACAAGTGTGAGTGTTCCATTACTTTTTGTATCAGGTTGGAATTATCTGGGTGCGAATGGGTTTGTCCATACCTCACTATGTTGGCGCAGGACTGTGCGTAAATAAGAGTGTGCATTTATTATAAAGTAACACTGTGGTTTTAAATGTTCTGGTTTTCACACAGGAAAATTAGATAGATAGATAGATAGATAGATAGATAGATAGATAGATAGATAGATAGATAGATAGATAGATAGACAGACAGACAGACAGACAGACAGACAGACAGACAGACAGACAGACAGACAGACAGATAGATAGATAGATAGATAGATAGATAGATAGATAGATAGATAGATAGATAGATAGATAGATAGATAGATAGCAAAGTAGATGATGGAGCCGATTCC